>NC_045427.1:415740094-416044737 GCF_902635505.1 Sarcophilus harrisii | reverse complement strand
AAATTGCCAAACTAGAGTTAAACAAAGTTTCCTGGTTGGTGGCCTGGGTTCAGGCATCTCATTTAGGTCTATTCATTAATTCCTATGAGATTTTGTTTTAAAGAGCAGGAAGAGTGCCTTCCTCTAGCTCTCATTCACTAATAATGGTCGGGGGATTGGGATGGTCATGTCATCAAACTGCATGATTATGTCTCATCATCCTGGTCTGTGCCCAGTTCTCATCAATGGCTATTACTTCCATAACCTGACCTGCTTCCATAACCTTTTGACCCCTATAGATACTCATGAACCAATTTGGACCCTACCAATCAATCAACATTTAACAAATGCCTACTTTGTGAAAAACATTGTTCTAGGTATTGAAGATAAAGAGACAAAAATAAAATAGTCCTTGCCCTCAAGGAGGTTATATTCTATGAGGTAAATATGAATACGTATGTGTATAAACATATACAAAACAAATTAATACAAAGATCATTTGGGAAAGTAAGCACAACTAGGTGAGAGATTGCAAAAGATCTCATAAAGAAGTTGGCACTTAGGCACTGAAGAAAACCAGGTCTTCTCAGAAGAAGAGATGAGAAGGGTTCTTTCTTGGAAAGAACTAGTCTTGGAAGACAGCCTATACAGAAGCACAGAGCCAAGAGATGTAGCATCATGTATGATGAACCGTAGGACTACCAGTTTGGCTAGAATGAAGACTATGTGAATAGGAGCACTTTGTAAAAAGACTGTTGGAATAGATTGGGGTTAGGCTATAAAGAGTTTTAAGTGTGAAAGTCAAATAGGAGTTAATATTTGACTCTAGATGTAAGAAGAAGCCACTGGAGTTTATTGAGTAGTAGAGTATCATGGTTGTACCTAGCTCTTAGAAAAACCATTTTGCCAAACCTACAGAAGGCAAATTCAAGAGGACAAAAACTTGAGGCAAAGAGACTGATTTGGAGGCTTATTAAAATAATTGAGGTATAAGTTAAGGGATTATTAAAGGAACTATTAGAAATTTTATTGGGCCATATCCCTGAAAATCAGCAGCTGGAATTTTAGGTTCTAAGCTCCTAGAAGCCATTTTCTATAATAATCTAGATTAGCAGTTCTTTTCTGGAATTCATTTCTGGACTTTGTTACATACAGTGTCACATAGGGTCAGCCACTTAACCTTATTTAGTCTTTGTAAAATGGAGCTGAAGTACTCAACTCTCATTCACATGTTAAGATCCTATGAGATTCAACTTATAGGTATAGCTATAGAAAATTTTGTTCAGTGATTCTCTTTCTTTTAACAAGTCATTAAACAGGAAGGTGAATACTCATCAAGGATATAAATTAGTGTCTTGAGGAATGCCCTGTGAAAAGACCAAATCAGAGTAATACATATAGATGGTAAGGTCCCCCAAGCCCTGCTATTTGCAGATGACATTGAACTGATTGCATTAAAACTTGGAATAATATGGGACATCCTTAATAAATAAAAAATGGAAATTGCTATTGATATAATACTTGGAGGCTTAAAAAGTGTACACCATAATCCCATTTGGGCCTCAAACAAACCTGTGAATTAAGTGAAACAAATATAAATAGAGAAATTGAGGCAGAGACAAGTTAAATGACTCATCCAAGTCCAAATAAATGTTATTCTAGTCTTTCAGACTTTCAATTTGGTCCTTTATGCACAATATCATACAGTCTTTCAAGAAAACTATGTTGACTTTGGTGCTTTTTGGTCTCATTTCTAAATAGGAAGACCAAAAAAGAGAAAGAAAAATCATGTAAAATCACCCTTCCTAAAATAAGAAGGGATGAAAGGGGAGGGGAAAGAGAAAGAACCTCCCTCCCCCCCAAAAAAACCCTTCTAAAATATAGCCATGAATATTTCATATTGCAGAATACAGAAATATCTGTCCTTCCTTATATCGAATAGAATAAAAAGGAAGATTTGGCTTCAGACCAAAGGGTGATCTTACTTTGGCTCAGTTAGTCACACATATCTCCTGCCCAGGAATTACTCTTTCATGAGCTGTCGGTCTCCTTTTTGGTTCCTCTTCACTAAAAGGTGTGGTAGGCTTTAGAGGCCCATCCATGCCTGTGACTAGAGATAACATCACCCTGCTTTTGCTGCCAGACTGGGAGCTGGGCCCTCCTTAACACTGCACGACTTGGACTGTTAATTTCCCATCATCCTTTAACCCCTCTAGGAGAACCAGTGTATATTCATTCGGTTGGCCACAGTTGATCTTGCCAAAGACCAGGCCAGAGCACAATATGGCGAATTCCATAGGAAATAAAATAAAAGCCTGGACAAGGGCAGTGGCTGGTCCCAAATCACACATTGTCAGAGAGGGTCACTGAGACTTGTTTCTAAAATGCACAGAACAGGAGAACTCCCAGAAGGAATCATGGATAAAGGACACAGCTGTGAAATAAATAGGTTGACACAGGGTGTCATATATAACCCTTTCCATTCTATTGTGTGTATTTAGAAGCGCTCATTTTAATTGACATTTGTTTGTTGATATATAAATGATAATAAGTTCATATGATTTTAAAAATGGGGGGAAAAACGTCTCATAGGCAGTGACCAAGATGGATGTGAACTCGGTGTTCTGACTCTGAATTGACCATGATACCGCATACCCTGAAAAACAGAGGGCTTGCCCCCAGCAGGGAAGGAAGGAGGCTTGTTCTCCTTGGCTTCTGGGGGCAGCGCTGGGGAGGGGGAGGCCAGGAGGATTGCCTAGAAGGGTATTTTTTTCTGAGTGACTATTAGGTGGTGCTAGAGTGCACAGAGTGCGGGGCCTGGAGTCCAGAGGTCTTCCAAAGGTAACCTCAGACCTTTCCTACCTGTGTGACTCTGGGCAAGTCCCTTCACCCTGTGTGCCTCAGTTTCCTCATTTGTAAAATGAGCCGGAGAAGAAAATGGCAAACCAGGCCAGTATCTTCGCCAAGAAAACCCCAAATGGGGCCATGCAGAGTCAGACTGAAAGGACTGAACAAACACGAATTTCTCCCAGTTGCAGGATTTCTGTAAGGGCACTAGTGATGAGGTCAGAGCAGCACTTCCTAGTTCGAAATAAACATATGACAAATTCACAGTGGCCATGCTCTCTGCCAAAGGGGACCTTTATTTAGAAGAGCTTAAAAAGTAAGAGATAAAATAGGCACCAGGAGTCAAATATGAAGCAGAGCTGGAAGAGTCAGAGTTAGAGTGAGGAAAAGACAAGTTTCCCAGGGAGCTCACAGTTAACCAGGAGAAAGGAAATGCTCCAAGAGGTGGGAGTGAGCCGGTTAGATCCACAGAGGAGTTTAGCAGACGCACTGAGCTAGTAAGGGAAAAGACGCCATTGGAGGGGAGGCACTGTGAGGGGGAGAGAATAACCTCATAGTGGGTTTGATCCTGACAAGAACTCTGCAACGATTTTTATCATGAACAGATCTTTTATACAGGAAATACAGCCTTGGGGTTTCTTGGGAAAACTAGGGAAGAAACAGCTGAAATTCAGAGGGAGAGAGCAAGGAGGAGGAGAAGTGCCTGGGAGTCCAGAGTGGGGGTTGGAAGAGGATCCAGATGCAAAACCTGGCAGACCAGGCCCCAGACCTGTCTAAAGCTGATCAACATCTCAAAAGATTGTTTAAAGATATCCAGAGGTTGGGGGTGAACAATGGAGGTAGATAAAGAGTTGTTTCCTCACAACACTATACAAACAGGACAGTCTGGGATTTAATCATATCTGATAATAGCAGGTTGGACTTCTTCCTGACTGGGGAAGCGCAAGTCCACATCACTACTGTTGACGTGTGAGAAATGAGGGTTGAGAGATCTCCTGACAGCTCTGGAATCCCCTGGTCAGTCAAAAGAATTTGCAAACTCCAATGAATATAGACTCAAGGTTTGTGGCAAGAATGGACTTATGCTAAGAAAACAGCTTTCTCAGCAGGAAAACTCCTGTTAGAAATTTTGAAAAAATGGATTTACACAGAGAAGCAACTCAGTGGGCATTCCTGATTAGGAATTAGCAGAGATGGATTGACAGGTCTTGGGTTTTATCGGGTTTGCCCTGTCCCCAAGCTGGGGAGCAGTTCCAGGGACTAATCTTCAATTCAATAGAGGATGTTGACCATGCTCCAAGCCAAAATTTCTAATTGAATGAGATTACTTATCTGGGAGTTTCGTCTACGAAGGTGGGATTCCTCCCAGAGGCTGGGAGAGTTTGAGACTCTGGACCACCTTTCCCCCAAAGATTAAAGGAGACACAGTTTACATCAAGGCCTTTCCAACCCTTCTCCCCAAAGATCAAAGGGAGCACAGTTTACAGCAACATCACTACCATTCTTTCAGAAATTCAAGAGTTCAACCTTGGAATCATCCTTCTTTCCATATCTCTCACTCCACATGTGCAATCAGCCAGCATGATGAGGGCAAGAACCAAAAAAGAGGTTTGGCAGGAATGGATGAGTTTTCCTTGTTCTCCAAGGCGTAAGTTCACAGCAAAGAAATTTCAAGTTCACAGCCATGGAATTTCGCTAAACTCAAAGGCTGTGGTAAAAATCTTTTATTGTTAAAGAAAATACCAAGAGACACTTCCTTGGTGGGCAAATCATTCTCAAGAGAGAAGTGATCTGCAAAAAGACATTTTCTGAAGATCCATTTTATACTTGAGTCTAAGAATTAATATCCTATCAGACTTCCTCCAAGTGCTTATGCAGCAGGACCATTTGGGTTTGTATATCAAAGGAGACATTTCCTGAAGACTCAGTTTATTCATGAGTCTAAGAGAATCCTGTCTCCAGAGGATGCAAGACCATTTGGGTTTGCTATATATATTTTATTGGTGATTTTACATAACTTTACAGGACTCTCAGGTCAAACAGTTTTACTCTCATCAAGTCTTGCCAAGTCTTCCTCCATACAGTCTTTGGCATCTGCTCCCTTCTCACAACTCTTAGTCATATGAAAATGGACCTCATCCTAGTACACACTTCATCATTTATCACTTGGTTTACTGCTATAACCTCCTAATTATCTCATCTCTCTTCCAAACAGCTGTCAAAATTTTATTACTAAAACTCAGGTCTAATAATGTCACTCCTCTATTTTATAAATTCTAATGATTCACTATTATCTTGAAGATCAAATACAAACTCCACTTTTTGGTATATAAAGCCCTTCAAAATCTAGAATTCAACAAAGGCCTATTGCAACAAAGGAACAAAAAGACCTCACAACATAATCAATGCCCTTCCATGTTTGCCTCAGGAAGTAGCTGTGGGAATTCAAATAGGGCCCACTGCAATAAAGGCTCACTTAAATTCAACAAAACCCTTCTCCAGTCAAGCCCTTTCCCTATGGCCCACCTAGACACTGTGTTGCTAGCAGGAACATGGCCTTTTGCTGGGATCTTATTCACCCCATCACCACTGATAACAAACTTGGGCCTTCTAACTGAAAAACAAGCAGAAGAAAAATACTGACCTTGGGTAGATTATAATGCAAAATGGGAATTTGTGACTTTTAACCACCATTTCCAGTTTCCTATGTATCAAATCTTAGCCTCACTTCTGAGATGAGTGAATAACCTTTGACAAATCACTTGTCATCTTATAGCATCAGAGAAAGGGTGACATATTGGAAAAAGAAGAGGATTTTGCAATAAGGGAGTTAAAAGTTCAAATCTCTGGCCTGTAACTTAGTGCCTTGGTGACTTTTGGCAAGTATCCTTATTTGTAAAAAAAAAGAAGCTTTGGCTAGATGACCTTTAATAAGTCTTCTAGCTCTGAATCTAAAATTTATGGTTCAGATAGTTCCCCTTTAAAATGGGAATAGTGGTTTTCTCCCCCAATGGGAAATTTTTAGTCTTGTACATAAGAAAATATAATTTTCTGTTAAGTTAAATTAACCAGATACATCAAGTGTTTTGTAGCCATAAGGCCTTTTATAAATACATCATATTAAAATAATAATAATTTAATATTTGTTGAATACCTACTATGTTCTCAAGACAGAAATATACCAATCAACAAGCATTGTTTAAGATATCTAATATATGCATGCTTCTGTGCTAGGTGCTGGGGATATACAAACACAAATGAAATATTCTTTGTCATTAACTTAAATGATATTAGGGAAAACAACATATGCACATATAAAGTAAATACAGAAGATGTATATAGTAATTTTTTGAGAGTGGAAGGGACTGCCATATAGGAAGGGGATTCTTATAGGAGGTAGTACTTGAGTTAAGCTTGAAGAAAGAGTAAAATATTAATTCTTATTCTTTAAACATTCACAGTCCCTTGGAGAATACACATCTTTCCAACATTAATCCATCAAGAAATAATATAAAGCTCCCTATTACCTCCAGGATGAAAGTAAGATATTTGCTAGTAATAATTATCATTTATATAATACCTAAGTTTTACATCTCACTTTATATATGTTATCTCATTTGATTCTCACAGCAATTCTATGAGGTATTGTTGTTCAGTCATATCCATCATGTCTGATTCTTCATGACCCCATTTCGGATTTTTTTGGCAAAGATACTGAAGTGATTTGTATTTTCTTCTCCAGCTCATTTTATAGTTGAGGAAACTGAGGCAAACAGGGTTAAGTGTTAAGTCCATAACCACACAGCTACTCAAGTGTTGGAGATCAAATTTAAACTCAGGAAGTGAAGTTTTCCTGATTCTAGGTTCAGTACTCTAACCACTATGTCACCTAATAGGTGTTATTATTATCTCTACTTTTCAAACAAGACAGCTGAATCTATGAGAAATTAAGTTACTTGTACATTACTTCCTTCAACAACAATGTGGATAAATTGAGCTTCTTGCTGTTCCTCATATGTGCCCTTCTATTTCTTAACTCCGTGTCTTTGCACTGGCTGTTCCTTTTGCCTGAAAGGCCCTCTCTTCTCACCTCCATCTTTTAAACTAAGCTCAAGTAATTCCTTCTAAATGAGGCCTTTTTCTAATCCTCCCAGCTTCAACTATCTCTTTCCCGACTCCCATCAATTTTTTATTTCTTTTGTACATGTGTGTATGTGTATATATATCGTTTGCTTTGGATATACTATAAGATAAACTCCTTGATGGTGGAGAGACCACTTTTAATTTTGTCTCTTTATCCCCAGTATATCTACTGTACTTAACACCTGCTGAAGTAGATACGTAATAAATGCTTTTTGAGATGTATTACATAGGTATATACACCTATAATCCTAAATATTGGGGAGAAGCTACTGATCAAGTGTCCACACTGAATTTGGCATTAAGATAGTAAGCTCCTCAGAGCAGGGGCCCACCAAGGAAGGATAAACCAGCCCAGATTAGAAAGCTTTGAGAAAATTAAATTGTTTCTATTTTGCAATTTATTCTATTCTGTATAAGCCACTGACATCTTGTATAACTACTTAAGTCATGTTTCACTGTCTCTAGGCTAAGTTTAGAAGTTGTTTTTCTGTTAATCACTTCAATTCCAAGAAGTCTGGTCTGTTGTCTTTGTACAACTAACTGGCTTTGCAAGCAGTGCAAGTAGCAAGTAAATCAATCAGGACTTAACTAGTGAAAGATTGTTGCTAGCCCTGCATTTCCCATTTCCAACTGGGATGCTTCAGACTTTGTAGCCAATCACTTTGTTTTCCCGTCCTATGATGCTGCTTTCTAGTTTTTGAGGTTTCTCCTTTTGTTTATAAAAATGAGTGTTAGCTTTGGAATTGTTATGGATTATTGTACTTATTAGAGTAGTTAAGTCTTCCATAGGTGGTTATCATTATTATATTACTATTGTTAAATATAATGTTCTCATGGTTTACTTTACTCTGCATAAATTCTTACGCATCTTCCCAGGTTTTCTTAAATTATCCCTTTCATCATTTCTTATAGCACAATAGTATATATCATGCAATCATATACCACAATCTGTTTAGCCTTTCCTCAATTGATGGGCATCCCCTTAGTTTCTGATTCTTTGCCAACTCCCACACACAACTGCTTTGGATATTTTGTATATATGAAGACTCAGTCTTAAAAAAGCAAAAACAAAAACAAAAAACTTGATTTATTGAATGATGGACTGGTTATATAATTTAAGGTCTAAAATTACAATGGGCAAAAAAAAAAAAAAAACAGAGAGAGTTACACTGGAAATTTAGGACATAAGTCTACCTCGAAGGGCATTTAAAAACTTCAGTCACAACTAAATTTAGATTCAGAAGCTTTCAGCTTCATTCACAACTTTTCCCTTCACACCCTCTTCCAATCTGTCAAATCCTCCCAACCAAGCAAATACTGCCAACCTATAAGACCAGGTTCAAGGCCAAAGAAGATAACGTGGATTCCACTGATGGTTCCTGTGAAAGTAGCACCTAAATCCAGACATCTTGCTCTCACGCCTTCTTCAATCTTCAAGCAAACCCACTCTCTGAGTTTGGCTTCTGGGAAATCAATCAATTAAGTACCTACTGTAAACTAAGCTCTGGGGAAATAAAAAGAAGCAAAAGAAATAGTCCCATTCTCAAGGAGTTTACAATCTAATAGGGAAGGTAACATGTAAACAAATACATACAAAACAGTCTATATAGAGAGGATAAATAGGAAATAACAGAGGGCATTCACTGGAATTAAGAGGAGTGAGAGAAGACTTCCTGTAGAAGGTAGAATTTTAGTTGGGATTGAAAGGAAGCACTTAGAATAGAAGAAGGAGTGTTTTAGTTATAGACAATTTAGTTATAGAAAATACCCACAGAGCTGGAATAATCTTATTTATGGAACAACCAAGAGGCCAGTATTACTGGATCAGGGTATATATAGGAGAATGGAAAAATAAGAGGGGGTTAGGCTATAAAAGGTTTTGAAGGCAAAACAGAGCATTTTGTATTTGATCCTAGAGACAGTAGGATGCCATTGGAGTTTATTGAGTAGGGATGACATAGTTAAACCTGTACCTTAGGAAAATCACTTTACTGGCTGAATGGAGAATGGTGAAGTGGGGAGACATTTAAGGCAGGAAGATCCCCTAGCAGGCTATTGTAGTAATACAGATGTAAGGTGAGAAGGGCTTATATTACAGTATGGCGGTGTCAGAGGAGGGGTGGGAGTATATTCAAGATGTTTTGCAAAGGTGAAACTTATAGGTATTGGCAACTGATAGGCTATTAGGGGTGTGAGATAACTCATGGGGTGTGAGCCTGAGGGACTGGAGGATGGTATTGCCTCTGTAGTAATAGAGAAGTAGGGAAAAGATGAAGAAAGTGGTGGTTGTTTTTTGGGGTGGGAGGATGTGATGGTAATAAGGAGTTCCATTTCAGAAACATTGAGATTAAGATCTCTGCTAGACATCCAGTTTGAGATGTCTAAAAAGCAATTAGAGATAAAAAATTGGAGGTAACCACTGCTGTTACACAAAGTCCATCCATCCAAGATTATGCAGATCGTGACAGGAGAGGAGTAGTGATTTCATAGAGTATCCCCTCAGTCTCATTCACCACATTCTGTCTAGGGACTAACCTCAGGTTGCCAGAAGCATAAAAAGAATCGTGTCTAAAAATGGAAAGTTGTGTTAAATCAAAATGATTAGGAAGGGGTTTGTAAGGGGCCTATATTCTTCCTGATAACTCTCATTTGCTATACTAGAAATGGCTCTACCCAGACTAATGTAAGCTGGTTTCCATGCATAGCCATTGCTGTTGGTTTCCTGTCCATTTCTGAGGAGCCCTTTAACTTCTCTTGCTACCCACAAAAGGGCTTGGAGCAGTGAGGTCATCACCAAGGAAAAAAAAAGAGAATAACAAAACCCTTGTAACAACTATACATAGTCAACAAATTCTCACATTAGTTGTGACCAAAAAATGTTTTAATCCATACTATTGTCCATCTTGTTTTCCTCAGAAAATGGGTAGCATAATTATCATAAGGTCTCCAGAGTCTTGGTAGGACATGCACTGATCAGAATTCCTAAATCTTTTAAAGATGTTTATCTTCATAATATGCTGTTATTACATAATGTATTCTGATTCTACCCACTTAACTCTATATTAATTCAAACAAATACTCCCAGATTTCTCTAACACTATCATTTGCATCATTTCTTTTAGCACAATAGCATTCCATTACATTCATTCATAGGTCAAATTTTGCTCATCCATCACCTTATTGGTTGGTATCCTGTTTGTTTCCAGTTCTTTTATCTCATAAAATAACTGCTAAAAATATTTTTGTCCATAAACGTTCATTGATCTCTTTCCGGCTAAGGCCTAGTAATAGAAATATACAGTTTAGTAACTTTGTGAACAAAGTTCCAAGTCCATCATAACTTCCCTAGAAGGGCAAAGAAGGGCAGGGAATAAGCATCTATATAGTTCTTTCTGCTTCTCAGGTCCTATACTTAGCACTTTATAAATATCTCACTTGATCCTCCCAATAATAATAATCTCGCAAATCTGGTGTTGTCACTATCTATATTTTATAGTTGAGAAAATTGAGGCAGACAGAACTGAAATGATTTGTCCAGGGTCAGACAGCTAAAAAGTATCCAAGAGTGGATATGAACTGAGATCTTTCTGATGCAGAACCAGTGGTCTATCCACTGTACTACCCAGCTGCACGGGTAGCAATCAGATTCTGTAGCATTAGGGAATCAACTTATTCTGATTATATTGTCCATTTTCTGGACAAGAATAATTTGGTGACTGATCCATACATACAGCCTGCTTCTAATCTATGGTATATTGGTAAGAGCAATGTCCCCTAGCCCTTGAGACTTTTTGCCCCAGGGCTGCAGATAGATGGCAGCTGTAAGATTCTACTTAAATTGGTTCCAAAGGCAGAAAGACCTGAATTCAAATCCTCCCCAAGTCATTTATTAGCTGTGTGACTTGTCACACATTCAAATGACAAGTCATTTAAAGTCTCTCTGCTTCAATATCCCCAACTGTAAAGTGGACATAAAAACAGTACCTACCATCTAAGGTAATTATAAGGGTCAAATGAAATGATGTTTATATTTAGCACAGTGCCTGGAACATAGTAGACACTGAATGTCTCCTTTCTTTCCTTCCTTCCTTTTAGAGGTCCCATAGCTTGGAGAGATCTTTATAAACCCATGAAGGACTAGAGATGGTTGTTGATTTTTTGGGGGGAGGGCGGCTTCCATGGGGCAGCCCAGGTGGGGAAGCTTCTTTACCCCTAATCCCAGGAGTTAGTTTACAGATTAGCTCAAAGAAGTGTCTGAGACTCTCATCTGTAAAATGAGGGGATTGAACTAGATCACCTTTAAGTCTCTTACCATTTTAAAATAGTGATCTTATGATGTATATGTTTGTGTGTGTGCAAATCCCTCCTAGGAAGCCAACGGTCCTTCTGATGGCTATGCTGCTGTAGCCCAGGCAGACAGGCTGAGCCAGGAACCAGAGAGCATCAGAAAGTGGAGAGAGGAGCAGAAGAAGCGTTTGCAAGAGCTGGGTGAGGGTAGGAGGGAAGCTGCCCGGGGCCTGGCAGCTTGGTCTGTCTCTGGCACACTGGGGCCCTTGCAGGGAATGGCATTCCTGTTTATATTGTTGCCCCTTCTATGCTCTGGCACATTGACCTGCCCTGGGAAATTGGGGAGGGCAAGAGACATGGGGAGAAGGGATTTGGGGAGGGAAGTCAGGCCTCAGTGGCTCCCTGTACTTAATCCCCTGTTTGAACCCCAGATGCAGCTTCTAAGGTGACTGAGCAAGAATGGCGGGAGAAGGCAAAGAGGGACCTTGAAGAATGGAATGTGCGACAGAATGAGCAGGTGGAAAAAAACAAAGTCAGCAACAGGTATGAGGTATAAGAAGCATCTGGGGAGGGGACCTGGGGCACAGAGGTTTGGGGAGAGGGCAAGGGGCATATGGGGAAGGGACATGTGGACAAGGAGGTAGTTCAAAGAAAGAGGAGTTTGGGAGAGTAGAAGGTGTTTGGGAAGGTGGAAGAATTAGAGGAATCTGGGTAGTAAGGCACAGGGACATCTGGGAGGGTAAGGAGCATTGGGAGGATTGAGATGGGAGAGTAGGGGATATTGAAGAGAGTGAGGGCAAGAGGGAAAAGAGTATTCAAGAGTAATATGGAAAGGTATGAGTAGAAGGGCAGATTAGATCTTTAGAAGGGGATTTCTGGGAGGATGAAAGGTATTTGGGAAGGCAGAGAGAGACCAACTAAATAGGTGGCTTTCTTTTCTAATCAGAGCAGCCTCCTTGGCCCTTCACCACAACTTAACCACATTATAATGGTCCTATTTCTTTCTTCAAAGACACAGCTCTTCCCAGATATTCAGCTGTACATCCTTTCCCTGCCCAGTAGGGAGTTGGGAACTGGCCACTGCTTATTGCTGAAATGGAAAGGGTTCCTAAGAAGTTAAAGGGGCCATTTGATGGTCTCTGGAGGCCAAAGGCCCTGACATGTTGCAAAACTGGAGGCGGCCTAGGACCCTATTAGACCAGGACACAACTGTGGGGAGCTCAGACACTGCGTTGGGGTCTCTTCTTCTCTGCTTGTTCCAGGATTGCCTGCTTTGACACTAAATGAAAACATCTGATTTGAGAAACCCTCACCCTTTCTTCTTTCCTCCCTTCTTACGAAGGGGTGTGAGTAGCCCTGCTGCCTTCCCAAATGGGCTGGTGCTTCTAACATCCCCTGGGCTTCACTAACTAATGTTGTCTTTCTCTTTAACCTTTCTGCCTGCCTCTTTCTTCTCGTCCTGTCTTCCCCTGCCTAACCCTTCCCCTCAAGGATCGCTGACAAAGCATTCTACCAGCAACCAGATGCCGACATCATAGGTTACGTGTACGTGTCTCCTTTGCTTACCTGTCCCAAGAGCAGCTTGGGGAGGAGAGCGGTGTGTTGGGTGAGATTCCTGATGAATGGCCACAGCTGGCTGATGCTTCCTGCACACCTGAGCCTGGGAGGCCAAAGAAACATGGCGGGGCTTAGTGGGAGAACAGTATGGGAGCTATAATTCTATTTACAGATGACAGAATCTAATAATAACAGGGACAGGGACTGGGCCAGTGATTTCATCATCTTAAGTAACTACTGGAGGAGAAAAATCTCTAAGAATTTGTTGTTGTTCAGTTGTGACCACCTCTTTATGACCCTATTTGGGATTTTCTTGGCAAAGACACTGGAGCAGTTTGCCATCTCCTTTTCCAAATCATTTTTAAGATGAGGAAACTGAGGCACAAAAGGTTAAGTCACTTGCTTAGGGTCACATAGCTAGTAATTTCTCTGAGGCCAGATTTGAACTCAGGTCTCCCTGACTTCAGACCTGGCACTCCATCCACTGCACCATGTAGCTGCCCAAACTCAGGATGGCATCTTCTATGCAACAGTCCTCGAAAAGTGGGAATTGAACACAAGTCTTCCTGGCTCTGGGGTCCAGACGCTGTCTGTCTGCCGTTCCTCGTTGCTTCTATAATGATGATGACAATGGTGGTGGTGGTAATGATGACACACGTTGACCATAGTTTCCATTTTTGTCATACTTTAAGGTTTACAATGGGTGTTCAGCTTTCCTTGTCACAGCCCTGTGAGGGAAGCTGAAATTCCATGATCTCCAGGCCCCCTAGGATGGAGTGGGGAGGGTTCTTTGGCACAGCAAGATAACCTTGAGAGTTAAAGTGTGACTCCAAGGGAAGCCCAGCATGACACTCTTGCTTGGGTCAGGAGGAGGAGAAAGCAAACCTAGGAGAGGCTGACCTAGGTAGGGGAAAGTCTGTAACAGAGACCCTGAGACTACTTCTGGCTCTGTTCCTTTCAATATTTTTACCAATGACCTGGACAAAGGCATGGATGGAATGCTTAACAAATCTGCAAATGACATAAAACTTGAAAGTCTGGCTAATAGTCAATCATCACTCAATTTGTTCAATTGTATATATGCCATCAGGGAAGCACTATATTACATACTGGGAACAGAAAGACAGACAAAAATCAGCCCGTTCTCAAGAAGCTAAGTGTAATAGGAGAGACACCAGGAAAACAGCTATGTACAGAAAAACAATATACCTGATCTATAGCAAATAGTCAACAGAGGGAAGGCAGTAATATGAAGGGGGCTTCAGGCTGCCAGGGAAACGAGGAGGTGGAGGTGAGGAGGGAGAATATTCTAGATATGGAAGATAGCTGGTAAAAATGCCTGGAGTTGGGAGATGGAGTCTCTTGTTCAAGGACTAGTAAGGAAACTGTTGTCACTTGGCAGCACAATACATATATAGGAGTGTGAGGTATGAGAAGATTGGAAAGGGAAGAGGGGCCCATTATGAAGGGCTTTAAAAACCAAACAAGGAATTTCCTATTTGTTCCTAGAGGTGCTGGAGTTTGTTGAGTTTGGTGGAGTAGAGAGAAGTGATGGGCGGACTTTTGGTCCTGGTCAGACCTGGGCTGTTGGAAGATCACTTTGACTTGGCTGGAAATATTGGAGCAGGGAGCTTATAGTAGGCAGACAACACAGTAGGCTACTCCAGTAGTCCAGATGTGAGGTAATGAGGGCCTGCACCAAGGTTCTTGGCAGTATCAGAGAAGGGGGAATATGTGAGAGAAATTCTGAAGTTATCAATAGAGCTTGTCAATAAATTAGATATGGGGGATGATAGAGAGTAAGGAGTCCAAGATAACACTCAGATTTCTAGCCTGGGTGATTGCATAATTGGTACTTTCAGTGCCAATAGGAAAATTAGGAAGAGGGAAAGGTTTGGGGGGGGGGAAATAATTGGGATGGGGAAAATATTCCATTTTGACATGTTGAGTTTAAGATGTTTATAGGACATTCAATTCAAGATGTCCAATGGATGGTTAGAAATGTTAAGACTGGAGATCATCGGAGAGAATAGGACCATATAAGTAGATCTAGGAATCAAGGAATATAAATAGTGTCAAGAAAGAGGTAGATGCTAATTCCACTATCCACTTCAGTAACATCACATCTGGAATATTATATCCAGTTCTAACTACTTCATTTTAGGGAGATTATTGATAAGTTAGAGCACACTGGGGGGAAGGACAGGGGAAGATATAAAGAATTGGTTCAATGAATTGGAGAAGAGGTAAAAATTGTTCTCTTCAAAAATTTGGAGGGCTGTTATATGGCTATTATGTGGATACTTATTCTATGCACAGAATAAGTTTGGGGACAGAACAAGAGCAATGGGTAGAAGCTATAGGGAGAAAAATCTTGACTTGCTGTGAAGAAAAAATTCCTTTAACAAGTAGAGCTGTCTAAAAGTGGAATGGACTGCCTGATGTTCCTCATTGCTGATAGATGACCACTTAAAAGGCTTGATAAAGAGGAGGTTCTTTTTTAGATACATGGGCTAATGCTTTCTAAGGCCCATTTTAGCTCTAAAATTCTGGTATGATATAAAACTAGTAATAAGTGATTTGGGACCAGAAAGCTTTCTTTCAGCTGAAAAAAAAAAAAAAAAAACAACCCAGCATCATCAGATGTGATAAAATGGATGGAATAGATAATAGGCTTCAGAGAAAAATATTTTTCAAGATTTAGGGAAAATTTCCTGACAAGGAAAGCCAACCTCCGGGTTTCTCTTCTTTTCAGAAATAGACACAATCATTGCTGATGGGATAAATGGGCATGCTTTCCAGATCCATGTTTACTTTGTCTCCCAGATCATGAGCATCTTTTTTCTTGTAGAGTGCTTTATAATTTCCAAAGGATGTTCATAAACTTCAGGTCCTAGCTACCAGTCCTATGAGGGAGATAAGGCAAGAAAAATCTTCATCATTTTACAAATGAGAAAACCATGGCACCTAGAAATTATTTGTCTAGGCTCACATAGTTAGTCTGGACTATAATCCAGATTTTACCAAATCTCAAATCTGACCTGGAAGATCACAGGACTTAAGAACCATAGGGGAATCTTAGAACATAGAATATTAGAACAAAGAGGAGCCTTTGCTTTAACTCTCTACTTTTACAAATGAGGTTAACCAAACAGGTTAAGTGACCTGTTTAAGGCCACTTAGGTTGTAAGGAAAAGATCAGGTTTCAAACTCACTTCTTTTAATTATTTCTACTATATCTTGAAGCCTCACTCTCATTCTCCTTGTGATATACACAGATCTTCTATCAAGGTCTTCTTATAATACTGCATTTTATCATGGAAATGACCCTGGCCTCTCAGAGCCTGGGCCAGCCCAATATAAGTGCTGGTGACTCCGATATAGCTGCAAAATCTGGGTATAGGAATGATGGATTGTATCTGTCATCTCTGGATGAGCCAACCTAAGTATGGAGAGCTACACGTGGTATACAGTTAATAAGTACTGCTTGAATTGAATTGAGAGCCTTATCACCAGATGTTGGCCACTGAATTATTTTTTTCCATGAATCCATGGAACCACATGATAAGATGTAAAGTTGTTGCAATCTGCATGGGTGGATGAGGTACTCACACTGATGAAATCCTTAAGTATTTACGAAAGCTCAAGTTTTTCTGAATGAAATGTTCTTTCTGTTAGAATTAGGTTTCCCTTAGTATTAGGAGTTCCTTGGAAACTGAGAAGGGGTCTTTTTAGGACTCTTTTTGTCCAAAACAGAATAATGCATAGAAGACTAAATAATTCTGGAAGTTCTAAGATTTAGACCAATGGACCAATGATTGGATAATTCAGTGGCATTCAACAAGCATTTATTAAGAGCCCTAACAAGCACGGTGCTACATATTGGGATACAAAGACAAGACAAAATCATTTCTGCCTTCAAGCAACTATGGAATGAGGAAGAAAGGGAGAAAACAACATGTACACAAGTTAATACATACTCACATAAATAATGGAAAAAGGGAATATGACTTGGATTTAATATAAAGAGCAGTCTGTCAATAATAGAACAGGGCTTCCAGAAGGCACAGTGGACAAAATAGGTAAGGAAAATTGGGTATTGGGGAGTTGTGGGGACTGGTGAAGGGAAAGATCTTTGGCATAGATAGACAATTTACAGGGATTCTTCAGCAGGAAGGTTCCCCAAATCCCAGAATGGAATTTGCCTTATAGGTATCTAATCTAGCCCATACCAGAACCATATATCTATTTCCTGTACTACTGCCCTGAAAAGTGGTCATCTAACCTAGCTTGAGGATCTACTCTTTTCTGCAACAGCTCATTCCATTTGTGGATTGCAAGTTTTAGGCTAGAAATATCAGTTGAAAATATCTGGGAATAGGGCCAGATACCAAGGTAGGGATACACAATGACCTGCAGTCAGAGGCCTGAGTTTGAATTCTGGCTCTTCTGTTTACTAGCTACGTGACCATGGATAAATCCTTTCCCTTTTATGGAATCCAATTTCTTTGTATGTGAAATGAGAAAGTTGGAATCTAAGAAGTGCTTTCCAGCTTTAACTCTGGTTGATTTTGTGATTCTAGGGCTGTCAGTTAAAGTGGTCTTACATACTCTGGGGGAGTTCTAGCTGTGTCTTTCCTTCCTGCAGAGCATCCGAAGAGGCCTTCCTGAAGGAGTCTAAAGAAGAGGTACCTGGCACAGAATGGGAGAAAGTGGCCCAGCTGTGTGACTTCAACCCCAAGAGCAGCAGGCAGTGCAAGGATGTATCCCGCATGCGATCTATGCTCATTTCCCTGAAACAAAACCCACTGTCCCGCTAGGCACCCCTCCGGGGTTACCAAAGAGCAGAGGGTGAGGAGGCCAAGGCAGAGGAAGAAGAGAGGAGGGAAGGGGAAGCCACTCCTCCAATAGCCACAGCACAAAATGTTTTGTCTCTCCCATCCTTTGGGGCAAAGGGAGCCCCCTCTCTGGCCTCTTCCTTCTCAAACTCACCACCTTAGGTGTCATATATACCATTGGTTTGCCACGTCATGACCACTAAGTCTCCTAGGTCTTTTATTTTCTTGGTTTAAAGGTTGTATTGTTAACTCTTTTTACACTTATTTATTATCATTCTTGTATCTTTGGAAGCTACAATCTAAGCTGGGCTGCCATTTGTATTGGTCCCTTCCTACTACCTGTGTGACCTTTGCATAGTCCTTTCCTTTCTCCAGGCTTCAGTTTACTCATCTGTAAGACAAGAGGGTTTCACTAGATGACCTCAAGGTCATTTCTTGCTCTAAATCATATTAGTCTTGCTCAGCTCCATGACCTTCTTGGATTTCCAAGAGCACATGCTATTTAAAACATGTGGGAATCACTTACAGCCTTCTCTGGCCCTTGCTGGTATCCCCAGACATCTGCTGTAGTGTCTCCAGTTTTTGAGAACATTTCATTGGTCGGAGGCCATTCTAATGGGAGATGCTGAATCATGACTGAAATGAACTCTTTCAGACCCATCTTGTAAAAATGGAGAAATAATCAGCCATGGTCCGGTAAGGAATCAACTGATCCAGCAATCAACCACCAATGAGCACTGATTGTCTACTATGTGTCAGACACTGTGTTAAGTACTTCAGATACAAGTACAAAAGACAGTTCCTGTCCTCAAAGAGCTTATATTCCTTTAGAGAAATAAGACATGTTCACAGATGAGGAAATATAGGATGTTTACAAAATAAATGCATTAAGGTTGGAAAGAAAATGAAGTAGGAAAAATGGAAATAGTGAGAATTCAGGAAAGAGAAGGAGCAGAAGAGGCAAGACTAGGTTGCTGTATTGGTGATTTCCTCTGAACTTATCTGAAAAGAGAGGGTGAACAGAACTGTTGTCTCCCCTGTTAGAGGGAGCAATTTTTGAGCAATTACAAGTTCTCCTGATTCAGAACTGACTCTCCCAGAAAAGTCATGACCTAGAAGAAAAACTAACATTTCTTTGGTTAGGAAGAGGTAGCTACAATGGTCAGTGGTGGATATTCACTACATATTACTTACCACATACTATTGCCTTCACTCCCCATTACACTGTCCATTCTTTAAGCCTCTTCCCTCATGAAGGGACCCGAAAAGCATCCATTTTTTAAAAAAATCTTATAGCCTTAGGTTATATTTAAGTAAAGGTTTGTCTATTCTAGGTTTGATATTTTCTGTTCATTTCCATTTCCATGACCATGGCCAGTACTTAGCTGGATGATAGTACCATTTTTCTCAATAACTGGCATCCTTGCCTTTTCCCTGGCCATAATCCCGGCCTTCTTGATAAGAGCCCAAGTCTCTTGCTTGAGTAGAACCTTAGCCTCTGTCTTGGTTATAACTCCAGCCCTCTCCTCAACTAATGAATTTATCAACGAGAATTTATTATGCACCTACGTGAACCAAGCACTGTACTGGATATTGGAGATACAAAGATAAAAGAAGGCTCATACCCTCAAAGAGCTTATATCCTACCAGGGTGACAGCATGCTCACTCTCACTCACAAACACATACAGGATGTACACAAAATTAATACAAAGGAATTATGGGACAACTGGGAGAACAAGTAATGTCCCTGGTGGAGAAGGCACTTGAGCTGAGCCTTGAAGGCTGTCAGAGATTCTGAGAGAAGGAAGTGAAAAGAGAATTCTCCTCATGGGGTACACTCTGCAAAAGCTCAAGGGTGGGAAATAGGTCCTGTACCAGTAAGCCAGTTTGATTAGAATAGAGACTATTTGAGTAGAAGTAATGTGTAATCAAACTCAATTCATTTCATCACACGTTTTAAAAGCTTCTGCTCTGGTTCAAGTTGGGCGAAATTTGAAAGTATGTGTGGAGCTGACAGTTTAAAAAGGGGACAGAACACATGTAAACAGACAGACAGCATCTATGCTATCTAATATGTGAGGTCAAGCAGGAAGGTCATTAATCAGGGGCACAGGATCAGCTTCCTGAAGGGACCAACATAAAAATTTTTTTTTTTTTTTTTTTTTTTTTTTTTTACAAAATCAAGTTTTCTAGAAGGTGGTTCTCTCAGCTAAACAGATGAAAAGAACTATAGTTGGAGACAGCCACAGTGCTCAACAATCTCTCATCCATACTTCCTCAGACACAGTGGTGGACATCTTTTTTATGAATTTTAAGAAGCTTTCTTTGTCCATCCAGAAAGCCTGATTTCCAGACTTTAGGGATCAATGCTAGCCAGATTACCCCCAGATACAAGCTGATGCATAATTAAGCTTTGAAGGCCGGATTGCATTTGGGAAGAGTCATCTTTGGGGACATCCCTTTTCCTCCAAGTCTGATTTTAGTGTTTTAGTGATTCTCTAATGTTCAAAGGTTCCTTTCATCCACTTCTACCTGGTCACATCTTTGCTAGATGCAATGTTGTCCTTCATGATGAATTTCTTGGGGAATTGATACCAAATGGCCATTGGCAGCCATCAGAAAATTCTGAAAGAAACTCATTAAGCTCCTGGCTTCCTTCTACTAACCTGATAAAAATAAGTAATATCTTGTGCAAATGCTGGGTCAGAATGGTTAGAAACACATCATAGAGAATGGCAATTCCAATGAGTTGTATCATTGCCTTGCTTTTGTCTCTGTGAGCTTATTTCAAATCTATTATAAAAAAAAAATAAATTGAAGCCATAGAAAGAAAGAAATGTATTTTCCCCAATTATAAGGTCAATCAACCAACTAACATTAAGGGTCTACTATGGGCCAGACACTGTGCTAAGAGCTTTGGAATACAAAAAGAGAATAGTAGCCCTGTCCTCAAGAAGTTGTCTAACAGGGGAGACAACATACAATCATATATATATGTGTGTGTGTGTATATATATACACACACACAAGGAAAACTGGGAAATAATTGAGAAAAGCCACTAAAATTAAGATTAGAAAAGACTTCCTATAAAATAAGATTTTAGTTAGGACTTAAAGCTGGAGAAGCCTGCAGAACTGAGGAGGGACTGACTGGGTTCTAGGAAGGGGGGCAACCAGAGACAATGCCCAGAGCTAAGTGTGTTTTGCTTTGATTCAGGTGGGAGGTCAGTGATTTTGTCTATGCTTTTCCATATTGAGTGTTTGGCTGTGGCTGTCCCTCCAACTCACTCTGATCTCTCTAATGCTCAGAAGACAGATATTAAGACTAGGGAAGTCTAGGTACAAAATGACCAGGTATTGCAAATGCTTAAAGGTGGGGGCAAAAGCCAAACTCAGGTTAGAGGTCAGATAATCATGTATATATATATATATATATATATATATATATATATATATATATACACATACACACACACTTTGATTTATTCCTTCTACATTTACTGAGTGTCACATGCAGAATCTTATGCACAGGGTTATTGTTATAGTTTAGGCAACTCATGGTCGACACTTCATCAACTCTAGTAAGAGAAAAAGACAGAACTAGAAAGCAGTAATAGTTTTACATGACAAGTGCCATCAGAAAGGTACCAAGTACTTACTACATAAGGTCCTTGGGAAGTTATTCCCCTGAAGAGACTCAGAAAACTGGAGGAGGCATTATTACTAAGCACTCTACAAATATCTCATTTGATTCTCACAAAACAATCTCTTGAGGTAGGTAGCTCAAGGATTATTGCTTTCATTTTATAGGTGAGCAAACTGAAGCCCTGAAAAGGGAAGTGAATGGCCCAAGGTCACACAGCTCCTAAGTAGCAAAGCTGGAACTTGAACCCAAGTCTTAAGAAAAGTGCTTTATAAGCCCCAAGGTCATATATAAATGTGAGTATCATTCTGAATCCAAGTCTAATGTTCTTTGTACTTAGCCATGTTTTTTTTTTTTTTGTCAGACTGCTAATTCCTGGGATGGGGTTGGGTAACATAAGAAATTAAGGAAAGTGGATTTCAAACCCACCTTTATCTTTTTATTTTTCAAGCACAGTGATATTTTACTCCACAATACTAAAATCTTCCCTTTGTAAAATCAAAGGCTTACAGCAATGCCTACTTCATTACTGCTTTGCAGCAATCTCACCAATTTGTAGGCACTTAACCTTTTCTCACAGTCCAGAGAGAAGCAAGAAAGTATTAGGATGCTACTTTCAGAGGAAACAAAAGCTCAGCAAGGTTAAGTGACTTGTTGCATAGCTAACGTGAGTGCCAGGATTCAAACACAGGTCCCTGTCTCTTAAGTCCAAAGCTCTTTTCTCTATATTGTACAATTTCAGAGAAATCATAGGTTTTGAGAATTAGGAGTAAGTTTCTTCCCATCTACTGCCAGAATCCCTCTATGAATATTTATCAAGCTCTCCTAGTTTCCCTTTTGAACAGCAACAGTAGACATCAAAGAATTCTGAGGAAAATTCATCCCAAGCCCAGGCTCCATTCTTGCTTACCTCAGAGGACCTCTAGTCTAGTATTTTACAGATGAGAAAAAAACTGAGCTCATGTAATCTTAGATGACTTATATATTGCCCTGATATAAATATGTAATATCTTGTGCAGTGTTTAATGGTTCTTAAAAATATTCACAAGGGAAAATGTAATATTCTTCTCTAAAATGTAATGTTTTTTGGGAGCAGGTTTCTTGAGGGGCTTCTGGGAGCAGTCTTAGTTTCAGTTCAGTAATTACCCCAAATGCAGCCAAGTATTAAAGTCCAAATCCTTTATTGTCTCTTTCAAAGTCTTGTCTCCTTCACTTAGGGCTTGGCTAGTTTTTCTGAAGGCCTTCTGAATCTTGATTTCAGTGTTCTCCACAGGGCTGCCTTCTCTGGCTTCTGAATCTCCCCGACTGAATCCTGGCTGAGGCTTCCGGAGCTTCTAGTGTGCTTTTCCTTTCTGGCCCTGAGAGCTTCTCCTTATATCCCCCACCCTGAGTATATCACTAGGAAACCATTATTTGTTGTAGGATTAAATCAATGCTAAACTAGATTTAACTTTTACTTGGTACCTTGTTTCAAGTTCTGGTCCATAACATCTCCTTATAGGATTAAATCAATCATAATGAACCATGCTAAATTACATAACTATTGTCTCTATCAATTCCACTGACTTAGAACCTTGTTTCAAGTTCTGGCCTATAACAGAAAAAGAAACAAATTAGTTTCAAGAAGGAAAATCTCTTTAAGTGTTCAAAGATAGACTAAATCATCTTTATTTCTTAGTACTTCATGAATTACTCTAGCCAAAAAAAAAAAAAAAAAATCATTTGATGGACTACCTTTAGGGAATGAACTTCTTTGCACTTAACTAGGCTTATCCTCATGACAGATATCCATTAAAAACCTTCTTTTACTTGAAACTGAAAATAGCCTGATGAGGGAAGGAGAGCAAGAATTATTACCTGTGCCCATTTTACAGATAAGGAAAAAGCTTAGAAATGTTCATTGGTTTCCCTAAGTCGGAAAGCTAGCCAGTGGTAGACTTGGGACCAGAGTTGCTGAATTTGAATCCAATTCTCTTACCTGAAAAAGACTTGAAATTAAGCTAGTTCCTCTGAGAAAAGTATCACTGTTTTTGACGTGAATGCTTTGGACCAATCCTTTGGACCTCTTTTGGTAGGTTTATAGATTTAAAGCTGAAAAGGACCCTAGGGGTAATCTAGTCTAGCATTTTACAGATGAGAAAAACTGGCCCAGAGGATTTTAGATGATTTGTACAAAGGAACTAGGGTAGTGAGCAGAACTATGTTTCAAATCTGAGTCTTCCCATCCTAAATCCACTGCTCCATTCACTGAACCACATATATCCATTTGTAAAACAAGGGGACAAACTAAATATATCTCAAGTTCTGATCTGGCACTGACATACTTTTCTATTATTGAATCAGACTCTACATAATTCATATATACATAATTCATAATTCAGTACAATACATAATTCAGAGAACTGAGTTTGAGATTAAATCCATGGAGCTCTGGTCAAACAAGTCTGGGCACCTGATGCAGGGGAAACAAATGTCAATCTTATAGTAAGAGCTTGAGATTGTTATTCTGACATATAGTTCAACTTTTCTGTTACTTGGTTTTCTTTGAAATGAAGTTACTTATACTATCTACTTTGCACAGTCATTGTGAGAAAAGCATACTGTAACCACTCAAGGAATTTGAGGAATTATATTTACTATATATCTATGAGATACTTCATGGTTGATACAATGAAGACTTTCAGGTAAAGAGCGGACAAAAAAAAAAAAAAATTGAAGACAAGTTCTGTTCTCAAATCCAAACTCATTTCATTCTTTAATGAAAAAATCCATTACATTGTCAAATCTTCTGCCTGAGAGAAACACAGGACTCACTCAGTACCATTAGATATGGTTTCAGCACAGAGCCAAGGAATTCCTCCATTTCCCCTCTGGAAAGTTGCTTGGATCCCTTGCAAATGGTCACTGATTCTCTCAAGTAAT
Source organism: Sarcophilus harrisii (assembly GCF_902635505.1). Taxonomy (NCBI): domain Eukaryota; kingdom Metazoa; phylum Chordata; class Mammalia; order Dasyuromorphia; family Dasyuridae; genus Sarcophilus; species Sarcophilus harrisii. The sequence continues at coordinate 416,020,521 of NC_045427.1, read as the reverse complement.
GGGCCATTGGGCTCAATGGGGCCTGGGTGATTTCATGGCTGAGACTGCCAAACCCCCTAGAATGGCCACCACTGTAAAGCCCTGAGCCAGGATCCTGGTCCGCATCATCAACTGGGATCTCTGGCTGTTGCCCCGGTGAAAGCAGTAAAGTCCATAAGACAGGGCTCCAGCTGTGGCCAGACAACCTGCAGGGGAACAAGCCAGGTATAAAAAGGAAGTTCAGCATCAATCCGAATAATTAATCAACATGTATTTATTAAATATCTTCCATGTGTCAGATGCAGTGCTAAGGATACAAAACCAAAAATGAAGTCATATATTATCCTCAATTATATATAAAATATATAATTAAATTATATATAAAGTAAAATACACACACACACACACACACACAAAAACAGAAGGCAAGACAAGCGTTCTTCATAATGCTATTTCTGGAAGCTAAAGAAATAAAAAATATCTTTCCTAACTCAGCCCTACACTCAAAGCTATCCTAGCTTTGTGTTTCCTCGACCCTTTGCACCACGTTCTTTCTCAGGAACACTTTCCTGACTCTTAAATTGACAGTTCCCCAGCATCGGCAGCAGACCCCCTTCCCTGCTAGAGCAAGGTGCAGGTCTCGCTTCAGCATTTAGTAGGCACCGTTAGTATTCCAGGCCTGGAGCTGGACGCGGGGGATGCAACAGACAAAGTTGTCTGCCCACAGAGGGGAGGAGCTGGACGCCGGGGATGCAACAGACAAAGTTGCCTGCCCACAGAGGGGAGGAGCTGGACGCGGGGGATGCAACAAAGTTGCCTGCCCACAGAGGGGAGGAGCTGGACGCCGGGGATGCAACAGACAAAGTTGCCTGCCCACAGAGGTGAGGAGCTGGACGCGGGGGATGCAACAGACAAAGTTGCCTGCCCACAGAGGGGAGGAGCTGGACGCGGGGGATGCAACAGACAAAGTTGCCTGCCCACAGAGGGGAGGAGCTGGACGCCGGGGGTGCAACAGACAAAGTTGCCTGCCCACAGAGGGGAGGAGCTGGACGCCGGGGATGCAACAGACAAAGTTGCCTGCCCACAGAGGGGAGGAGCTGGACGCCGGGGGTGCAACAGACAAAGTTGCCTGCCCACAGAGGGGAGGAGCTGGACGCCGGGGATGCAACAGACAAAGTTGCCTGCCCACAGAGGGGAGGAGCTGGACGCCGGGGATGCAACAGACAAAGATGCCTGCCCACAGAGGGGAGGAGCTGGACGCCGGGGATGCAACAGACAAAGTTGCCTGCCCACAGAGGGGAGGGGGAAAGCACCTCCCACACAGTGAAGGCAAAGGTGTGGGAGGAGGGGGAGAATGACAAAGGTTTGGGAAGGCGGTGATAGCGCTAGGGGTGACCTTGTGGGTTCCCCCGCCCTAGCATGCGCTTCCCACTGGGCTTCCTCCTCCCTCGTACCCTCCTAAGATCTGGTTGTCCAGTCCCGACTCCCTTACCTAAGGGTACCACCGGGTTTTCACCGATCTTGCGTTTTAATTTGTCCTTGAAGCTCTCATCCCGGAACCGCTGCGAGGTGGGGCTGAAGCCCTCAATAACTGGGGGGTGCGCGGGGTCAAAGGTCACCTTAGGAGTCACCGACCCAGAAGATGACATCGCCGCAGAAGCTGACAAATGGGCCCGAGGAGTACCCCAAATTCAGCGCCTTTCTAGCCCGCCCTTTCCTCTTCCGCTGCCAAAAGCGTAGCGGACAAATCGCCGTGCGGAGGGAGCGGAACCTGCGCCCTCCTCGGCACATGCGTAGTAAACGATTGCAGGCAAGGTTCACGGGCTGAGACCGCCTTTCCCAAGAAGCTTTGGGAGTGCTCTAGTAAGCGTGCGCTAGAGCATGCGTAGACAAGGCGGCGTTTTCTACGTTGCTGGTTGCGTCAGAAGTTTACCACGTGGTCTAACAGTGGCTTCGGTTGGCCGCGTGTGAGCGGTCGTTACCGGTGGTCTCGCAGTCGCCGCGATGCCAAAAGCGAAGGGAAAGAACCGGCGGCGGAAATTCGGTTATAACGTTAACCGGAAGCGGCTGAACCGTAACGCGCGGAGGAAAGCAGCCCCGAAAATCGAATGGTGAGCGCGAGGGCCGGGGGCCGGGGGATCGAGGGCGCGGGAGGCCGGACTGGCCCAGCTCACAGCCCTGCTTGTGCTCCCGCAGCTCCCACATCCGTAATGCCTGGGACCGCTCCAAATCCGTGCAGCAGAACCTGGCCGAAATGGGCCTGGCTATGGACCCCAACAGGGCCGTGCCCTTCCAGAGAAAGGTACGTTCCGGCCTCTGGGGCCGTGCAGGGCCCCCAACACAGAGACTCTCGCCGGTAGATCCTTCAGGCATAAGCGGAGAATTCACCTTTCCCCTCTTTCTGTCGGACGTTGCCGGCCGGCCACTCGCCTAAATTCTCAACCCATCCAAGAGTCAATCGGTCCCCCACCCTCATGCCAGCCTCTCAGCGGTCATTCATCAAGCATTTATTAAGTGCCGGGCTTGGTGCTAAGTGCTGGAAACAGAAAGAAAGGCAAAAATATCCCCTTCCCCAATTCTGTTTTCACAACGTATTTCAAATGAATCTTTATTCACACAGCTGCTTCCGTTATCAAGCTCTCATCATCTCTAATACGGACTGTTACCTCTCTTAATTTGTCCCCTGTCTCCTGCCTCTCCAGTTCGTTCTCCACACTTTTCAATCCAGTGTCTGAATGAATAGTTGCCAAAGTGATAGTTCTAAAAACATCGGTCTGATCGTCGTGCCATTCCCTTGTTCATTAAGCTCCAGTTCTCTTTTTGCCCCAGGATCAAATACAAACTCTTCTGGTATCTGAAGGTGTTTTTTTTTTTTTTTTTTTTTAATTTGCAGTCTGGCTTCAGTCTAGCTTTTCAGATTTATTGCACATTTAATCCTTTTCAGTCTAGTTCACCTATTTGCTTTCCTTTGTACAGATATTCTGTCTCCCGTATTTTCACAGTTCCCCCACGCCTGGATTTATTCTTCACTTTTGCTTTTTAGAATCCATTACTACTTCACATACTTTAACTCAGATGAGATTATGGGCATGAAATGCCTTACCTGATACCCCCAATTGACTAATGCCTTTTCCAGTCTTAATTGTCCTCTCCCCCTATTATCTTGTATTTACTTTACATATTTATGTAAGTGTCTTTCCTGAGTTAAATTCTTTGAGTACACAGACTCACAGAGATGGCATATAGTGGATATTTAATAACTGCTTATTTATTGACTAGACTGTTGAACTTGAATATCAGGTTGGCAGAACTTCATTTAACACTTAATTAGGAATATCTAAATAAAGTAGGAAGCTAGTAGATAGCATGCATTCCTCCATTCCAGGTGAAGTAATCCCTGGCTAGGCTTTATACTTTCTTTTCTTCCAGTGGCAGAAGAATATGAAATGAATTTGTCATCTCATTGGGTTGGTGTCTTAGGGTGTGTCCGTGGGTCTGAAGTGTTTTCACACTCTCCTAGTTGAATTTGCCATACAAAATTTAAAGGCACCTTTGTGTTTCACAGTTTGTGGTTCTTGCCCTAGGTATCATAATTGAAAATTATAATTCTATCCCTGCCTCTTGGTAGTGAGTTTTCCCTATCCTGGGGTTATCTCCCCAATACTCTTGAAAATGAGAGATTCTTCATCTGCTCAGCAAAACTGGGGAATTATAGGGGAAAAGGTAGACATTCAGTGAAGTAGAGGACTTCAAGAATTTGTGATGAAAAGACCAGAGCTGAATAGAAAATTTGATTTTTGAAAACAGGACTCTGGAGAAGCATAAGGAGATAATGAGGAAAGGGAAATTATAGGGGATTTAATAGAAATTAATCTGTTTACATTACTACATAAAGAGGATAATACTTACAACTCATAAAAATTTTATTATTAGGTCAGTTAGGAGTGAATATATAGACAAAGGGCATAGATGTGAATTGACTATGAAGGGACAGTATCTAAAAAAAATAAAAAGGGTGAGAGAATGTACTGAGAAAAAGGAAAAGGGAGAGGTATAATGCCGTAAATTATTTGCCTATAAAAAAAGCTTTTATAATGAAAGGGAGAAGTGAGTGAACGTTACTCTTATCAGAATTGGCATAAGTTAAGAAATAACATACACACTCAATGTGGGTATATAAAACTATTTTACCCTGCAGGAAAGTAGGAGGGGAAAGGGAATATGAGAAGTGGGGAGGATGAAGGGAGGGTATATTGCAGGAGGAATTGGGCAGAAACAAAACACTTTTGTTGAGGATTGTCAGGTATTCCCCAATTGATAGATGATCAAAAGATATGAACAATTTTCAGATGAACTAAACTATGTATGGCCACATGAAAAAATAATCTTGCTATTGGGCCAGAAAAGGAAAATAACAAATATTAGAAGGAATATGGGGAAAATGAGACATCAATCCATTGTTGGCAGAATTGTGAACTGATTCAACCATTCTTTGGAGTAATTTGGTTACGTTAAAAAAGATATAAAAATCATGCATACTCAAGAGGTTAAAAAAAAAGGAAAGTATATATAGTAGCTCTTTTCTCAGGGCAAAGTATTGGAAATTGAGAGGTGCCCATCAATTGGGGAATGACTGAATAAATTGTAGTGTGTTATTATTTTGGAATACTATTATTGTTCTAAAAGAAATGATGAGCAGGGTATTGTTAGAGAAACCTGGAAAATCTTCCATGAAGTCGTGCAAAAGAGAAATATACTGTGGACAAAGTGAGATCAATGTTGGGATGATTCAAGATTACTTTGACGGACTTGTAGTAAAAAATGCTAACCACACTCAGAAAGAGAACTGATTCTGTCTGAATGTAGATTAAAAGTATTGAATCATACTTTTAAAAATAACTTTATTTTTCTTGAGGGGTTTTTTTTTGGGGGGGGTAGAATATTTTGCAATATTACTTTTATAGAAATGTTTTGCATGATTTCACATCTCAGTGGGGGAGCGGGGAGAAACTGTACATCACACTGGAGGTGGGATAGGGGAAGTGAGGGAAAAAATTAGAACACAGGATTTTGTAGAGATGAATGTCAAAAATGTATCTATGTATATATTTTTAAAATAAAAAGCTGTGATTAAAAAATAAACTGGACGTCATAGTAGCTTCTTGGTACTTTGTAGGTGACCCCACCTGAAGTCAAGACCCAAAGTTTAAGAAGCTTTAGGTTACACTATGGCATTCCAGGACCAGCTTTTCTTGACATTTGTTTCAGGTACGGAAGTAGTCCTAGGGAGAAAAGCACAAAATTTGTAGTTAGGAGACCTAATTGGGTTCTAGTTCTGGTTTTACTACTAACTTGCTATGTAACTCGGGGCAAATCACTTTACCTTTATGGGCTTCGGTTTTCTCATCTTTAAAATGAACTATATGACCCTGTCATTTGTTTAACTCTTAATTTTTGCTAATTTACACAAAAAGTTTTTGCTTATTACTAACACTTAATCCCCAGTTCCCTCAAAAAAAAAGACTGGGAAGCATCAAAATCTTGTAAATACAAATATAATACAGTCTTGATCAACTGAGGAGACACTCTAAAAGGAATCATAGAATATCAGAGCTGGAAGGGACTTTATAAATAAATCAATATGTATCTACGTTTTATAGCTTACAGTGTGATTTTCATATTATGTTTATGCAGCCTTATCCTTTCTTCTGACCTCCATTCTCATATTCCTCAGTTGCTTGTTGGATTTCTCAAACTGGATAGCCTAACATGCTTAATTTCCACATGTCTTAAAATGTAACATATTTAAAAACACTCTTTCCTTCATAACTTCCTTATCATAACCATCCTTAGTCATCTAGTCTGACAATCTAGAAGTCATCTCCAAGTAGCAAACTGTCACAGTGGAGAGAACTGAGCTCCATCCTCAGGTGCTTATTAGCTGTATGACTGGGTAAAGTCACTTAAATTTATTAAAGTCAGAGGCAGACATACTTCTACACTCCCATACCCCTATCCAATCTATTATCCAGTCCTTTTGATTCTGCTTTATAACATCCCACCTCCTGCAATGTGCCTTTCTTTGTCTTTCTCAGTGTTAGACATTATCTCTAATTAATCTTGTATAGATTTTGTTTATACATAATTGTTTGCTTGTCTCCTCCCATTAGATTGTGGCTTCTTAATGGCAGTATTTTTGCTTTCTTTATATCACCAAAGCTTAGCATCTTACCTAGCACATAATGGGTATTTAATTCAGAGCTTGAATTATCCTTGCTGCCAATTTATTTATTTGGCTAGCCTCAGTATGGAGGCTCCAGCAGCTGTATGTTTGGTTGAGAGGAAAGCACTCTGGGAACCATTTTCACAGAATGATGGACTACTTGACTGTCGTTTCATCAGTCTCTTTTGAGGTAGTTTTTTTACATGACAAACATTTCCAAATCTTTCCTCTACAATTGTCAAATAATATTTCAAGGATATTCTTTCCTCTTAGGTAACAGCAATGGAAGTGGATGTTAAGGAAAAAAAGCCCAAGAAAATAGTTCGGAAGCCATATGTCTTGAATGGTAAGTATGATAGTTATGCTCATTTGGATTATGTAACTCCTATCCTATCACCTCCAGATGAGTATGGAAATTAAAAACGTCCAGATGCCATTTAGACAGCTGTGTTGTGTAGACATACTGTTGTGGATTATTTTAGAAACAGTACAAAATTGTGAGCCAAAAGATATGAATTCTTATTTTAGTTTCACCACTTACTAATGTCATCATAGGTAATACTTAACTATTTTGAGCTTCAATTTTTTATTTATAAAATGGGAATAAAAATCCCCTTCTTTGGATGGTCTGGGCAATTATAAATTAATGATGCATATGAATATACTTTAGAAATGAATCGTGCAAATGAAGTGCTTAGGTCTTGGCCAAGCATATTTTGACAAAGTCTGATAGAATGGGCAGTCAGAAGAATTTAAATCAGAATTCAATGTGACTTAACTAGAGGCATTTAACTTTAGATAGTGAGGAAATTGGCTAAAGAAGGGAAAGTAACTTGTTTGAGAGCAGAATTTGTGGGAAAGGTATTACCACACCCCACACAGTTCACAGGATGATAGAATTTAGCAGAACCAAACTCTAGATAGCTAATACAATTTTTTTGTTTAAAGGTGAGGAAACAAAGACTTAGATTGATTAACTTGCTCAAAGTAAATAGAAAGTAGAAGAATTGATTTCTGGGCTTCTGACTCTAAAACCACTGTTCTTTCTGCCAACTTAATGGAAAAAAGAATGAAAGATGGGCAACTGGGGCAGCTGGTGTATCTCTTAATAGCTTAATAATTTGAGTTATGTATTACACTTAAAAATTATATAGTGCTTATGGTCTTGTTGCCTTGGAAGTGATGTCTGATTACATAGAACTTTAGGAAGCTCTCTGTTGTCAGATAATAATAGCAACTCCTATTTTTGTGGTGTTTTAAGGTTGAAAAGTGCTTTTCTCAAAACAACACTTTGAAATAGGTAGTAGAGATTTTTCCTGTTTTTAAATTAAGGGAACGGGCTTAGCATGAGTGACTGGACTCAAGATCAAGCAACTAGACATTTGGAGCAAAGATTCTAACCTAAGTTTAAATATTCCTAAGTACCCTCTTTCTATCACTCTAATGGAAGATAAGCTATCTCCTGTATGCATAGATTAGGTGTGCTCTAAAGGATTTTGATAAGTTTACATGTTAATCAGAATCTAAAGAAAATAGCTGGGCTATATTTTTTTCTTCTTTCCTAGACTTAGAAGAAGAGGCCAGCTTGCCTGAGAAGAAGGGTAATACCCTTTCACGGGACCTCATTGACTACGTGCGTTACATGATTGAGAATCATGGGGAGAATTATAAGGTGAGCAGGCCATTGACTTCTTGGGTCTCTTGGGTGCTGTCCAGAAGGGTCATTGGCCCCTTAGCCCTAAGTGCCTGAGCATCCTGGCACTGTGGCTGCCTGGCTCGTGTTAATATGTGTGGTTTCCCTCTGATCTGAATGAAAGAAAGAAAGAAAATTTGTTTTGGTTTTCCTTAACTTTTTTCCCCATTTGGAATTCTCATCTTCCCGGGATATTGAGAAAGCAAGGAATACAGCATCCATTTATACATATGCAAAATATTTCCATATTATTTGCTTAACTTTTTTTTATGAAAAATATACTTGAGGAAAGAGGAATACATGTCTGTTACGAACTGTCAAAATGAAATGTATCTTTTTTTAAAGGAAGTCTTTATTCTAGTCCATAAGATGTATATAGGAATTGGCAATATGATGTGTGTTACATTGCTTTAGGGATGGATATTTTGCTACAAAAGCAAGTTGGAGATACTTTATTCAGAACAGAAGAGTGATCATTCCTGCTTATGAAGAACATTAGAGTTTATAATACTCTTTCCTCATAATTACTCTGTGGGGTAGATGTCCATCAGTTAGTTGTAGTATATTATTGTTCTATAAGAAATGATCAGCAAGATGATTTCAGAAAGGCCTAGAGAGACTTACATGAACTGATACTAAGTGAAGTGAGTGGAATCAAGAGAACATTATATACTACAGCAGGATTGTGTGATGATCAACTGAGATGGATATAGCTCTTTTCAATAATGAGATGATTCAGGCCAATTCCAGTGATTGTGATGAAGAAAGTCATCTGCACCCAAAGGGAGGACTGGGAACTGAGTATAAATCATAACATATTATTTTCACCTTTTTTGTTGTTGATTGCTTGGCTTTTTGTTTTGTTTTTTTCATCTGATTTTTTTTTTTTTATGTGTGCAGCAACATGGTAAAATGTGGAAATATGTATAGAAGAATTGCACATGTTTAACATATTGGATTGCTTGCTGTCTAGGGGAGAGATTTAGGGGAAAGAGGGAGAAAAACTTGGAACATAAGATTTTGCAAGGGTAAATGCTGAAAACTACATATATTTTGAAAATAAGTTATTTAAAAAAAATTTTTTTTAATTGCTCTGAGAAAGGCAGTACAAATATTATAACCATTTTATATAAGAGGAAACTGAGGCTCAGAGAGACATAAGGTAACTTTACCCAGAGTCATATGCCTATGTTTCGGGACTTCTGGTATCCAGGTCTGCTTATTCTTTAAAGTCTAATATATTAGATTGCCTTTAGCGCTCAGTACTTCATACCATAAAAAGCATATGGCCTGATTTTTGCCCAGTCTTCTTTTGGCAGGACTGAAATAGCTGTTCATTTGGGTTTTCCTAAAGTGCTTGAATTTGGGGTATGAGATTCCCTATTAAAGATCCTTCAGCTACTTAAATAACTCCTTCAGGAGCTGAGATTTAGCAGACCAGCATGCTAATTAGATTGAATCCCTATATATGTTTGGGCCTTTTTGAAGAATGAGTCTAGATGTACAAAAAGAGAAGTGGACCAAGAAGGCTGTCTCATGAACTTTAAAGATATCTCTCTGCCTCCTTTTCCTCCTTAGGCAATGGCTCGGGATGAGAAGAATTACTATCAAGACACTCCAAAGCAGATCAAGAGCAAGATTAATGTGTACAAGCGTTTTTACCCTGAAGAGTTCCAAACCTTTATTGATTCCTTGCAGAAAAACAAAATGGAAGTAGAGTGAAGGACTTGTGCCATAAATAGACTGTGTCTTAGCTAAGTGAACATTGTTGGAGGCCTGGATATATGGTGACCTGGAGAACCAGTTGGGAAAATACCTCTGCTGAGAAAGACATTCTATCCATACTTTCCCCAAGCTTGTATCCATTCTTTTCTTCCTTGCTGGTGATAGGTCACAGAAAGAAGCTCTGCTATTGTAATAAAAAGTAGATTTCAGGGAGAAGAAGGGGAGGAACCAGAATAAGTTGTCTCTACATAAGGAATTTTTTAAAATGCAGTCTTTGAGCATTAAAGCTTCAAAAACCACAGGTTAAGATGACAATGTTTTCCTAAGTCTGGGCATTCTGAAGTTCTTTCAGCCTAATTATCCCCAACTTCTAGCCCTTATTGAAACTATGTCTGGCTGTCTATACAACTTTCTCTTTGGTTCTTCTCTGTGGGGGAAAGAGGAAAAAAGTCGAATTCCTTTTCTACAAAATAGCTCTTTTTTTCAAGCTAAGCAGTCCCTAGGCTTTATTTTTATTTTTCTCAGGACCACATAGTTAATAGTATTTAGAGATCTCAAGTGTGAAATAGTAGTCCTCCTATTACTGTACACTGCCCCTTCTGCTTGTGTATTGGGGGGTTTTTTGGTGTGTGGTTTTTTTTTTTTTGTTTGTTTGTTTTTTGGTTTTTGCTGAGGCAATTGGGTTAAGTGACTTCCCAGCGTAACACAGCCAAGAAGTATTGTGTCTGAGAACAGATTTGAACCCGGTTCCTCCTGACTTCAGGGGTTGTGCTCTATCTATTGCGCCACCTGGCTGCCTCTATTTGTGTATTGTTTTGTATTGAACTGGGAAAGTCATTTGATCTCTATTCGGTTTCCTCATTTGAAAATGAGGCTGTTACTTGTGCCATCTACTTCCCAAGGTGGTTGTGAAATAAGTAAAGTGCTTTGTATACCATAAAATGTTGTGTCAGTATCAGTTGTTTTTGTCTTAAGATTAATAACCTTCAGTTTATTAAGTGCCTTACAATTTATAAAGCATTTCTTCCAACTGTCATGGGAAGTAAATAGGGATGATGTTCATATAGCATCATAAGTATTGAAGTAGAAGGAATCTCAGTTCATCCAATCTAAGCTGTATCTAAACATTAATCTCCTGACACTTGCTCAGGCAACACAGCTTCTCCATTGAGGGTAAAAGAAGTTGAAGGACTTTTCTAAGATTGTGTACCTGGTATTAAGTGGAGCTGAAAGTCTCAATGGTTTTTTTATTCCAAGTTGCATTGCTTTTCTCATAATACCACTGTCTCTTTCAAACCAGAATTGTGTTAAATAACACTTGGGGATTTGAAGGGGTTTTTTTTTTATTTTGGTAACATTTATTTTGTACTTAGGGCATTTAGTTTCACAGTCATCTTTTAGGTCCAATAATCCAGTTTATGTACCTCTTTAGAAAAACTATAAACCATAAGCTGATGGTTAGATTTAACACTTTACATTTTAGAGTTTGATGTGGGCCATTGCCGATCATAACACAGAGAAGGGTTTTGGATAATACTAGCTGAGAATACAGCACATTGAAAGTTTATATAGCATTTTCCTATATTACTTCCTAGTATTCTCATAACAATCCTTGAGGATAAATGCTAGAGATAGAATTTTCACTATTTTTTAGATGAGAACTGGGCCAAAGAGATGATCCACGATCCCATAAGTAATAATACTTTCATTCTCTGAACCCAGATCCAATGTATCCTAATAGTTTTTAACTACTGTATTAAGATGTTGAGTTAATGACAACTCAAACATTTTGAAATGCATGCTATGTGCTGAAGCATTTTACTACACCAGTTTCTAGCCTACTGAGATCTCAGTGAGTTGGAATGCCAAGCTAACACTGGTGTATTGAAAGCCACTGTTGTGGCTCAGATAACTATGTCTAGTGTTACTGAGCATTAAGATCTTTGTATTACTGTTATCTTATTGGAATAAGTCAAATCAAAGTCTTGGCCAGAAGAAGCTTCAGATATATCTGTACTGTTTACTCTAACAACTAATTTTCTAGACTTGAATGGGGGCTGAGTGTGAAGAATTTTCCTTGGATATACAAAAGTGTACATATTCATGGCTATATTTAGCTTTTAGATACTCACAAAAGTTAACTGTTTTCCATATTGATGTGGGATAACTATAGGCCAGACCCTTAAATGAGGTCTCTGTAGGGGGAAAAAAAAACATATACCCTGAAAAAAGTGATCCTTAAGTACTATATTTAAAAATTTCATGTGAAAGTTTTTTATTTTCATTCAAATAAAGATGTTTTCTCATGTTTAGTATCTTTACTTTTGTTATTGCTTTGAGTAGGAAGAAACCTTAGAAATTTCTAGTTTTAGCTCTGGCATCTCTACTAATTATGATTATATTCTAAACACTGGTTATACAAATATAATTTGAAGAAAAGTAGTCTACTCAAAGCAATATGCTTAATAATGTGCTCTGTGTCTACTTAGCCTTGTGCAAAAGGTTTCGTTTTAGAACTAATATTGAAAGGTCCTAATCATGAGCAATTGGTAACTCTTTCAGACAGTTTATGAGCATTTAAACTGATAACTAAACGGTTATAGTGGAAGACATCTGTAGTCACTGTGCTTGGGTTCAATTTCTGGCTATTCTGTTGTCCATCTGTGTGATCTTGAGCATCTTGTCTTGTTGAGCCTTGGATTCCTAATCTGTAAAATGATGGCATCAGATTGGATGATCTCTACCTTCTCGTTTTAAGTCTCATGTTACTCGAGGCTTTTTTTTTTTATAGTTACAAAAATCAAAAGACACAGACTCACTGGACTTAAGATCTCAACAATGTAGCTCTCATCTAACCCCAAGTAAATTTAGGGTCAGAGAAGGGATCATGCATGTGTAGGTTGGATTGGAACTCCCAAGAATTCAGAGTCAATAGAGTTGGTGCTATTTGCATGGAATTGAGGTAGTAAAAGGAGCTGAGTTGCCAGAGTTGTGTTTATAGCAGACTCATAAATTAGAGTTGTGTTCCATAGGGTCAGACTTGGGTGAGAAAAATTATTGCCCAGTAATAACTAAGAAAGAAATAACAAGGTAGTAAAGAGTCCTTAGCAAATACTATGTTTATGTTCTTATTTTGTCCTATTGGGTACCAGTTGAGAAAAGGACTTGTTAATATAATAATCTCCATTGTGAAGCATGATGATTAGTTTTGAAATGGGAGGAGACCTTTATAATCCAACTCACATCTCAAAAAGAGATGATTCTGATTGACAACCCTCTAGCCCAGGTAACAGTTCCCAGCAGCTTCTGTCTTATTTGTAGCACTAGTCTTGAAAACTTATTTCCAAGGAAGCTTTTTTTTTAAATTTTCTAATTGATCCCAAATCAGTGTGATTTTTTCTTTTTTGGTGGGGAGAAAAGTGTTTGCAAAGTCTTAAGATAAATGCTAGTTCTAAATACAATATTTACTTACAAGATAAGGAAGTTGTAGTCCATAGATGCAAGGGATGTTAGGGAATCATTTTTGATGCTTTTAAAAAGGATCTAGATACCTCTATAAAATAGCAAAGGACATTTCCAAAACCTTAATACTTGCCACACTAAATTAACCTTAAGATTACACGGGAAACAAGACTTTATTTAAGTGACTGGATAGCTAATTAGAATTTTGCAGGGCAATCATAATTTTTGCCTATGATAAAAGTAGACAGTAGGACACAATCTTCAAACTTATTAAGCTTTTCATTCTTATCTCACTTTTGCTTCTCTAATTTAGCTGGATTATGAAATTGAAGTTTATTTTTGTTACTTTTGGATTTATCAAATAATTTTCCTTCTTCCCCCTCCCCCCACCCAATTTTTTCCTCCTAAATCTAAAAAGCAAGGGAATTGGATGTTTTTCCTAATGGAGAGTAGAGAACTAAATCAAAACTTTATTTGATGTGGCCCATGCTTAGTTTTTTTCCCCCGTTACCTATAAAACTAGTTTTATATCATATGTCAGCATATGAGTGACCATAGAGAAGCAATTAGAACCAGAGCATTTTGACAGCTGGAAAGGACCTAAAGATCAACTGGGTCTAACCTATTTCACAGATGGGTCCCAAACACAAGGAAGTGACTTGTCTGGTATCACATGTACAATTAGTGGTAAAGCTCAGACAAGAATCCAAGCCTCTTTACTCCCATACAAGTAAAAATTATTTTTATCCTTTAACCATATTCCAATATGATTAACTGCTTAAAGGGAACATTGGCATGAATATACTAAAACTTATACTGTTGGAACACTTGATGTTTAGTAGAATTAATGAATTTGTTTGTGATCCCTGAAAGTGCCAGCATGGTAGTAGAGAGCCAGTTCAGATTTTATATTCCCTGCAATTCTATTAACAGTTGATGCCATTAGAGTAATAATGCTTTTACAGCCTTTAAAGATGTTAAAAAACTAGCAGAACTCTTCCCTTGACCTTTTGGGAAAGGTTATTACAATAATGACATCCACAGTTTGGGTCATCTTCCCTTCCTGACCATGCTGACCTTCCAATCTGTGAACAACAGTGCCAGAAAACAGGACTGAGTCTGGAATTTGGGCTTGCTTCCTTTAAAATGGAGATGTTAGACTGAAGCTCAAGCCCAGCCCTGCAGTCTGATAGGTTGGTTTCCCTAAACAGTTTTCTGCCCCTGAGAGCTTATGCAGAATTAATAGCACATCGATAACTTTGTGACAGCCTATAAGAACATGCAATACAAGAAGTGAAAGCTGAGTAGACTCTCCGAGATCAACTGTGCCCTTTTTATTTTACAGTGGGGACATGGCTTAGCCAAGGTGGCAGTAGCACAGTTAAAACCAAGGGCTTCTAACTCAGTTCACTGCCCAGTACCTGCCTCCATGTTCTCCATCTTAGGAACAGTTTGTGCTTATTTTGGAGTGTCATGGCCTTGAGGAAGGGGACTGGAGAGAAGTCAGGTCTGGGCAGGGTCACAAGACAGTGATGGACCTAAGGAAAATGCCTATTAGTCCCACAAATGTTAACTCTTCTCCCTGACTTTAGATCAGGAAGCAAATAAGCTTAGAACTTGGCAGTCTCCTTCCCAGAACCTGCAGATACTGCTTGTAGAACATATCCTCAATGTTAATCTCAATGAAATAGAGTTTACTTTAGAAGAGGATCTGCAAACATGTTACTGACAGTAGGCCAGGGCTAGAGTCCAGAAGTGACAATATGGGAACCATTGGTATCATTGCCTCCAGGAGCTGTGGGAAAAAAGGACTTGGCAATCAAGTCAAATCCTGAGACCTTAAAGATAGTCAAGGCTGTGAAACACTGAATTAGCATCTCCTTGGCACGAGTGCTGCCTCCACGGCTCCATATTTCAACCTATTGATGAGTGGCAGCCATCTCACATGCTCACATCATCTGTAGATGCTCTGCCCAGGGTGCTGAAGGTCTTTTAAAATTCTTTTAATATGTTGCATGCTATGGCTATACTTATCTTCCACCTTTGTTCCATTTACAGCCCGCTTCAAGTCATTTGTTCTCCAGAGCAGACTCCATATCATTCTTCAAGTTCACCATTGGTGATACAAAACTTTTTTTGTGCACTTGCCACGTCACTAGTCAATCTCTTCACTACTCTTTGGGTCACTGGTACTAAATGTGGCATTCCATGATACAGCATTACTGGACGAAATGTTGGCCTTTCCTCATCCATTTTTGTGGCAGTCCATGAAGCAAACGGTGAATAATACAATGCTAATCTAAAAAAATTGGGGATACCAGCCCCTATAGTTTCAGTAGTGTGAAAAAAAGCCAGTTTGGAAATTTACCATCCGTAATTTGTAATCCAAGAAAAGCCAAGTAGCATAACTCAGGCTCCTTAGGTACTATCAGTCCAAAGCAAGACTTGAATCCAGGTTTTCCTAACTCCCTGGATTAGCTCTTACCTATTATGCCATGCTTCCTCAAGAATTAAAAACAATAGTTTTATATTTCTGTGGTGCTTTATGGTTCACAAAATGCTTTGCTCACCACAACCCTGTGAGGCAAGTAGCACCAAGATCTTGGAGCCTTACCATGGCTTTATGAGATTGGGGGGATGAAAGGTGGTGATAAGAGACTGGGGGTGGGGGAGAGAGGGAAGGACTGTTCTTTTGGCCCCCTGCCCCATGCCAGGCAGAAATGAAACGGGCTCAAGAAATGGAAATCATTTACTTGCAATTGCAAGGGTCATTAATAACAGAGTAAATTCAAGTTCAATTCTTCTGACTTCAGTGTTGTGGGTTTTTTTTTTTCCTATTATGCTATATTGTCATTAATAAACCACTTCATGTATGAGATGGTTTGGCACTGTAGGCAAGTATTCTAACAGCCACTGGGTGGCCTGAGAGCAGAGCTTAAAAGGGCTGCTTACTCTGAGGCTCCCTAGAAAGTGACTGCTGCCCCAGCCATCCCAGATTCAGTAGGCAGAGAAGGAATTTCTTTCCTCAGCCCAGATTAACTCAGGACTTTAAGGAAAAGGAAGTCAAAAGAATCTATTTGAGCTTATCCAGGCTCCTAAATTCTTTTTCTCTGAGCACCAGGATTATGATTTTAGGATCCAGGTCCAGGATTTTAAACCTGGAAAGAACCACTTTGGACCAACCCCTCATCTTATAGATGAGGACACAAGCCCATGAGGTGAAGTGACTTTCCTAAAAGTAATGAGTATTAACCAACTAGATTGGGATCCAGGTCTTGACTCCAAATCTAAGGCTTTCAGTGATCTTCCAAAAAGCACCTCTCCTGAAGGTTATGTAAACTTCTGCCGGAGGACTGGGCTGTGGGAAAACGAGTGGGCAGCCCTTACCCCAGGAGGTATATTTCCAGTCAAGCTTGGGAGAGAAGGTCCAACAGCAGTGTCCAGACGTGGTGAATACTGGGAGGTGAAGAGTCCGGCCCAGCTGGGGGAATGCTCACTGGCAGCAAGAAAAACTCCCGCTGGTCAAAGGCTTGCAGGTCCAGTTCTTGCTGTAGCTGAGCCACGCTCAAAGCCTCACTCTTGTCCTACAGATGAAGAAGGACCAAGTCTGAATGGCGATACCGACATGTTGCACTACAGTGGGCCAGCCAGAGGGCAGGCGGGCATTAGCCTTACTGAGGTGAGGGCACAACAGTGGAGACCCCTACTTTGGATTCAACTCTTCATCCCATCAATCTGCCCTTCCTGCCATCTTCCTCTTTCATTATTCTCCACCTCCAATCATTTTGGTAGGTCCTGGATAGCTTTGCCAATTACCAGTAGTAGTGAGCTTAGAGGGAATGCCCTTTCATTGGCTGTTCCATATGTCTGCAGTGCCTACCCTCTTCCACCGCCTGGCTTCCCTGCTCAAATCCTAGCTTCTTGTAGAAAGTCTGTCCTGATTTACTTCCTTTCCTTCTTCCCACTTCTACCTCTTCTCAATCCACCCCAGGGCCTGCCCTCTGGAAGAGCCTTCAACAATTCCCGTTACATATATATCCAATTTGTTGTACATTGCCTTTATTTGCTTATCCCCCCAGCATCTAAACAATATCAGTAATGTATTAGCATTTAATAAATGCTTGTTGATTGACTGCTCTCCTGACATCCCTGGAATTACCATGCTTCCCACTGTAGATACTCTTGGATAAAAATGGTTGGGGAAAGAAAAGGAATTAAGATCTATAACCCATGTCTTCTGACAATAAATCTCTTGTTCTTTTCCATTACAACATAACTTTAAAGGATGCCTCAGCCATGGGCCTCATCTACAATCTTCAGCTTGCGCGCGTGTTCCTCACTCCTGTTCTAGGGACCCTTCAGCCTAGTTTAGGGACAGGTTTGTATTGGAATGAACCTGGAACTGAAAATCAAGAATTTTTGGTTTGAATCCCCAATATAATGTAAGCAGACTATTTTTCCTTTTAATTCCTCAGCCTCGACACCTAACAGTGCTTTGCATGTTGTAGGTAATTAATGATTGTTGAATTTCATTTTGCAAATCAGTAATGGACTGCTAAAGAAAGGATATAGCTTAGTTTAGTCTTCTGAATTCAAATGCAAGCTTTTTTCCCCTACACCAGATTCCATTTTAAGCAAATGAAATTACAGTAAAATCTGTTGGCTTCTTAACAAGTTTGTTAACCTACTCTCCCTTGCCTTCATCCTTCAACAGTGCTATCAAATTAATCTTTTTTTACACAAAGGCAGAGTAAGTTAATTTTCCTGGCTGCGCCTCAATTTTCTCACCTACAAATCTTGTGATTTGGATTCAGATTTGAGCTCTGCCATTTACTGCAATGACTAATAGCTATCATATTTACATATCACTTTTAAGGTTTGCAAAGCACTTTCATTTTATCCTCATCATAACCCTCAGAGTTGGATACTATTATCCCCATTTGACAGAAGAGAAAATTGCCTCAGGCTTAGTTGAGGTTCAGTGTCTTCCTTTGCAGTGAGGATAATAATACTGCAGGTACTAATTACTTTAGAAGACTATTGAATAGGAAAAGATTGTGAACCTTAAAGCACTATAGAAATTACAGTGATCCCATGGAGGCCACTGATAGAAAGAAAAGTCCATATATATATATATACACACATCAAGGTATTTTTAACAGCATTTTTTGCAATAGCAAAGAACTAAAAACAGAGTTGTTGCCTGATTGGGGAATAACCCAACAAACTAATACATAAGTGTAATGGAATACTGCTCTACATCATAAAAAATTTAAAAATGGAAAGATGTATGTGAACTGAAGCAGTATGAAGTAATAGGTCAAGAAAAAATTATATGTAATATTACATATTATAGTAATGTACACAGAAACACAAAAAAGTGAATGCTTCAAAATATTAAGAACAAGCATATTCAAAAGAAAAAAATATGAGAATACATGCCCATTATGCCTTTTTGCAGAGATGAGAAGTAGAAAATTACAGTACATCATAGATTTTCAGACTATTTTTATACACTGATCAGTTATGCTGATTTTTCCTTTTATTTGTTTTTTAAAATGTTATTTATTATATGGTTTGGTTCCCTGAAAGGGAAAAGGAAAATGATATTGGGAGAAATTATGACAACAAAAAAACACACATCAATAAAAACTTAGTTTTAAAAAATTTACCAATCATTATAGTTATTATTGTTGAAATTCTTGAGTCAGCTTATATGAGCTGGTATAAAGACAAATTTTTGGCTTCATTCTCCCAAAGCAGACTCACTCACCTGTTTATTAGCTACTACAACCACAGGCAGGTCAGGATCTTCTGCCAGCAGCATATGCAACTCCTGCCGAGCACAGGGTAGCCTTAGCCGGTCAGCAGAATCTACCACAAACACTAACACATCAGCCTGGCTTAGGAACTCCTTCCAGTAAAACCGCAGATTCTGGCTACCACCAACTAAGACAGAAGAATGGAGGGAGAGAAACAGAAGGATCAACAGGCTTAATAGTAGAAAGAGACCCTAGAGTTCATCTAATCCAGAATTCTTAATTTTTCTTTGTGTCCTGGTAGTCTGGTGAAACCTATGGACCTCTTCACAGAATAACATTAAATGTATAAATAAAATATATAGGATTATAAAGGAAAACAATTATATTGAAATGCAATAATTATATTGAAATGCAATAATTAAAAAATTTTTTTTAATTACAGACCCATTGAAATGTATTCTTAGTCCATGACCCTCTGGTCTTATCCAAAATTTTATATATCAAGAAACTGAAACCCATAATAGAGAAGGGACTAGCCACAAAAAGCAAAAAAAAAAAAAAATATATATATATATATAAGAACCAGGAATCAAATTCAGTTCTCTGACTCCAAATCAAGAGTTCTCTCCAGCATATCATATTATAGACTATGAAAAGACTCAAGCTATCCTGTTAGCCTTAAAAACTCTCCATTCACTCATTTTTTTCTGATCTCTGGATTACCATCATCATTTTACCTATTCTCACTTACACATACACACCCCACATGCTCATTGCTGCTACCAGTTTCTCTGTCCAGGAAAGCTTTCCTCTGCTGAGCAACCTTGCTTGCCTCCTAAAGAGAGAGAGAGATTTCCCCCAATTTCCCCAGTTATTGGTGATGTCCAATACTGTAAATTTACTTTGTATTTTGCACTTACTTAACTGAGTATATGTTCTCAGCCACAGCAAAATGTAAACTCCTTGAGGGGAAAACCTGTTTTTATCTTTTTTTCTTTGCATCTCTTATTACAGTGAATAGAAAACTGGTTTTGAAGCCAGAACACTTGGCTTCAGAACTCATCTCCAATGCATACTGACTGGCTTCTTGAGCAAGTCATTGCCTCCCCAAGAGACAGAACCTATCAGTTCTAGATATTTTGAGATAGAACCTTAGACTCAAGGTTACAGAGAAGGTACCAATCTGTATTAGAAGAAAGATGTTTCCCCCTCTCAGCAAGCTGTCTCTTGAGGGAGACAAATACATTGTTGGTGGAATTGTGAATACATCCAGACATTCTGGAGAACAATTTGGAACTATGCTCAAAAAGTTATCAAACTGTGCATACCCTTTGATCCAGTAGTGTTTCTACTGGGCTTATAGCCCAAAGAAATCTTAAAGAAGGGAAAGGGACCTGTATGTGCAAGAATGTTTGTGGCAGCCCTGTTTGTAGTGGCCAGAAATTGGAAACTGAGTGGATGCCCATCAATTGGAGAATGGCTGAATAAATTGTGGTATATGAATATTATAGAATATTATTGTTCGGTAAGAAATGACCAATGGGATGATTTCAGAAAAGCCTGGAGAGACTTACATGAACTGATGCTGAGTGAAATGAGCAGGGCCAGGAGATCATTATATACTTCAACAACAATACTATATGATGATCAATTCTGACAGACCTGGCCATCTTCAGCAATGAGATGAACTAAATCAGTTCCAATGGAGCAGAAATGAATTGAACCAGCTACACCCAGTGAAAGAACTCTGGGAGATGACTAAGAACTATTACATAGAATTCCCAATCCCTCTATTTTTATCCACCTGCATTTTTGATTTCCTTCACAGGCTAATTGTACACTACTTCAAAGTCCGAGTCTTTTTGTACAACAAAATAACTTTGGACATGTATACTTATATTGTATTTAATTTATACTTTAACATATTTAACATGTATTGATCAATCTGCCATCTGGGGGAGGGGAGGGGATGGGAGGAGGGGAAAAATTGGAACAAAAGGTTTGGCAATTGTCAATGCTATAAAATTACCCATGCATATAACTTCTAAATAAAAAGCTATAATAATAATAAAAAAACAAAACAAAAAAATGAGTTATATATCAAAAAAAAAAAAAAAGAAGAAGAAGAAGAAGAAGAAGAAAGAAGAAGAAAGAAGAAGAAAGAAGAAGAAGAAAGAAGTTTCCTATCCTGGGAGTTTATGAAATCACCTGTCTGGTACTTATTTTCCAGTATTGAATATAATGCTTGGTATATGGTAGGCACCTAATAAATACCTGCTGAATTGAGTTAAGATCATTATGTTGACTTTCTCCTATATACCAAGCTCATTTCTAATCCTGGACCTTTGCTTGTACAGACTTCCCCTGAGCCTGAAACATCCTTCCTTTTCCCTTCCCATTCAACTCCTACCCATTCTACAGCAACCAACTGGAACCACACCACCTCCAATAATTTTCTTTCTCAACCTTTCCAGCCCACTCAGACTTTCCTCCAGTCCCTACACCCAGAGGAATCGGAGTCTGTACTATAGCTCTCGAATATATACAGTAGTGACTTGTATTACTCCTGAATTAATTTTGTCTCCCTAAAGAGTTAGCTTGCCGAGAGGGGGGAACATTTCTACTCATCTCTGAAATGAGTCAGAGGTTTAGGGTTAGGTTTCTCATATCTCTTCCAGTTATGTGACATTTTGTGATTCTTCTCTCGTGCTTGCTCATGGCAGAATATGTATGTTATGAACAATTTATTTTTGTTTGACTTCTTGAGTGCCTTATAATTATTTCCCCCCGTTCAGTCTCTTGATATGGGCGTTGGCTATGTCAAACTCACCCTCTAGCAAATCCATCTGAAAGCTCTCCGTGGGAAGCCGAACAGAATTGAAGCCCCAGGTTGGAGCCATTCGCTCTTTGGCTCTATGGCCAGAGAGGCAGTGCAGGATGGTGCTTTTCCCAGCCCCATCCAGACCTAGCACCAGGACCTGTCGCTCATCTGGATTCAGCTGCAGAGAAACAGACACAGCTTCAGAATAGAGAAGGCAGGCTTTGTATCCTATGCTCTTCCTTAACAGACACTGGAGCCCCTAGTAAGCTTAAGGGAAACATCTGACCTCAAGAGGCCCCCAATTTGAGAAGGCAACATCAACAGACTCTCTCCTAAGACCAAAGGGACACACACACATTCCAGATAATACCTATAACAACCCTGCCCTCCAAAGCTACCAAGAGTGCATCTGTGTGCCCTTCCCCTGGGGAAAGAGCTGTGCATTTTTAAAAACCCTTCTTGGACTACACAACATTGGTTTGAGAAAGAGAGAACTTTCCCCCCAAGAGCTCCATGGGAATATATAACTGATTCTGTAAGATAGGAGAAAGGTAGCCTGGACAAGCCAGAGACTAGACACTGTCCTATTTATGGGAACCAAGTGAGAAGATTAATGGCTGTGGGGTCAGAGTACTGAGTTTGAATCCCGGCTTTGCTTCTTAATATGTCCCCAGAAGATGAGTTTCTTCAACAGTATAATCAGGGAAATAGAACTAGTTCATCCCTAAGAGTCCTTTCAGCTTTATAACAATAGATCAGAAGTAAGAAAATTAGATTAGCCTAGGAATTGGCCTGGTTTCTAAGATAGGGACCGGTATGTAGATAGACTGAGGGACTCTTGCTGGTTCTGCCCCGGGATCAGAAATACAGACATACACACCAAAATGTGGGACAAAACTGCACCCCTGGTTGTGCGTGCACGCGGATGCACATACAAAAACATAGATATGTAGGCACAGTCGGCACAGAGAAACCCAGACTGCTGCAAGCTAACCACTGCCCACCCCGCGCCCCTTGCCTGCTCTCCTAGGGGTAGAGGTGGGTGGGGGCATCCGATCCACCCCGAGGTGGAGCCTGGAGGGTATTGTTCGCTGTATTTCGATCCGGGCTCCGGCCGGGCTGGCTGCTCACTATCCCACTTACCTCTCCCACATAGGGGCTCAGCTCTGCTTCCCACCAGGGCCTCCGCCGCCGCCCGCTACCATCACTGAAGTAGGCCTTCCATACAACGAAGAGCACCGAGCCCAGCACAGCCACAGCACCACCCAGCAACAAGATAACGTGGCTGAGGGACCGTGGAGCCATGCATGAGGAGCACCAGCAGGATGCGAAGCCAGAGCCCCGGCGGGAGCTGCAGCCAGAACCAGAGGCAGAGGCAGACCCCAAGCCCAAGCCAGACCACAAGCCACCACCCAAACCCTGCAAAATCCCGCCCAGAAGCAGCTGGTTCGGCCCAGCTGTGCGGCAGCTGCAGATTCTCACTCCTTCTTCTCCCTCCTCCCCCCGCCCTCTTAAAGGGGACGAACTTCCTTCTTCGAGAAGGTTTGCTTAGGCAGATATCTAACAGATGGATCTGCAGTCCATTGGGTACCTGTCCTGAGAACACCGCCTCCCGGCCGCAACATTATACTTAGTAGATTGTCTTGAGAGTAGTCCTTCCTGCACCCTCCCCTCTTCCCAAAATCTAGCCCCATCCCTCGAAGACTACAAGCCCCAGAATTCATTTCCCGCCATCATGACTGGGCTAGCTTCGGGTATACCACGCCCCGAGTCGCAATAGCATCTTCAGTTTCCCCAGGGCGTAGACTGTGCTATTGAATGTAAGACAGTAGATTTACACCTGGAAGTCCAGCCCCTTCGTTTTGAGTAGGAGGAGAATATTGTTCCCATTTTATAGTTTGGGAAAGTGAGACTCAGAGTGACTTGACAAGTAAGAGATCACGGATAGGGGCAACCCTTTTTGGAGTGGCTAGAAACTGGAAATTGAAGGGATGCCCATCAGTTGGAGAATGGCTGAATAAATTATGGTACATGAATGTTATGGAATATTATTGTTCAGTAAGAAACAACCAGCAGGATGATTTCAGAAAGGCTTGGAGAGACCTACAGGAACTGATGCAGAGTGAAATGAGCAGAACCAGGAGAACATTGTACACAGCAACAGCAAGATTATGTGATGACCAAACTGATGGACTTGGCTCTTTTCAACAATGAGATGATCAGACCAGTTCCAATAGTCTTATTATGAAGAGAGCCATCTATACCGAGAGAGAGGCCTGTGGAAACTTCGTGTGGATCACAACATAGCATTCTCACTCTTTTCATTGTTTGCATTTTGTTTTCTCTCTCATTTTTTTCCTTTTTGACCTGATTTTTCTTGTGCGGCAAAAGAATTGTATAAATAGGTATACATATATTGGAGTTAACACATATCTGTAGCATGTTTAACATATATTGGATTACTTGCCATGTAAGGGAAGAGATAGGAGGAAGGGGGGGAAATTTGGAACATGAGGTTTTGCAAGGGTCAATGTTGAAAAATTATCCATGCATATGTTTTGAAAATAAAAAGCTTTAATAATTTTTTTTAAAGAGATCAGGGATAGGAATAGAATAATAATAGCACCCGTTTCTATGTAATGCTTTAAAGATCTCAAAACACTTGCTTTACAACAATTGTATGAGATTGTTCGTGTATTATTAGTCCCAATTTATAGAGAAAGTTGTGTCACAGCAAAAGGAAGTCACTTGCTGATGGTCACCCAATGGCATAGTCAGGATTTGAAAGTAGGTTTCCTGATTACAGTCACCTTCTATTTCTATAGTAAGTGGCAGCCTTTTGGTAAAACCTAAGAAAGCTCAGTGAATCAGACTTTCACTCTCTTCCTAACTCTGTCATTAGGCTTCTGACTTCATCCAACTAAAGCTTTACTTGGCAGAAGTTTTCTCTGTCCACAAGTTACTAATGATCCTTTAATTTTCAAATCTAATAGTTTTTTTTTTTTAATCAGTCTTCATCCTTTTTTTTTTTTTTTTTTTTTTTGAACTTTTGGGCAACTTTTGACATTTGATCTCTCTTTTCTGCTTGTACACTTTTTATTCTTCTAGTCTCTAGAATTTTATGACACTGGTCTTTCCTGGCTATCCCTTTACCTCTCTGCTTGCCCCTTCTTTGTATCCCTCACTGAATCTTCATCCAGGTCTTGTGCTCTTACTTAACCTTGGGGATTTCCTAGGGCTCTGATTTGGATCCTTTTTTGCTCCTTCTATACTATTTTCATTTGGCGATCCTACCAACATTCATGATTTAAATTATAATCTTTATGTCAAGGTTTCTGAGATTTACTTATCCAACCCCTAATACTTCTTTCAACACTTTTACCATATGGCCAGAAGCATCCAGGAGTTTCATCAAACCTCAAAGGCCAGAGATAGTAATCACTATATTCTTGGAGCCCCAAAGATAGAAGACATAACATTGAAATGGTAAATTAAAGGTTCAAGAGAAACAGAAGAAAACAGGAAAATTTGAAGAGAGCAATAGAAGGCCTAAACAGGGGTAAAAGACTAGGAAAGTAGGGTGGGATGAATTGAGTGGTTGTTGCAATGAGAACAAAGTTTTGTTCTAATAAGGTAAAATACAAAAAGAGATAAAGAAAGTAGGAATTTTGAAAATTTTCCTTTTTTAGGTATAAACTTAATCAACAATATTTAAAATACCAAAAAGAGGATTGAATATGAAACTGCAAACTTCAACTACATAGCTTGTTTTTAAAGATATATATATATATTACATATGTATATCTATTTTAAAAAGTAATAACAAAACTGCCCTCTTTGTAGGACCCGGAAATAGGGCTACTCTTCTTGGCTCAGTGTATTGTAGGGCTAATGATGGTTGTGAGAAAAGCCACATCTGGGACTTGAGAGGATGACCAGGGCTTCAATGTTTTCTAGGGAAAGATTTTTTTATATATTCTTGAAATCATAAAAATATAAGCACAAGAGGAAAAAAATACAAAAGGCAGTTTATTTACAACAGAATAAGAGTTGCAAGGGACACAATGGAAGGAAAGAGTAGAATGAGATAGTTCGTAGTTGTAGCCTAAGTCAGAGTTGTGATAGAATAAGGTTAAGCTTCAAATGCTAATAATAAAGCTATGTGTAGTGGTGTTAATTCATAGTCAGGATTTTTTGGAGTATCATGTTAGGGGAATAAGTATGAAAGTTGACGTAAGAATTTTTAGCATTGTAATAGGTTTAAATTTTGGACGTAATCATTACCATGAGTTGTTGAGATTTTTACTAGCAGTGCAAGACCGACTCCTGCTTCACAGGCTGAGAAGACTAGTAGAATTAATGGTTATAGATATTGAGAATATGTGGAAGTGGGTAATTAGTAGTGTTATAAGGATAAACAAGGACAATATTATCCCTTCTAAACAAAGAAGGGTGGATATTAGGTGTGATCGATAGATTAAAACTCCTATTAGAGCTAATAGGAAGGCTACAATAAGATTTATGTTAATAGAAAGCATAAGATATTCATGGGTTAGGACCATGATTTATTGAGTCGAAATCAATTATCTTAATTAGATTAAAAACCTATTCAGTCCATTCAAGGCCTTTTTGAAACCACTCATATGCGAGGCCCCCTGTCAGCAAGATGATGATGGAGTAAGATAGAAAGAGTATAGTGCTGGTAGTAGGTAGTTGAATAGCTCAGGGCAGGGGCAGGAGAAGGGCGATCTCTAAATCAAATAGTAGGAATGTAATAGCTACTAGGAAGAATTTTATAGAGAAAGGTAGCCGAGGGGAGCCTAGGGGGTCAAACCCACATTCATAAGGGCTTGACTTTTCTAGGTATAAATATAATTGTGGTAGTCAAAAGGCGATTAGTACTACGATGGTTGCTAAAGCAGAGTTGATTAGAAGGGTTAGTATTAGGTTAATTATTTTTCTCTGGTTTTACCCAGAACTTAATGATTGGAAATCAGTAGTACTAATTATACTAGAAAAATAGGAGCCTCATCAGTAGATGGAGACATATAGGAATAATCATACATCTACAAAGTGTCAATATCAAGCTGCAGCTTCAAACCCAAAGTGATGTGTAGATGTGAAATGATAGAAAAGTTGTCGTATAAGGCATACAATTAAGAATAAAGAACCAATAATTACATGTAAACCATGGAAGCCTGTTGCTACAAAGAATATTGATCCGTAAATCCCATCAGAGATAGTAAAAGGGGCTTTGTAATATTCTGTAGCTTGTAAGATTGTAAAGTACAAGCCTAAAGCAATAGTAGTTGTTAAAGCTTGGATTATTTGTTTGCGGTTGCCTTCTATTAGACTATGGTGAGCTCAGGTAATAGAAACACCTGAAGCTAAAAGAATAGCTGTGTTTAATAATAGTACTTCTAGTGGATTAAGAGGATAGATTCCTACAGGAGGTCAGCAGCCTCCTAATTCTAGAGCTGGGAACAGGCTTGAATGGTAGAAAGCTCAGAAAAAGCCTAGGAAAAAGAAAACTTCTGATGTAATGAAAAGGACTATGCCGTAGCGCAGGCCTTTTTGGACTACAGGGGTATGATGTCCTTGATAGGTTCCTTCTCGTACGATATCTCGTCATCATTGATATATCGTTAGGAGTATAGTTGAAAGTCCTATAAATAGAAGTAGTGTAGAATGGAAATGGAATCATATAATTATTCCTGAGGTAAGGAGTAGAGCTGATATTGCTCCTGTTAGTGGTCATGGGCTAGGGTTTACTATATGGTAAGCATGGGTTTGGTGGGTCATTAGGTATCATTATATATTACGATATTAATATATAATTATGTATTATCGTGTAAGTATAAACTTACTAGCAGAGTGAAGACATAGGCTTGGATTATAGCTACAGCCAGTTCTAAAATGGTTAGAAGGAAGAGGACAATAAGTGTGATTGAGGATAGTACAATGTTAACGGATACTAGCGCTAAGGCAGCGGAGCTAATTAGGTGAATTAGTAGATGACCAGCAGTGATATTAGCTGTTAATCGGACTGCTAATGCTAATGGTTGAATAAAGAGGCTGATTGTTTCGATAATAATTAATATAGGAACAAGAAGTGTTGGAGTTCCTTGTGGTAGGAAGTGAGCAAATGAGGCTTTTGGTTTATTTCGGAAACCTAAGACTACAGTGCCTATTCAAAGAGGGATAGCTATACTGATATTTATTGAGAGTTGTGTTGTTGGGGTGAATGAATAAGGTAGAAGGCCTAAAAGATTATTCATAGCAATAAATAGGATAAGGGTTATGAGTATAAGAGCTCATGTGCAACCCAGGTTATTATGTATTGTTATTATTTGTTTGGTAATGAGTCGGATAAGTCAGACTTGTAAGATTTGAATTCGATTGGGGAGTCAACGTTTAGATGTTGTGAAGATAAGACAAGGAAAAATTATAATAATTGGTAGGGTGGAAATGCCTATAATAGTAGGGCAGATGAAAGGGGCAAATAAATTTTCGTTCATTTTTTCTCTCAGGGGAACGGAATTTCTGGGAGTTTGAGGATTTCTTCTGGAGGATAAATATAGATTATTTCAATACCGATGAGTTGTAGTTGGAATAAACAGAAAATATTAATGATGGTTAGGCCGGCAACGTGAAATCATGCTGATGTTTCTAATTGAGGCATAGCTTTGAGGGAGCGTTAAACTCAATAAATACTTAAGTATTATGTTAGTTTCTCAAAGATGTTTGCATTATATGCGACCAATTTTCAAAGTATTTTAGGGTCGACATTTCTAGTACAATAGGCATAAAGCTGTGATTAGAACCACAAATCTCTGAACATTGACCAAAATAAACTCCAGGGCGAGTAGAGGTTAGGGTAGCTTGGTTTAATCGTCCAGGGACAGCATCTGCTTTTAGTCCTAGAGAGGGTACTGCTCATGCATGTAGTACATCTTCTGATGAGATTAACATTCGAATTGGTAGTTCTATAGGAAGAACTACTCGATTGTCAACTTCTAGCAGTCGCAGTTGCCCAGGGTTTAAGTCTTGAGTTGGCACTATATATGAGTCAAAAGATAAATCCTCATAGTCAGTGTATTCATAGCTTCAGTACCATTGATGTCCTATAGCCTTAACTGTAAGATAGGGGTTAAAAATTTCATCTATTATATAAAGAATACGAAGGGAGGGAAGGGCGATTAGGACTAGGATGATTGCAGGTAAAATTGTTCAAATAGTCTCTACTTCTTGAGCGTCTATAGTACTGGTGTGTGTTAGTTTTGTTGTGAGTATTAGAATTAGTACATAAAGTACTAAGGAGCTAATTAAGAAGACGATTATTAGTGTATGATCGTGGAAGTATATGAGTTCTTCTATGATGGGAGAAGTAGCATCTTGAAAACCCAACTGTATAGGATATGGCATAATAAGATATACAGGGGTTAAACCTATAATTTAACTATGGCAAAGTTATGTAATTGTTATTACTAATATCTTTCGGAGAAAGTCATAATGGTTATGGGGTTGACTTGAAATCAACTTTTTGGGGGTTCGATTCCTTCCTTTCTTGTTTATCTAAGCTTTAATGAAAACTGGTTGTTCAAATGTATGGTATGGAGGGGGGCAACCATAGAGTCATTCGATATTAGTAGTAGTTAGTTCTACGGAAGAGACTTCTCGTTTAGATGCGAATGCCTCTCAGATAATGAACACTATAAGGATTACAGCTGTAAGGGAAATGAAGGAGCCAATTGAGGATAATACATTTCATGCTGTGTAAGCATCTGGATAATCTGAGTATCGTCGAGGCATTCCTGAGAGCCCTAGGAAGTGTTGTGGGAAAAAGGTTATATTGACGCCTACAAATATAATAGAAAAGTGAATTTTTGCTCATGTATCATTTAGTATATAGCCTGTGAATAGAGGGAATCAGTGGACAAAGCCTCCTATAATTGCAAAAACAGCACCTATAGATAGGACGTAATGGAAGTGGGCTACTACGTAGTATGTATCATGAAGGACAATATCTAAGGATGAGTTGGCTAATACGATTCCTGTTAGGCCTCCAATTGTAAAGAGAAAGATAAAGCCTAGAGCTCATAACATTGCTGGGGATCATTTAATATTACCCCCATGTAATGTAGCTAGTCAGCTAAATACTTTTACGCCTGTAGGAATAGCGATAATTATAGTAGCTGATGTAAAATATGCTCGTGTGTCAACATCTAGTCCTACGGTGAATATGTGATGAGCTCATACAATGAAGCCTAGGAAGCCAATAGATATTATTGCTCAGACTATTCCTATGTAACCAAAAGGTTCTTTTTTACCTGCATAGTATGTGACAATATGAGAAATTATTCCGAACCCTGGTAAAATCAGAATATATACTTCAGGGTGGCCAAAAAATCAGAATAAATGTTGGTATAAAATAGGGTCTCCTCCTCCAGCAGGATCAAAAAATGTTGTATTTAAATTACGGTCTGTTAGTAGTATTGTGATGCCTGCCGCCAGTACTGGCAATGAAAGTAGGAGTAGGACTGCTGTAATTATTACTGATCAAACAAATAATGGTGTTTGATATTGAGATATTGCAGGGGGTTTTATGTTAATAATTGTTGTAATAAAGTTAATAGCACCTAGAATGGATGAAATACCTGCTAGGTGAAGCGAGAAAATAGCTAAATCCACAGAGGCCCCTGCGTGAGCTAGGTTACCTGCTAAAGGAGGATAAACTGTTCATCCAGTCCCAGCTCCGGCTTCAACTGTTGAAGACGCGAGGAGGAGAAGGAATGAAGGTGGTAACAGTCAGAAACTCATATTATTTATTCGAGGGAATGCTATGTCAGGAGCTCCAATTATTAGGGGACTAGTCAGTTCCCAAAACCTCCAATTATAATGGGTATAACTATGAAAAAAATTATAACAAAAGCATGGGCAGTTACGATTACATTGTAGATCTGATCGTCACCGATAAGAGTGCCTGGTTGGCCCAGCTCTGCTCGAATTAAGAGACTTAGAGCTGTACCAACTATGCCTGCTCAGGCGCCGAATAGTAAATAAAGAGTTCCGATGTCTTTATGGTTTGTAGAGAAAAGTCATCGAGTAATGAACATAGGTAAAATGGCTGAGGATAAGCATTGAACTGTAAATTCAAAGACAGAGATAGAATCTCTTTTTACCAGGTTAATAAATTGAAGCCAAATGTTAAGGCGCTTAGCTGTTAACTAAGAAGTAGTGGGATAAAAACCCTCCAGTTTAGAGGTAAAGATGATTTATTAAGACTACCCCCTGGACTCCCCGCCTTTTTTTTCTTACAAGGCGGGGAGTCTCTGGATGACTTCAAAGGCTAGGCGATTTAACACCTGCTTAAGGCTTTGAAGGCCTTTGGTCTGATTTGAACCTAAGCCTTTAGTGGCTCTGAAGTATTAATTACGTTGAATTGCAAATTCGAAGAAGTAGTTTAAGTGCTGCCAGGGCTTATTTAGAGAACTTAGCTTAATTAAAGTGTTCGATTTGCATTCGATTGATGCAAGATAAAGTCTTGTAGTTCTTAGTTAAGAGAGTGTAATAAATAGTGGGGTGAGAGGAAGTAGGAGGCTAGAGATTACTGTTGCTGTTGGAATTAGTATAGTGGTTTGTATTGAGTTATTATATCATTGTATTTTAGAATTATTGGTAGATGGGAATATGGTGAGGCTGGATGCATAGATAAGTCGCATATAGAAGAAAAGGTTTAGTAGGGCGGAGAGGGCTATTAATGTGGCAGTTATGATGTTACCATTATTAATTAATTCTTGCAAAATAAGTCATTTAGGTATGAAGCCAGTAAGAGGCGGTAGGCCTCCTAAGGACAGAAGAGTAAGGAGGATGATGATGGTTGCTGTAGCAGATTTGTTTCATAGGCCTCCTAAGGATTTGATTTTGGTAGTGTTTGATAAGTTAAGGGTTAGAAATGTAGTTAGAGTGGCTATAACATAGATAGTAAGTGTTAGGATAGTTAGGGTGGGGTTAATTTGTACAATAATTACTATTCAGCCTATATGGGCGATGGAGGAATAAGCTAGGATCTTTCGTAGGATCTTAGGCTACAAACTACTTGTGTTTCTACACAAGAGAGTGTTCAGCAGGACTGCCATGGATAAATATGAGGAAGCAGAGAGAAGTGTGGTCACTTTCCTGTTGGAAAGCTGACTTTTTTGTAGGCAGGCAGTCTATCACTAGAATTTTGAACTGTTTAAGGTCAAATAAATCACAGTTGTTGGATATGGAAGTGGAACCCTCGTCTCCTGTTCTTTCTCACTGAACTTTCTATTGTTACCTTGTCTTTAGTGTGAGGGACTCTATGTTTAAAGATGAATGGTCTACTCTGTGCAGGAAGAAGACAGTATGATGCAGTGGCTTAGACCCTGGTATCAGAGTCAAGACCTACTTGAGTTCAAGTCCCACCTCTGACACAGCTTGTGCATGTAACTCTGGGTTAAATTATTTAGCTTCTCAGTGCCCAAGGCAGTGCAATAAAATCAAAAGTTGCAAAGGTCTTGATCTGCTTTGGTAAAGGAAGTATCTCACTGGGAGCTCTTTACTCTGATGAAATCACAGGTCTAATAAATATATGTGTAACTAGATATAATCCATGGCCTAAAGGAATTTAATTCCGAGGGGGATATCATACATAGAAATGTAATTATAAATAAAATGAAGCAAAAATATGGACTAATCGAGAATCAGTTTTCTCTGTAGTTGAATCCAAGATCTATATAACCAGTCCTACTCTCTCTCTGTTTTCACATCACTAAATGAGTTTTCCTGTAGTTATGCCAAAAATAATATAATCAAACCAGAACCAAATAGATTATTGGATTCAAGGTGATGGAATAGCAGGAAGAAGTATAGCAAAGCTCTTATAATTCCTCCACAAAGATCTAGAAAATGTACCTGACCAAATTCCAGCCAGGAAATCCAAGAAAGAGACAGTGAATTATTTTTCCAGTCCAGGGGGCATGTTGTCCCCAGAGCTGATGTCTCAAAGCATCCAGCAGCGATTGTAAATTTCCTATGAAATATATATGTCTCTAAGCTTGGGTAGATACAAAAAGGCAGGCGGGGTGGGGTTCAGACTCTGGTGAGCAGGAATCTCCAGGCAAGAACCATCAATCTGGTTCTGACAGGTTGGGGGTAGGACCATAAATTCTTATTAATTGGGAGGACTTAGAAGGTGTTCAACTTGAGTCAGGAAGTCTGGGACTTAAAGATACCAGTTAGGTACCTGAGATAGGAGATCTGGAATTTTATCTTTTGGAATGCCAGATCTCCACAGTCCTAATTATCTCAGTTCTATTGAGCAGAAAAGGGGGTTGCAACCAGGGGGATTGAGGCAGAGCAATTCAAGGAAACCGAGGCAGAACTATTGGGGAAATTGAGGCAGGACAAATCAGGGAAACTTAGGCAGGACAATTTGCCATTTTATTCTCCAGATCATTTTACAGATGAGGAAACTGAAGCAAACTGGTGTCTGAGGTCAGATCTGAACTTGGATCTTTCTGACTCCAAGCTAGGTACGTTATTCATTGTACCACTTAGTTACCTGTTAATCCTTAACTCACTTACTATCCAATCTCTGACTGCCCAGTATGTTTAGGCAGTTTGGGATGTATAAGCTAATCTATGGGCTTGCAACAGAATTCAACCCTACTCTCCCTTCAAGTGCTAGAAAAATAATAACTATTAAAAAAAAACAATAGAAGCTTTTTTCTGACTAGGATAAGAGTATTGCAGTATTGTATACTGCTACCAACTCATCCAGACAACTGAGAAACATAATAGCAGATATGGGGTCATGCCATACTCTACCAAGCCTGAGGGAAAGAGATGAATATTCATCTGGCACCAATTTGGTCCTCTCAGAAGTCACTTAAAGCAGAGATTGAGGCTGGTGAAATATGAATTTTCCAGACCAAGAGAAGGTTGAGATGGCTTTGGACTCCAGTGCCCAGGGAAACTGCTATTATAAGAAAAGGAGTCAGAGAGTGAGTATTTGGGGAAAATAAAGAAAAATGACAAACATCATCAAAAATCTCAGAAGGAAAAAGACTCAGAGATCTAGCTACAAGCAGATAAACCCACAGGGAGACTATTAATAGCAGTAGATGAGAATATGACTTCCATATCAGCTAAATGAATCTAGATATCTTTAAATAAATACTGCAGGACAAAGAAAAATGAATCATTAGCTGATGACATAGAAGACCCTTCTAAGGGTCTAATTCTTCTAAGAGCATGGAACTATAATAGATATTCCCAAAAGATTTAAAAGATAAATAAATTTGGAAACAAAATTTGTGGCATGTACAATAGAAATTACTGGCAGAATAGAAAAATAGAAAATCCACAGTGGCAAATCTCACCATTGAAACAAAAGAGGAATAACTGAGTGGAAATACAACATACAGAAAAAAAGAATAGTCTAGAAGAAGAGAAGCAAACAATAACATTAAAAGGAAATTTTATCTTCACATAAGTATTATGAACATAAAGTCAGTTTATATACAAATATCTTAAGGACTAAAAATCTCTTAGAATGATGAATAAAAAAAGCTGAAAGCCATAATGCAAGAACTAGTACAAAAATCCTATCCACTATTCAGTAAATAGTACAAGACTAAACATAGAAAACAGTACCAGTAGAAAGAATCTACAGATTACCTCCAGAAAACTACAATGATACGCTGCAAATTCTAAGACACATAATGAATTAATTGTAACAATTTCAATGGCATGCAACACATTCTACAAGCAATCAGTAGAAATATCTTCAAAAGTAAAATAATTCAAATTACCCAAGATAATTCTACACTTACTAAAAAGTGGAGGAAGGACCAGTCCCAGGGAATCAAGATAGTGTAGTTTCATTCTGTTATCTGAGTGGGACTATTTGAGTCCAGAACCATTCCTACTTAACCCAAAGGAGATCTAGATTTCTATCGACCTCTATTGAGCTGAAAATTGGCTCCGCCACTCCCAGTAAGCTGTCCTGTTGTACTGGAAATCTAGACTTAGGGGCAGTAACCTCCTTCAATTGAAACTTCAGTCTCAGATTTCCTTAAAAGAACAACTTTGGAGCTCATCCCTTGAAGAGGACCTAAAGCAGGACATGCCATGCCAAGGAACCTTTCTCTCTCTCCTTTGCATAGCTGCCTTCAAGGACCCTCTGCCCGCTGTGAAGAGATTCCTTCTCAGTGTTAACCCCTCTTTATCTTTCTGCCAGAACTCCTCTGCTAAGACCTTTACTTCTCTGTCAGGACCTTGCCACTAAGGAAGTCAGCCTCTTAGCAAAAGCTGACTTCCCAGTGCTAATAAATTTCTTTTTGCCAGTCTAAATTGTAGGGTTCATAAATTCTTTTACAAAGGACCTGTGCCGACCAGAAGGGGTTCCCATAACTATCTGCCCTGCACTGAACCTCATCAAACTGAGTGAAAATCATCTCATGGGAGTATGGCCTTAAACTGTTCTCTAATCATAACTTGAGACTTTTGCAATAATAAATTGAGCTATAGCTAAAAAGTTGCAGTTGTTTAATTGTCTTGAATGAACATCCCCCTCCTGTTTCCCTTGAACTCTTAATTAGCAATTTTAAAGGCAATTTATTCTTTTGTTTCTGGGATAAATTTCTGTGTTTAAAATATAAGCCTGGACTTCCCCAAAACATTAGAGAAAAATTCAAGGGGGCATAGCTTCTGTTCCATTTAATCTTGTGTTTTGCAGTTCATGCTTTGCACTCCCTTTACTAACAAACACCTTGTCAGATAGGAGATGCCCTTTCTCACGACATCATAATAAACCCCTTTTTGCTTTTTCTTACTCTGAGGGACTTTGCTTGTTTTTGTAGTTTCTACTGTCCCACATCATTTGGGGTCATCTGGGATATTTCCTGTTCATGAGAGGTCTCTCCTGTACTGAATTCTTAGGCAGGCACTCTCCAGAGAGTTCTGCAGTGGTCTTGGACTTGGATCAGGAATTCTTGCTCTGATCAGTAAACTCCTGAAGAAAGAGACTATGAAAGCAAACAGGAAATGGGGTAGCAAAGATAGAGAATTAATTCAGCCCAGGAAATAAGCCAGCTGAGAGAAGTTTGAAATCAGTTAGATTATTTGCACACAACCCAGATAGAGCAAGTAATTAGTGAGTGGGGGTGAGAAAAAAGGGATAAGATACTGTGAACCTTCGGAAAGACCCATTTGCCTTGCTAAGATCAGGTGATTCCTCCATACTTTTCCTTTGTCAAGAATTAGTGAGCCACCTGTGTGATTGGGATTGGGAGAATTTAGGCAGTTAGAGTTTGTAAAAGGCTCTGATTTCCCTTTAGGAAAATCTGGGTGGTTTTGATGTAAACTGTGTTCCCCTTGATCTTTGGGGGGAAAAGTGGACTTCAGTTAGAGAAACCCTAAAATCTCAAATCCCTCCAGATCTTTGGGAGGACCCCACCCTCCTGTTCATAAGGGAAACTCCCATAGGGATCGCCATCTATAATTTAATTGGAGAATCTTGGCCTTGGGCATAATCATCACCCTTTATTGAATTGAAAATTAGTCCCTCAAACTCATCTGGAGATAGCTCCTAGCTCCAGGCCACAAAACCCCAAAATAACCAAAGGCTGAAACCCCATATCTTTGCAAAAAATCCTAACAGGACTTGGCCCTCTGAAAAGTTATTTTCTCAGTGTAATAAACCCATTTTTTTTTTTTTTTTGCCACAATCCCCCCTGAATTGGAATTGCAAATTCTTTCACAAAGCCCGTGACACTGGCTAGGGGACCTTTCCACCTTCATTTCTCACACCTCAACAGTTTGATTCCATAGGATTTCTCCTATTTTCCTTTGGTAAAATCGAATAAGTCCTCCGTTAAAAGAAGATACTGTGAACTTTACGAAAGGGAAGTACTGCTCTAAATCTATTATCCCAGGAAGATAGCTCTTTAGTAAGAACTTGCATGAAGTATCAAAATGTATAGAGAAATACTGCTATTTTGGCAGTTGTCCTGCTCACTTGGAGAAACTGTCCATTCCCTGAGGGTTGGATAATAAATTCAAAGGAGCCTTCCATACCTTGCAGGTCAGCTCCTAAGGTTTCAGGTCCAGAACTCCCCTCCTTGCTTCCACTCCAAAGATCAATAGATTTAGAGCATCTTTAATTTAATCCTAACACAATTATGTGTCCATTTTGTAAGCTATTCAATGGCCATAACTCTCCTCTAGGTCAACTCACCACAGCATTTTCTGCCTTGTGGTATCTTTTACCTTCCTCCATACCATGTGATATCTCTCCTACCTACATTATGCTTTCTGACCCGACTTGTCCTCCTCACAGCTAACTCTTTTAGGGTGCTAAATCCCTGTCAGGAGGGAAGCTAAGTAGTGCAGTGGATAGAGCACCAGCCCTAAACTCAGGAGGATCTGAATTTAAATTTGGCCTCGGACACTTAACACTTCCTAGCTATGTGATCCTGGGCAAGTCACTTAACCCCAATTACCTCAGCAAAAAATAAAAAAATAAAAAAAATCCCTTTCAGGATTTAGCCTGCCAGCTAAGGGTATGCCCCAATCTTGTGGATACTCCGCTTCTACTGGGAAATTGTAAATTCCATCAAGGAACTTATAAAAAGCCCTTTCCTTGCTAACTATATGCTCTCAATGTTATAACAAATCCAGTGCCTTTGTCTGGTTAGTAATTATTTCAACCAGGATCTAGAGTCTAATTCAGCATACAAATTGGGGTTCTGTACTCCCAGATCCTATCTGGGACCATCACCCCAACCATTTATATCCCCAGTAATTAGAGTTCACAAATAAAACTGCCTCTCAGCAAAAACAAAAGTACTAAAAGAAACAGATAGATATATGCATCTATCAACAAGTAGATGACTAAGTATTCATTTACCTCTTATTTAGGATATAATGAACACCTATTTCCAGATAGGAAACTGCAAGATCTTGTAATGCCAGAGAAAGTGAGGCAAGATAGATTAGAGAACAATTTAATATTTTATTTAAAAGGGAGAGAGTTTCTGGGACCAAATGGATCCATGGTTTGGTCCCAAGGCTGAATGAGACTATGGTCTCCAAAAATCTAGCAGTAAATATTGGATATAAAATTCTTTTATAGGCTAATAAGAATGGTGACATAATGGGGAAGATGCCTAGGATGGGGATGACCTAATGGGGGGAGGCACCTAGGATGAGGATGATATAACGGAGGCAGGCACCTAGCATGACATTATGGAGGGAGGTACCAGAGAGGCTCCTGATATTCTAATGATGTCTAAGATATAAGATCTTTATCCAATGATCAAAGGATATGAACAGACAATTTTCAGATGATGAAATTGAAACTATTTCCACTCATATGAAAGAGTGTTTCAAATCACTATTGATCAGAGAAATGCAAATTAAGACAATTCTGAGATACTACTACACACCTGTCAGATTGGTGAAGATGGCAGGAAAAAATAATGATGAATGTTGGAGGGGATGCAGGAAAATTGGGACACTGATGCATTATTGGTGGAGTTGTGAATGAATCTAACCATTCTGGAGAGCAAACTGGAATTATGCCCCAAAAGTTATCAAACTATGCATACCCTTTGATCCAGCAGTGCTACTACTGGGCTTATATCCCAAAGAGATACTAAAGAAGGGAAAGGGACCTAAATGTGCCAAAATGTTTGTGGCAGCCCTGTTTGTAGTGGCTAGAAACTGGAAACTGAGTGGATGCCCATCAATTGGAGAATGGTTGGGTAAATTGTGGTATATGAATGTTATGGAATATTATTGTTCTGTAAGAAATGACCAGCAGGATGAATACAGAGAGGCTTGGAGAGACTTACATGAACTGATGATAATTGAAATGAGCAGAACAGGAGATCATTATATACTTTAACAACGATACTGTATGAGGATGTATTCTGATGGAAGTGGATTTCTTTGATAAAGAGAAGATCTAACTCAGTTTCAATTGATCAATGATGGATAGAAGCAGCTACACCCAAAGAAAGAGCACTGGGAAATGAATGTGGACTACTTGCATTTTTGTTTTTCTTGCTGGGTTACATTTACTTTCTGAATCCAATTCTTTTTGTGCAACAAGAGAACTCATCGGTTCTGCACATATATATTGTTATCTAGGATATACTGTGACATACTTAACATGTATAAGACTGCTTGCCATTTGGGGAAGGGGGTGGAGGGAGAGAGGGGAAAAAGTCAGAACAGAAGTGAGTACAAGGGATAATGTTGTAAAAAAATTACCCAGGTATGGATTCTGTCAATAAAAAAGCATAATTATTAAAAAAAAAAAAAAAGAAAAGAAAAGAAAAGAAAGAAAGAAAGAAAAGGAAAGAAAAAGGTAGCACATACAAAAAAGAAATTACAGATAAAAAAAATAAGATCTTTATCCTATCAAACATTAGGAGGGAATGGTCATAACCTAAGGCAGAGTAACTGAGTAGGACAATTAGGGAAATTGGATTAGGACATTAAAAGGGAACTATGGCACAACAATCTTACATCTACTGAACACTTGTCTTAATTATAGAAATTTGATATAAGAGAAAAAAGAAGGGACATGATTATAATCAAAAATTAGTCCTTCAGAACCTGACATACATGACAGGATCAAGCATCTTTAGTTCAGTTTAACAATTCCACCCTATAGCCAGACTCAGGAATACTCAGGTGGGTTCTTATTCAAAGGAACACCACTGGGAAACTTGAGTCAGAAGGATCCCACTTTAAGCAGAGGCCAAGATTGTCCTCCAAACTCTTGCCCAAATACTATCCTCCATCTGTAATAATTCAGGATCACATTCCTTTAAATAGCTTGTAGCATATTCCTTTCAGTTGATGG
This sequence comes from Sarcophilus harrisii, assembly GCF_902635505.1. Lineage (NCBI taxonomy): Eukaryota > Metazoa > Chordata > Mammalia > Dasyuromorphia > Dasyuridae > Sarcophilus > Sarcophilus harrisii. The sequence continues at coordinate 415,980,954 of NC_045427.1, read as the reverse complement.
ATTACTGGTTTGGGATCCATCAGACAATCATATCTGAATTCAAAACTCTAAACAATATCAGCTACAGTCCCAAGAGATTTTCTCAAATAGCAAGTTTCATTAATCAAAGCTTCAGATGAACTTAACTTTCAAGGATCACAAATCCTAAATAAGTATTGACTATACTTACTTAGATTGATAACAGATTCATCCTAGAAAGTTCACAGCTTATGTTCATATCTAAGTAGATGGGTTTTAAATTTGACATTACACAAATCATTTTATGTTAGAGATGTTCAATAGCCAATCTATATCAAAGCACATTATTAACCATGTTCAATAGAACAAAGACATAGACCACTGTTCTTAGAATCTCCATAAATAATGGGAATGGTTTTAAAATGACTCAATATAACCAATTAAATCTCACATAGAATATGAAATATACTGCCCTAATTTCACATTAAAGAACTCTATCAGAATTAACAGTAACTTCTTCATCCTAAAAAATATTAATTCAACTTCCTCTAATCGAGAAGTCCCTATAAAATATAAATAACAGGTACAACATCAATATTTCTCTAAGCATATTCCTACCTTCCACCAAAACATTAACAAGCCATTCCTGAGATTCCTCCATGGATCCTTTAAGCCTGGTGTTCTTAGCCTCCATATTGCAGTTTCATTCATCTGGAAGGTCTGCTAAGGTCCTTCTATTCTGCTTCTTCCAGGATTTAGTAAATGCCCATTGTCCTACAATCTGCAAATTCCAAAGATGTTGTCTGGGCCAGCAATCCTTGTTTCCTAAGGTCTAAAAAAAAAAAAAAAAAAAAAAAAAGGATGAGGACATGGCTAGTATATAATTTCCTAAAAATTTATCTCCACCTAATCTAAATATTCTGGAGCCAAGTTCCCGTTCTAAGAAGGGACACCTTCTCAATACCTTCCCATCTATCTTTAAACATAATGCATATCCTTCAGACACAATTTGTTCTGCAATTACACGCATGCCCATATGCCTTCCTGTCTCTACCTCTTGTTATTAATATTCTAAATAGCTTTGGACTAAATTTCACTAAATTTATACTATGTATCCAGCTGGGCTGACAAAATGTTAAAAGCACAGCTCATACAATTTTACAAATTGCCCAATATACAATTTAGCAAGCAATATAGTGGTTTAAACATATTTCATCTAATTAGGAAATATAATAATTGATTATATCAAATAAATATTGATTTCTAGTGCTAAAATACATAGGCCTGTAGAAGCTGATTTAATTTTAATTGGAGATTATCATTCAGCATGATCCTAGGCTGTGCTAACCAAATCTAGCAATACCAAACAGTAGGAGGTAGGGAGTTTATAAAGGCTAAAACCACAAAGGGGAGGGAACTCTATAGCATTAGTGGGAATTACAGAAGCAAGAGGTAGAATAAAGGTTACATTTCTTAATGCTAGGCAGAGACAAAAGAATGGCACATGTGACCACAAGTTTTGCTTGAGACATACTGAAATGTAAGGCTTAAGGAGCATAACCTTGAACAAAAGGGCCCCAGTTTGCAATGTTAACTGCCAGATTACAGTAATGTTTTCAGGGAGTTGCAATTCCAGGAAATACCAATCTTCACATAATCAAGAGGTTGTAATACTATATCTTTGTCTGACTCTAATCGAGATCGAACAAGACTAGAATAGATATAGGGACCTATGGTGAAGGCAAGGAGAAGGAGAAACAGTGATTCCATAAGGGATGAAATAAGAGTGGTTAGCATGGGGAGGAATTAAATAGTGACTGGCACTGATGAGATGGAAATGATGAGGTAGGAATTAATGAGAGAGATACCTTTTGCTTATAGACAACTTCATGAGTTCTGAAGCCAAAGAATTTGCTAACTCCCAGAGGCTATGGCAAAAGGACGCTTTATTAAAAGACACCAAGAGGTATTCTCTTAGCAGGCATATATTTCTCAGTGGAGAGATAAATCTGCAAATAATTATTTTTCAAAGACTCTTTTTATGTGTAGGTCTAAAGGATAATTCTCAATTGAATGGGAAATCTTGCCTGGGATTATGACTTCCCGACAAGATCAATAGGAGCTTGATTTGCTCTTGAATGGCACATCTTATCATCCTCTGAGACGATTTGAAGGTATACATCAAAGGTGACATGTTTTCTGTGTTTTTTCATAATTTTACAGAGTTCACTCAGGTCATACAGAGTTTACTCCATCAGTACTAGTTGGTCCCATGAGTGTTCCACTCGCCTGAACTCAAGATTCTTACAGACAAGAGCCAGACTCTCTATGATAACCCCAGAGTTGTTAGTATAAAAACAGCATTTCTCATTTAGGGCAGCACAGAGGCTTTTCCTATTGCAAAAATAGCAGGTCAAGCCCCCTGCAGTTCTGGAGTACCATCTCAGCCAGGGAATTAACCTGGTTTTCCAGTTTTGAGAAGGACAATTCGATGTTAGGTCTGCAGGTCATCTGTGCACTCAATTCTGCATAGCTGGAACTGCTTGTAAAGGGAGGTCTTCAGGTTGTGTGGGCCAAGCCTAACCCTACTATGAGAGGAAGGAGCTGCACTGCATGATGCTGTCGTAAGATCCCAAGGAAGAACCATGAACCTTCAGGGGTGGATACCAAACTGCAATGAGCATACTGAAATAGCAAAGAACTAGAGTTACAGGACTGGGGGAGTGGGTTAGAAAGGCTTGTGAAGTAGTTATAGACAGGTGCCTGTACCTTGAAGATCTCCAAGGGAATTTTGGGTTTTCCCAAGAAAAAGTGGGTTGGGAAGTGGTTCCAGGGATTGGGTCTACTAAAGCAATTCTAACAAAATAAAGGGGTTCATAGGTAATGAGGAAACTAAATTATCACTCTTTGCTGATAATATGATGATATACTTGGAGAACCCCAGAGATTCTACTAAAAAGCTCTTAGAAATAATCCACACCTTTAGCAAAGTTGCAGGATACAAAATAAACTCACATAAATCATCAGCATTCTTACATATCACTATATATATTACTAACAAAATCCAACAGTTAGAATTACAAAGAGAAATTCCATTTAAAGTAATTACCGATAGTATAAATATATAAAACTATATGAGCAAAACTACAAAACACTTTCCACACAAATAAAGTCAGATCTAAGCAATTGGAAAAATATTAAATGCTCTTGGAAAGGGCGAGCAAATATAATAAAGATGACAATACTACCTAAACTAATCTATTTTTTTAGTGCTATACCAATTAGACTCCCCTAAAAAACTATTTTAATGACCTAAAAAAACATAACAACAAAGTTCACATGGAAAAACAAAAGGTCAACAAAATAAGGAGGTTCAGAGCCAGCAATCATTGCTCAGCTGGGGTTTTATGGAATTTAAAAATGAATGTACTACTGGTAATAAATCAACCAAAAATAAGGCTAAAAGGGGTCTTTTTGACTGTAACTGGTGGGTTGGGAGGGGCAGTGGTGCCTGAGGCAAGTTGAAGAGGAGCTGGTAGCACAGGTTGGGACCAGCCTAAAGGGGTTAAGTGGGACCAAAGTTCTAGAAAGTTCTATTATGGTGGCCAGAATGATGCCTGTAATTTGCTGCCAGAGTTTTAACTTCTGTCAAATCCACCTCTCCCCCAACTGCTGAACCTTCAATCTAATCCCCAGGTGAATGGTCTAGTGAAGGAGTTTTCTTCACTTTTTCAAGTGCTTTTGGAAAAATCCACCAACTTTCCTAGTCTCTAGTCTCTTATCCCCCCTTTTGTTTTGCAGAAGGTTTCATCCAGGGGGAGTAGACAGGGCTTTAATTGTTGAGTAGTTACTCCACACATAAATTTTAAAAGTGAAATAAAGTTCCTATAAAGGACACATTAGTACAATGAGAGTTTCTACTCTGGTACTTATCCAAAGATCCCTCAAATAATTACATGTTCTGAAGGAAACATTGTATTCAATGCAGATACATTCTATAATCTGTCAAACATCAAACTGAATTGTTAATAGTGAACTTTTTGTCAGTAACGAATTCTTTGTCAGTAACATTTACCCAAATCTTAACCTAGTGTTTCCATCCTAAATCCCACACATTGTAACAGGGGACCTGTTATGGGCCAGAACTTGAAACAAGGTGCTAAGTCAGTGGAATTGATAGAGACAATGATTATTTAGCATGGTGCCTAACAGTTCTCTAGTTCAGTATCTGTACTTAGTACTTAGTACAATACAGTAGAACTTAGTATAGTTCTACAAGATTCACACCTTTAAGAAAGCATATATAAGCTAGGAGCCTCAATCAGAATTCAGTCAAGGAGATTCAGAAGCCAGAGAAGACAGTCGGGAACAGAAGCTCTTGGAACCAAGGAGAGAGATAGGCCTCCAGAAAAACTAGCCAAGCCCCAAGCGAAGGAGACAAGACTTTGAAGGAGACAATAAAGGATTTGGACTTTAATCCCTGGCTGCATTTGGGGTGATTACTGAACTGAAAGGAAGACTGCCTCCAGAAGCCCCCCAAGAAACCTGCTCCCAGAAAACATTACATGTTAGAGAAGAATATTACAGGGAACCACTCAGAATTTGGTGTTGTTACCAGCCAGTTCCAGTTCCTCCAAATTCAATGGGGCTGAAGTCCTATTTGGGGCAGGAGTGATGGTCTCATTTTTTCAAACTACTTCCTGCTGAAAATGGGCGTAGAGCTTGGCATCCTACATTATTCCATTTTTTGGGGGGAGGGGGACAGGAGGGGTGGAACTGATTGGAGCATTCAATGGTCTGATCCAGGTTTCAGAAAGCGGCCAGTATAGCTATAACTGAAGCTAAAATAAAAACAAATCTAACAAATAGAGGTTAGAATAATCTGAGATAGAAAAGACAAATCTACAAGGACTGCTATAAGATGTGGAGAGTCCAATATAGATTGGCCAGCAGTTTTTCATGTAAGAAAACATTGTCTGTGTCACAAGACACACAATAAAGACAAATATTAAAGATGTATCAGCTCAATAAACCATTAAATAGCAGTTAGGTCCCACAGATAATTGTGTCAATTGCTCTTAAATTATTTTAGAAATCTTTAAGGGCCTACCTACCTTATTACCTACAGACATAAATATCTAGTAACTGATAGATGACTAGGCCAAATACTCATTCACTTAATTATTTAGGATATAAAGATTATATATTGTCAGATTGGAAACAGCAAATATTACATAATTGAATTATGCTCATCGATCTATTGACCATTTGCTCTGATTATAGAAATTTGCTATAGGAGGAAAAATAGGGGCATGTTTATACTACCGAAACTGGTCCTCCAAGCTTGGGAGTACAAACATGACAGAAGAAAACATCCTTAGCTCTGACAACCAATCATGTAGTAGTAATTTCACTTCATTAGCAAGTTTCATTAACCAGGGGTTTCAGGTCTATATAAAACAAACAAAAACCTTACAAACTACTGTGTATAACCTAGTCAAAACTAATGTAGGGATATCAGGTTAAAATCTTACTGTAGATACTTCAAGAAAGCTATAGATTATATTTGTTATCATATTCATTAAACAAGGAAATCATTATGCATGTAAATAAATATTAAATACTTTTATTATTGAATATTATAATTCAGCATTACATATGCTGAAGAAAGATGGTAACCTTGATAAAATAATCATTTCAGAGGTCTTGCAGTCCTAACAAGTCTATTAAAAGTTCCTTGCATTGCTAAGCAGTAGAATCTGTGATACGGCATCAAAATGACCTTGTCTTGAAGCAGCCATGAACTTGTAAAACAAAAACATTCAGTTATGAATACCTTGTAAATGTAAGTTATTCCTTCAAACAATAAAAGAAATTAAAGATAATCTTATTAACCAGCAAAAAAAGGGGATTGGGGTTAAGCTGTAGTGAGTGGAGTTTGTTCTCTTACTTTTAAGAAGCAGCCATATCCAATGCGGGGGGAGGATGAGTTAAATCTTCACAATTCCAAGCTGATAAACCTTTCCTTTTCCCCTTCCCCTATCCCATGTGGTGTCTCTCCTAATTCCACTTTGTTTTCTGACTCCACTTTTCCTTACAGTTAACTCTTTTAGGGTGCCAAGTCCCTTTCAAGATTTAGCCTGCCAGTGTGTTTCCTTTCTTCTGGCAAATGGCAAGTTCCTCCCATTAAAGAACTTGCCCTTTTTTCCCAACCTACTCCTCTTTCTGTTCTCACATCTCATCTCTCTCTCTCTTTTTAACATGCTGTCTCTCTCTCTCTCTCCCTCCTTATTTCTAAAATGCCATCTCCCCTTTTCTAATATCCCATCTCTCTCTTCTTCTGACTCCAACATAGTCTTCCTCTCTCTCTAACAACCTATCAAACCAATAATCCTTAACAATTTTAGGTTTCACTATTATGACAATAACCCCTACTCAATTATCAATTTCATGATTACCACAAACGATAGCCAAATAAACGTAATGTAGCCTATCACAAAAAATGGATAGGAATCTCATGCAATTTACTTCTCCAGTTTTAATATATATACTAATTAAAAAGTTATTTTTAAAAAATCAATACTTTACCTTGTGATATTCTAATTAGATGTTCCATTCAAACTATCAATTGTTTTTGCAAATCAGTCTTTTTTGTCCCATGTTTTTAAAATCATTTCTTTTTTTTCCTCTCTACAAAACTTAAGATTCACAATATAGCTATTATATCTAAATAACTTTGGACCAAATTTCATAAAGCATATACATATGTTCAACAGAGCTGACAAAATGTTAAAGCATCACTCATAATTTTCACAAATTACCCAATATACATTCAGAAAGCTAGACAGCATGTTAGAAAGCAACTTCATCTAATTAGGGTATTATAAACATGTGACCTCTTCAGGTAAGTTACTGGAATTTTGTTTTAACAAATATTTTTAAACTGGATCAAATCAAATACAGCTTTAAATTTCCAGTAGTAATGTGTTATGTGTTGCTTTTTAGAGCCCCCAAGATGGGGTGACGAAACATACCATTGCTTTCTAGAGCCTCCACACTGGGGTGATTAAGATAGCCCTTCCTAGTGGAGAAGTGATGAGGGGGGACTTCTGAGAATGGTGGGAAAATGGAGTCCATTTATTCCAAGGACTTTCCCCTTTTTATACTCTTATGTAACAAAAGAACAATGGGCATGCCCCAAATATATACTGCACACGTGGAACCACATGAACAACTTGTTATTGTATGTAGTTTTCCTGGTATCACTTTGCTTCAATCACAACACAGGTTGTCACTGCCCCTTGACTTCTCAGGAAGGCTGAGAGTCCTTAAGGGAGGTGGGGAGCCAAACCATACATTTTTAGCAGGTTCCCTCTGGGCTGAAGGGGTAAGATATAAAACCCAGAGTTTCCCCACTGTCTGTAGCCCTCTACAGTAATGTTTCAATATTCAAACAAGTTCAAAATAAATTTATTTATTTGTTTAAAATTTAGCACTTACCAATCCATAGTAATTATCTCCCACAATTCCAATTTAAAAATACACAGCCTCCAAAATTCAATAGTTGAGTCAATAAGCCATATCCTTTTTCCCACTTAAATAAGTTTCCCTAAATTCTAATTAAATGTTCCAGGCACACTGACTTACCATTTTCCAACACATACAAATGTGCTCCCAGAAATCTGATGCACAATAACTTAAAAGCAGGCTCAGAAGTCTGACAAAATAACTCAAAAGTAGACTTTTTATTGCCAGTGTTTTTATCAAAGCAATCTTCTCCCAATTCAGAGCTGTCTACTCTCAGGTCTCCAGACTTTTAAAATGCAAACCTGATCCAGTTAAGATTTTTGCTTTCTTTTCTATATTCATCCTAACAGGCTTGTGGATCAAGCTGTTTGCTGCCAGATTTTAAAAGCAGCCAAGTGCATTTCTGTTTTCCCCAAAGTCAGTGCAAATGGATTACAATCCAATAAAGAAGTTAACGATCATATAGCATTTATTCTATGCTAACCCCCTTTTAAATCTTTGAAATGACCAATTGCCAACCTCCTCAATCATTCTTCTTAAAACTTTTAGAATCTGCTAAGATATTATTTTAATTTTAATTAACTAATATTATTTCTGCAGCCCCTTGCTTGGCAGAGCTGAAGGAAGGGGTTTTACAGTAATTATGATGTAACAGAATTCCTTAAAGAGACAATCTAAACACATAACAAAGACAGACAAGGCACAAACAAACATGGTCTATACAAACACAATAGAATTTTTCAGTCAGACAACTTTACCATATATTAACAAGTACAAACCAGGGGTGAGCTCTTGGTATCTCAGGAGTGCTGTAAGGGAAGATTTCAGTTTGACCATCTCTCCCTCCCAGAAACAGAAATACCCAGACAGAGCTTTTTCAGAGATAAACCAGATTCCCAAGATCCAGATTAAAACTGGAGAGACCAGTTGTGACCTGTTTTCATAAGAAGGACCCAGATGTATTTTCTTGCTTTTAAACAAGAAAATACCCAAATCAAATGTTCCAAAAGGCACTCAAAAGTGTTGATTAACATTCTAACACCACCACCCATAAGTTGTATGGCTGTGTTCAGCCCAAAGTTTCAGGAAAAATGCTAGCAACCAGACCAGACAAACTTAACCTGCAGAGGTTTCAGACTAGATTCTCCACTTAGGCTGAATAGGGGTCTACAATGAGGCCAAATTTAGTCTCCCCAAGGTCCTAGAACATCTCAGGGACCAACTCCCCTAGGGGTGGATTAGGACTAGCAGATCCAAGGCTCCTCTCCAAGGCCAGTAGGTCTCTAATCTTGCTCTATATCCCTGTTGCACTTCCAAAAATTCAGTGCCAAAGTTCTCTTTGTAGTGGCAAGAAAATGGAAACTGAGTGGATGCTCATCAATTTGTAGAATGGCTGAATAAATTATGGTATATGAATGTTATAGAATATTATTGTTCTGTAAGAAACCATCAGCAGTGGAAATGGTTTGAATCATCTCATTGTTGAAGAGAGCCACTTCCATCAGAATTGATCCGCTTATGGTCTTGTTGTTGCCATGTATAATGATCTCTTGGTTCTGCTCATTTCACTTAGCATCAGTTTATGTAAATCTCTCCAGGCCTCTCTGAAATCATCCTGCTGATGGTTTCTTCCTTCTTGATCAGATTTTTCTTGTGTAGCAAGATAACTGTATAAATATGAATATGTATATTGGATTTAACATGTATTTTAACATATTTATCATGTATTGGACTACTTGCCAGCTAGGGGAGGGAAAGGAAGGAGCAGAAAATTTGGAACAAAAGGTTTCCAAGGGTCAATGTTGGAAAAATTATCCATGCATTTGTTTTGTAAATAAAAAGATTTAATTTAAAAAAAAATGTAGTGCCAAGTTACAAAAGGGAGTAGAGGCTGATTTAATTTAACGTGGAGATTTATTATCTGCCAACACGATCACCTGGGAGGGTTGCCCAAATCTAGCAATTACCCATCAGTAGGAGGTAGGGGATTTATAAAGGCTAAAACAAAGGGGAGAGGACTCTATAGTATAGGTGGGAATTACAGAAGCAAGAGGTAGAACAAAGTTTACATTCCTTAATGATAGGAAGAAACAAAAAAATGGCACACATGACTACAAATTTTGATTAATCTAAGCAAGACATGCTGAAATGTAAGGGTTAACCAGCGTAATCTTGAGCAAAAGGGGCCCAAGTTTGCAGTGTTATTTCCAGATTACAGGAATGTTTTCAGGGAGTTGCATATTCCAGGAAATACCAATCTTTCAACCATGAGAAGTCAAGGGACCCCAGCAGTTTCAAATCCCTCTCCCAGAAGCACAGAGAGTCACAGAATTCAGACTGGGAAGGTGGAGTTGGGGCCTCTGCATTCAATCCAGTATTTCCAAACCCAGTTTTTCCAAGAGATGGGTTATGGCCTATTATCCAGAGTCTAATAATATAGCCTATTTAGGTTAGTTATCAGAGAACCAAAATTTTAAACTTAAAATCAAATCAAATACAGATTTAAATTTCTAGTAACAATATTTCAATATCAATGCATACATTTCTAAAATCTTATACCAGAATAAACAAGTTCATAATTTTAGCACACACTTATAGAGGGCTGGAACTCTGGAGAAGTATACTTGAAGCAAGGTGTTAATTCAGTGGAATTGATGAGATAATGGTTCTCTAGTTCATTTATATACTTAGTACTTAATATGGTGATGTAATGGTTTTCTAAGCTCACACATAATTAGTGTGCTATAATGATATAATTACAATAAGATATATATAAGGGCTAAGGACTGGAAGAGAGACATTCTATCTTTGACCAACCTTGTGGTGGCTCTCATGCCTCCTGCATTAAGATCAAGACTGGGCCAGAATAAAGAATCTAGATTCTAGTCTTGACCATTCTCGTGGTGTCTATCCTGCTGAGACCAAGGCCCATCCAAAGGTCCTCCAGAAAGCTAGCCTGGATATTACACACACTAATTAATAATAATTATCTTATACAATTTCTGAATCAATCCCAATTTAAACACACACAAGCCCAAATTTAAGGTGGCAGAAAACTGCCCTTTCAAGTCCTTCATAGGGCTTTAAGAAATTGGCAGACTAGGACTCTGGGGGAAGAGGATCAGAGAAATTTGGACCAAGTGTCTGTCTGCAGGGTCTGTGGCACATCCTCCATGCCAGAAATTCAGGGTGGTGGTGGAGCAAGAAACATGTCAAAGATGTTGGGGCACTAAAAACCCAAGAAAAATTCAGACTAGTCAGGCACATTACTCTAGCCAAGATATATTCCACAAAAATAAGAGAAGCTTGGAAAATCCTAGAAAGGGCATTTTTTTTTCTTCTCAAGTTTTTTTTTCTGTAAGCCCCAAGTTCTGGCCCTTAGAAGATTTTTAATCATGTAAATTAGGACTACTTACAATAGATCATTTCAATTTAGCAGATGGGCAGTGTCAAGCTACTTAAAACTCAATCTCAAAAACCCCAGAATAAAATGTTTTAACAATTCTGTAACTTTTAACTAATTCTGCAGACCCAAATTGGCCAGCTCTAGGTCCACAGAAGTGTCTTTTTTTTTTTTTTTTCTTTTTGCTGTGGCAGTTAAAATCTTTCCCTATTTCAGAACTAACCCTCCCCTTTTCTAGCTAAAAGCTACTTGCATAAGTCTAAGTACAAAACAATCATTTTTAAAATTCCAAACAGCTAGATCTTTTCTTTTGTAATTTGGCTCAAACTTTTTGCAATTGGCTTTTTTCTCCTCAGCTGAATTAATCCTCTATTTTAGCTAGTCTACATCTGCTTTTCTCTGAGTGTCTCTCTTAGGGAATTTACTAGATCAGAGTGGGAATTCTCGAGTCAAGTCCAAGTGAAGGAATATAGCTTGTAGGTGAGACAGAAGGAGGGCAGCTCTCCTGACTTTGGAGTGCTTCTGTTCTAACAATCTCTCAGTGATTCTAAAGTCTTCTGACTTTGGAATCAATGATCCCAAGGTCCCCCTGACCTTGGAGTGCTATTATTCTGGCAATCTGTCTGTCAATAATTGTAAGTCTTCTGGCCTAGGTATATAATAATTTCTTCCCTTAGATTTTAGGGAAGATATATTAGTGATCCTAAGGCCCTCTGATTGTAAGATACATGATTTGCTACTCAGTGATAACCAAATTCCTGAGGCTACTCTTCAGTTCTACCTCTGAGCTATAAAATTAGTCTATCAGTGACATGAAAATCTGGATAAAAGTGTTTCCCTTTCTCTTGGTCCTTTGCTAAAATTCTTTTGGAATTTAGTTGGCTTCAATTGGTGTTACAATTACAACAAACTTTGCCCCTTGACTTGGATATGGGTTCAAGCCTTGAGGAACCTCATGACACCAGTCTGTGATCTCGAACCTTTTGGGGTCCTCTCTGAACCTCAACATAAGGACCACCAGAGAACTCTCTGGAGTTGCCTGCTCAAGGATTTGGTATAGGAGAGACCCTCAGGAACAGGAAATCTGGAACAACCTCCCAAACTGTGTGGGACATTATCGACCACAAAAACAGATTCTAAGAGTAAGTAAAAACGAAAAGGGGTTTATTACTGTTGAGTTTGGGAAGGGACCCCAGAAGGTTGGGGTTACAGACCTGCAAAGTGTCTCAAAAGAATTTGCAGACTTGAACCAATATCCAAGTGAAGGGGCAAAGTTTGTTGCAACTGTAATGTCAATTAAAGTGGGACTAAAGAACAGAAGATTCAGCTAAGAACCTCAAGAAAGGAGAAAAATTCATCCAGTTCATGACATTGACATGCTAATTTTATGGCCTATAGGTAGAACTGAGGAGTGATTTCAGGAATTTGGTTATCAGTGACCAGCAGATCTAGGACTATGCTAAAGCCAGAAGATTTTTAGAATCATTGAGAGACAAGCTTGTTAGAACAATATTCTCTTTGTAAAAAAAATTACCCTGGCATGGGTTGTCAATAAAAAGTTATTATAATAAAAAAAATTGAAAGAAAAAAAAGAAAAATTTTAGGCAGAAAAGAGATATGATAAAAAAAAATAAATTAAAAAAAAAAAAGAACAATATCCTCCTAACATTCGAGAGTCTCAGGATTACTAATGTATCTTTACTAAAGTTTAAGGGAAGAAATAGTATTATATTCCTAGGACAGAAGACTTTTACAATCATTGATAGAACAATAGCATTCTTAGGTCAGAGGGCCTCAGAATCACAGATTCCAAAGCCAGAATATTTAGAATCACTGAAAAATTGTTAGAATAGAAATCCACTAAGGTCAGGTTACCTTAAAATTATTGCTGTCTTCCCTAGAAGGTATATTACTTCATTATGATCTTGAGAGAAAGGGCGTCTCCCGTTTGACAAGGTGTTTGTCAATAAAAGGAGTGTGCAAAATAAATATTGTAAAACATAAGATTAAATAGCCTGGGAAGGAGGGGAAAAACTGGAACAAAAGGTATGGCAATTGTCAATGCTGTAAAATTACCCATGCATATAACTTGTAAATAAAAAGCTATTTTTAAAAAAAAGATTAAATAGCCTGAATGCAGAAATACCAAAATGTCACACAACTAGTCTGGCCTTTTCTCCCATTGTTTGGGGGAGAATAGGCTTACACCCTAAATTTGGAAATCTATCCCAGAAACAAAAGAGTACAAGTCAATAAAAATTAAACTCAATTTAATTTTCCCTAGAGAACAACTATATAAGCAGGTACCCTAGAATAAGAGAATTCAAAGCTGTCACCTTTAAAAGAAGTACTTAAATGCCATTTAAAAGCTGGTGGGAAACAGGAGGGGACAAACACCTGCAACTTTTGCAGCTATAGCTCTATTTGTCTCAAGTCACAATTAGGGTATAATTTAAGGCTATGTTCCCATGACAGTATCTTTCACTTGGTTAATTTCACACAGGCCTAAGGTTGTTTGTTTCTGTTCTATCCTCTTTGTTCTCCTCAGTTTCAGGTGCTGGAGGTGATCCCCACAAGCAACCATAGGAAGGTTGGAATTTGGATTGTAGGCCAGCAAACCCAGCATGGAAGCCCTGAGAATGGGGATGCCTGGGATCCAAGCCCTGGAACTAGGACTACACTCTGTGGCAAACAAACTAAGCTATGAACTTAATCATTTTCCCTTCCCCAAAGAATGAAATGGTGAAAAGGGGGAAAAATTATGCCTCTCATATGTTGAAGCTTTATCAAAGAAAGGATTAGTTAACAATACAAACCTTATGGATGTGCAAAAATAGTTATAGTTATTTTTGAAGTGGCAAAGAATCGGAATCTAAGGGGATATCCACAAGCTGGGGAAGAGCTTTAAAGTTGTATATATAAGTGGGATAGAACACTGTTGTACTATTAAGAAATGAAGGGGATGGTTTTAGAGAAACCCAGGGACATTTGAATAAATAAAGTGAACAAAACCAGGAGAACAATTTATACAGTGATAATAATATGGCAAAAATAAGCAATTTTGAAAGATTTAGGAACTTTGGTAATCTTCAGAACTAACTAACCACTTTTCCAGAGGACTAATTGATTGGAACTGATTGGAGGAAGTATTTGTCAGTATTGTCACATGATCCCTGTTTCTAGTTTCCTGGGACTTGGGGAGGTCATTTGATCTCTGGAGGAATGAACTTTGAACTTGTAGATACAGGAAGTTGCAGGAAATGACTTGATCTGTGGGAGGCAGTCGGCATTGGTGACTATTGGTCAAGGATAGTCATGTCCTTTTAATCTATCCAGTGAGAAGGATGGAATCTTTTGCTTTTAAACCCTGGACAAGATGGAAGCTGGCCAGGTTCCAGGAGCATGGTAGGAATTGGGATGGCTCTCTAGTGTGTCTGGGCCTCTCCCTGCAGGGATTAAATAAATGCTTTCTCTTTGTACCTGATGATGTCTCTGATTAGTTAATCGGGAAGGGGGTCTTGCACTCAACCTGTCCCACACATAATGATGAAATATTATGCTATTCATTTTCTGATAGAGATTATACCACCAATTGTTGAGGTGTAGACTACATGTTGAGGTCTAGATCTGGGGTACCTAAATGAAATTAGGGTTTAGTTAAGGTCTAGTGGCAGGTTTGGGGTACAGGGAGTCAAACAGTTCCCCTGCAACCCCCTTGGATTTGGCGCAAGGATAAGGCGGTATATGAGGTCTAGTAGTGGCGCGAATTCCCAATAAAAGCATTTCTTGGCCCAGAGAGCTAAATTGATAAAAGAGGTTTATTATTGAGTTTAGAAGTAGGAGATAGGTGAAGGTAGAGATAAGGAGGGCACTGGACAGAGGGTCCAGTGGACAGAGGGTCCTCACATGGCTACCATGTTTGGAATCTCTTGGGTGTAGCCCCAAAGTTAGCTCAGATCCGGGTGGGACTGGGACAGGTCCAGATCTTCTATTGGAATTCAAAGGGACCAGGATTTGTGAGTCAAAGGGTAATTTACATTAACTAGGGGGGGTTGGGAATCAAAGATTGGAATCTTTCCCACATCACAATGAGATGTGTGTGTATGTGTGTGTGTGTGTGTGTGTGTGTGTGTGTGTGTGTGTGTTTACAGGACATAGCCAATATGGAAGTTTGTTTTGTTTTAACTATATAAATTGATAAATGTGGTTTTCTTTTTCTTTGGTTCTCAATAGAGGGGGAGTGGTAAAATAAGAAGGTGGATTTTTGCTAATTGCTTATTATTAATCATTAAAACAATTTTATATGGTTATTCATTGTTTATAATTATTCTTTTTTAGAATATTTATATCCTTTGACTATCCATTGCCAGACCCCTCATTTTAGGGATGAGAAATCAAAGCCCAGAGAAATTAATCAATTTGCCCACTCAGATAGTAACAAACTCAGAGACTTCAAATCTAAATCAGAGCTTATTTTTATTTTTGGATTGCAAATTTAATGTTTTTTTCTTCATTCCTTTTTACTAAGATTAACTTTAATTATGTTGAATTTCAGGTAAAGGGCCACCTAAATGAAAGAAGTGAAATGGCCATAGAATTTAGCTGAATAAGGAAACAGGAGAGGTAAAAAGAGATGGAGATGGGAAGATAAAGATGGAAATATGAGCAAGTAGACAAAAAATTTATTTTAAAAATATAGCTAATGTTGAAGGGAGTGAGGTAGGAGAGTCAAAATATCAACCTATTTTTCATTTTCAAATTTAAACTTAGCAAAAATGTGAATATTTCAAAATATGAATAAGAAGATTATATTGCTGACTGTAAATTGTAATCAAGTACAGTCTGTTTTTTAAAGAATATGTTAAATTTAATTTGTCATCGTAGTACTGCTGGTAGTGGTGATAATGATTCTAACAGTGATGTTGAAATTCAAAAGGAGACCTAGAGAGGTTATTTCAAAAGAATCTGTAGGCTTGAATCCATCTCTAAGCTAAGGGGCAAAGTTTATTCTAATATTAAAACAATTTTATATGGTTATTCATATAACCTGGGATAAGTTTCAAAAGGATTTGGCAAAGAACCTGGAGGAAGAAGATAAGTTTATAGGAAAAAAAAAGAGACCAGGTGTGTTTCATCTCACTGATATGCTAATTGTATGACTTAGAAGTAAAATTGAGGAGCCATCTTACAGGTGGGATTGAGGAATGGTTTGTTATGCAACTCATTATTATCTCAGAAACTTTGTGATTACTGACCAACAAATTGTTATCTGACAACCAAAATTGTTTGTGGAACTGGAAACTGGTCAGGCCCTGTGGTCTCAGGGCCTTATTTCCCTGTATCCCATCAATGTTATTTTTGGTCCTCTTCAAAAATGAAAGACAACAACCAAAACTAACCACTTGGTGGTGGTAGTGATAGAAGTAGTTGCTAAATTTTCCTGTACACTTCTGAACTTGTATTTTCTTCTGCAGCTCCCACTGGCACAGACAAATCAAGTACCTCAAAGCAAAAGCAAGATTAGCTACATATCCTCTTAGGTTTCTTTGGGAGGAAGACCCCTGAGCAATTGTAAGAGTCTTTTTAATGCTATTAGATGGAGTCTTCCTTCTTTTCTCTACAATATCAATCACCAATTGCAGTTAATATCTCTCCTAATTGACCCAAGGATTAGCATCCCAATATCATTTAATTAATACTGATTAGCTCTCACAAAAGGACTTTTATATAGCCTTTTATTTTAATATTTGTGAAAAATAGATGGACATTTGTTTTCCACAGTTATGAAAATTAAATTGGAGAAATGAAACTTAAAATTAGAAAACTGAAATTCACAAGGACATAAAGGACTAATGAAGAGTGGAATTTATCTTCTCCCCAAAAGAATGTAAGCTCCTTGGGGGTAGGGACTGACTTTTGTAATCAGGAGTGGTGACCTGAGATTTGAAAAGAATCTTTTGATTTTTGCCCTTAGCCCTATTGGTACTTTTCCTCTTCTAGAAGGAAAGTTCCTTGGGAGCAGGGACTGGCTATGTAATGAGGGGTGGAAATTCATGATCTGTAACTTCTGTAACTTCCAATTAATACGGTAACTTCTGTAACTTCCAATTAATATGGAATCAGGGGAGGGACTTGTACTTCTGGATAGGAAATAAAACGCTTGCTGCCTTTGGAGTCCCAAAGGTGTGTCTATTCATCTAGGCACCCATTCTTGCAAGAATGTGAAATAAATCTTTCCTGCATTCATTAGTGAGTCATTGGAGTTCTTGGCAAGATATTTTGTTTCCTATAATACTTATATTCATATAGATTATATATATTTATATAGCATTCATATAAAGATATAGTAAGAAGAGAAATAAAAACACATTTATCATTGAAGAGAATGAGCTCAAACATAAAGAAATTGTTACAAAGTATTTATTCCACTGAATTGAATTCAAAATGCTTCATTGGGGTCAAACCCTGATAACAAATAACCAAAAAACCATAGCAGCTCTGCAACTGCTGTTAAATAAGAAAAACCTAGAAAACTCACAAAGATTATCAAAAGCACAATTAATTCTAAAAAACAAAACAAAACACAACACAATACATCCAAAGAGAGAACAATGGTTATAAGCAAAAGGTTTTCTTTATTTTATTGGAGGGAAACTAATTCTCTCTAGTGATGGGGGAATCCTGAAACTGTCCTTGACTTTTTGGGTGAGTCCTGAAACTCTCCTGACAGGAACCCATCCTTGGGGCAATTTACTAGTTTCATTAAAATTGGCCCAGGACCACTCTCTACTTAGCTCAAACTTAAATGGTCTCATTTAGCTGGAGATCTGGACCTGATATTTCTATTGAGTGGCTGGCTATATCCTCTATTGAGATGAAAATTAGTCCAGGATCACTCCTACTTAGCTGGAACTTAAGTGATCTAATTCAATTAAAAATCTAGGCCTGGAGGCTGTGGCAACATTGAAGTAATTTCATTCAGTTGAAACTTCAGTCTCAGATTTCCTATTTAAAGGGGAATTTGGGGGCTTATTTCTTTGCAGAGGTCTAAAAGCAGGACCATGCCATGCCAAGGGACCTCTCTTTGGCATAGCCGCCTGCCAGGACCCCTGCTTGCTATGAAGACATTCTTTTCTCAGCATCTATCTCTCTGCCAGGATTTCTCTGCTAGGACCTTTATCTCTGTCAGGACCTTGCCACTAAGAAAGCTGACTTTCTCAGTGCCAATAAACTTCCTTTTGTCAGTCTAATATTTCAGGTTTGTGAATTCTTTCATGTTGGAACTGCGCTGACCAAAGAGGGATTCCCACAACTCTGCACTGCCACTAACGGCATCATTTGGTTTCCTGACCGGGAATAACCTCATCATTGGGAGATCTGCTTTAGTGTGGGCAAATCTTGGTATAACAATGGCTACATAGTGAGCTGTAGCCCTGACAATGAGGGGTAACAGTAACAATGTGACAAGTTTGATTCATAGCAGGACTTCATGACCAGAACAGGAGTACTACAAGCGCTTGTCTGAGCTCCAGGACCACATGGAGCTGGTGAGAAACAGTTCTGGAGTTTTTCAGTTGCTAAGATCATCCAGAGGGTGAAAGCAAAGCTTGTTGTGTCAAATTCAAGGCACAGCTTCTTTGCTGGATCTTTGCTCTGGAAAACATTGTGTTTTCCTAATAGTAAAAAGAGAGCAAAAAAGTCTTGGTGATGTGAGTATGTGAGTGATGTAGACACCAGACAATGGAAGGCACCAAAAGTAGTTGGGGTTTGATTATGTGAAGAATTCACAAAGACCATTCTCTTTTTTTTTTTTTTTTTTTTTTTTTTATTTACAGGATTTATACATGGGTAACTTTACAGCATTAACAATTGCCAACCTTTTGTTCCAATTTTTCACCTCTTACCCCCCCACCCCCTCCCCTAGATGGCAGGATGACCAGCAGATGTTAAACACATTAAAATATAACTTAGATGCACAATAAGTATACATGACCAAAACATTATTTTGCTGTACAAAAAGAATCAGACTCTGAATTATTGTACAATTAGCTTGTGAAGGAAATCAAAAATGCATGTGTGCATAAATATAGGGATTGGGAATTTAATGTAATGGTTTTTAGTCATCTCCCAGAGTTATTTTTCTGGGCATAGCTAGCTCAGTTCATTACTGCTCCATTAGAAATAATTTGGTTGATCTCGTTGCTGAGGATGGCCTGATCCATCAGAACTGGTCATCATCTAGTATTGTTGTTGAAGTATATAATGATCTCCTGGTCCTGCTCAATTCACTCAGCATCAGTTCGTGTAAGTCTCTCCAGGCCACAAAGACCATTCTCTTTGGCAAAAGGTAGATTTATTTAGGGAAGAGGTTACAGACAAAATGAAGGGATAGAACAGACACCAGGAATGGTGAATATGAAACAAAAGTGGGAGAACACATGAAACCACAAATTCCTCAATGGAACTCACAATTACCCAGTAGAAAGAGAACACCCCATGAGGTTGGAGAGTGTTCTTAGCTGGTAGGCTAAATTCTGAAAGGGACGTAGCACCCTAAAAGAGTTATTTATAAGGGGAGGCAAAGTGGGGTCAGAAGAGACACGAGTTATGGTGGGATTAGGAGAGACATCATGTGACATAGGGGAGGGTTAAGGAGAAAGACATTGTCACCCAAAGGAAGGCAGCAGCCATGGGATGGCCCATAAGTAGATTTTATAGGGAAAATTTAACCTCAGGGCCATGACTGTGATTTCTGATAGGACATGGCAAGGTAAGGCTGTCCAAGACCCTTTTAGAGAATAGACCTCATGGGTTTGACATAACTTAGATTTCTGAATGGATGACTTCCCCAGAGAATGGAACCATGGAGCTAAACTGATCTCTCAGTACCTTCTCCCTGCCTGCCTTGGGGATTAATTTTTATCAATTTCTCTGCTAATCACACCCAAAAATGAAGACCTCATCTTTGGCACGGGGATCCTGACATTGCCAATGGTTGGGAACTCCCTCTTAGCTGCTATAAATTCAGTGAAGATCAAGTATGTAATTAAGATATTATTAATATCTTTATAGAGAACAATTTCAATTCAGTGAAAAAATCAAAGATATGGAAGAATTTGAGAATTTGAGAAGGTTGGCAGTGTTTTAGCCCATTATGTCAATGTATGAGATAAACTTAGGGAAGACCTCACATGGGGCTATGGCCTTGAGCCTTTACAATAACAAGTTGTGCTATAGCTAAAAAGATGCAAGTATTCAATTGTCCTAAATAAATATTCTCCTTCCTGTTTCCCACTAACTCTTAATTGGCATTTAAGTACTTCTTTTAAAGGCTTTGATAGCTTTGGGAATTTGGAAAAGAATTCTCTCATCTGCTGTAGTTCTAGGGGAATTTGAATTAAGAGTTTGCTATTTATTCTTTTATTTCTGAAATAGACTTCCGTGTTTAGAGAGTAAGCCTGGGGAGTTCTCCCCAATGGGAGAAAAGTTGGGGGAGTGGGGCCTCCTGCATTCAAGGGCTGTTTAATCTTGTGTTTTGCAGTTTGTGCTTTGTACTCCTTTACTGACACCTTGTCTGTTGGGAGCTGCCCTTTCTCATGAAATCAAAATAAATCCTTTTTTGCCTTTTTACCTAGAGAGTCTCTGATTGTTTTTATGGTCATAACTGCCCCACACAGATAACTTGCTAATAAACTGAAGTTTCTGGTGTTCTACTGACCTTTCTATTTCATAAGGTGGAGGCCTAATCAGTTTTACCCAATCCTTTGAATCAAGAAAAAACAGACACAACATAAATAGAAGCAGCAGTAGGACCTAGTATTGTGGCTTAAAGTAAATTAGGGTGGGCAGATAGAGTTGCCTCACCTGGAGATTTAGGATAACTATTTCCTTTTCACCCACATGCAGTCAGCAAAGAAAGAGGACTTACTTTGGCTAGTCAGTTAAAAGATGTAGGTATAAGGCCTACTCCCAGGATCGGCCCTCAGTTTTCTTCCATGCCCATGGGGTAATTACAGTACAGTGAACTAGTGTTCATCCCTGTTTTGCAGCTGCTGAATAACCCTGGGAACAAATATAGTTTAAAGAACACTGTCTGGGGTGGATTCTGGCCAAATCCACCAAGGACACATTATCTATATACTGGAACTTGCCACTACAGGAGTAAAGCTTCATTCTTGACAGACTCTGGCAGGCCTGGTCCCTCTTCTGGATTCACTCAAGAAAGTGAAGTCAGTATTGCTGGCATTTAACCATTTTTGTTCCCTGGACTATTTAAGTCATGATAGATCAATACCCAAATTGGAATCTTAGTCATGGAGAGGACTCTCTGCCTGGGACCCTCCCAGTTGGGACTTGCAGAACTGTAATCTGGGATTCCCCAGCCTGATGTCTGCAAAGCTGGTGCTTCCCCGAATTAGTGATATATTCTTTCTTCTCTCCTCCTCTTGATGCAGTACAAATGATGAAATGCGAGAATAGAGAGAAAGAAATCCCCTAACAGCAATGGGATCCCCTTAGCTAGTGGTAGGCTTTGTGAAAGAATTTGCAAACCCCGTGAATACAGGTATGAGGTTTGTGGCAGAGAGTCTGATTTAATTACACTAAGAAGCCAGCTTGCTAGGAAAACAGACTTTTTAGTGAACAAGGAATATAGCAAAGGTGGGTTACACTGAGAAGAAAATATCTTCAGTAGTGGGCAAGGTCCCATTAGGATGTCTGCAAGATAGGTTTGACCAACTCTTGATTATATCAGGTACATCTTGGCCTGGGCATTTGGGAGCAATTTGAGCAACTCAACAGAGGACTATTGACTATGAGATCTCCAATTGAATGAGATCACTTAACTGGGAGTTTGAGCTACTAAGTGTTGATTATGCCCCAGGCCTAGATTTCCAATTGAAAAGAAATTACTTATCTTGGGAGTTTCCTTTATGGACAGAAGCGAGTGTCCCTCCCAGGGGAGAGCTTGGAATCCCCTGTGATGACTTAGTGCCCCAGAGTCCCCAGAATCAGCTGGACTCAGGATAAGCAAAAGTCCTTAGTCCTTATTCTTGGTCTTTAGATATAGGATTGAACAGAGTGGAAGCAGAATCTCCTAGACCACCTTCTTCCTCATCTATGGCAAAGAATGACCCTGGCTAGTCTTACTCCACCCCTTAGTCTTTCTACAATCCTCTGTATACACCAATCATTGAGCCAGCACAGGATAGTGGGAAGGACCATTTTCTAAGCATTTGCCCATAGAGTATTGTCCAATCAGTAATTAGCCCTAAATGCTTGAACCTACCTCAGTGCAAGGACTCGAGTTTCAGCCCTTTACAATCCCTAATCACCCTTCTCTCACAGATTAAAGGGTACATAGCTTCAGGGCCCCTTCAAAGGTTAAAGAGGACACAGTTTATATCACTCTAGTCTATGTATCTCTTTCTATTATATTAGTTATCTTAATCATAATATGTATTAAGTGCTTTTGCTGTAAGAACTGCACTGGCAATTCTTGTTTTTTTTTTTTTTAATAATTCATTGTTATTATATTAATTTATTATTAAACATTTTCATACAACCTGGTATCTTAGGTCTTGTTGTAGGAGCAAGCCATTCCATAGGACAAATCATGAATCTTAACCTAACATAATTGGTGTCACAAACAGGATTACTGTACAGGATGTCACTCTTTAAAAAAATGAGCTCAAGAGAAAAGGAGATGTATATTCATAGTTAGGAAGATTTACCTTATTCGTCCCTGGCCAAAGTTTGGGTATGGGGCACTATGATATATGAGGATTGGAGGTCTCATGTAAAGCAAGGATCCCCCCACTGGTAACAAAATGTTTACAACAAATTCCTATTGAAAAAGGGAAACAAATGATAAGTAGTTGTAGGAGAGGTTGGGCTTTGTTAACTGCCTACTGTACTGTGATGATAGAGGCTGGAAAATATTAGAAAAAGTGGAACTGGAAAAAGAACTTGCTGAATTACAAGGAAAGTCATCTATGTTAAAGTGTCAAAACTTTATGTTGGGAGTTCAAACTAGAAATTATTGGAACATAGCAGAAAAGACTGCAGTAAGGGTGGTACAATATAAATATAAGAAAAGGAAGGGGAAGGTTAATTAGAAGAAAGTGCATACTGTGATAGCTTTGGCCCCAATTGACTAGACTCCAGATAAATGGGATGGTACTGTAATGGATGAAAGTGAGGAGGATGATTTAGAAAAGGAGGCATGAAAAGAGCGTGAGGAAAAATATCCAGATAATTTGACTACATGCCCAGTATATAGGAGGTTAGAAGAGGGCCCAAATGGGGCTTCAAGGATTTTACACAACAAATGTTACTGACATTATTGCCAGCTTCTCCAAAAAGTCAGGAGAGCACTTAATTACCTGGGTAGTCTGTCTTAGTGATGGAGGAGCAGGAGAAACTTGGCTACGTTCCAAAATTGTATCAAATTTATTAGTATATGTTCCAATCCCTTTGTAAAATAAGCTTTTAGAGACTGTCCTAATATAATGATGCTGCCTGCGCTCTCATAAACACCTCCCTTTTGGAGATAGTATGTGAGGTCTGAAGAACCAATATCCTAATACTATAATATGGCCAAACGAAGAGAGAGCTTGACACCCTGAAAGATGGTATTCAGAGGTTAATAAGAAGTGGTCATGAAAACTGCTATAATGAAGAGAGACACTGATACATACACTAACAAGTCTGGTAATAGCTCTCCATCACTACCCAATAATTAAAACTGCACCTCCTGCTTACAAACATGTTAACTTTGCTGTTAGTAGGTGCGGGAGAAAATTTAGGGGCAGTAATAGATAAAATATCCCAGTTAGGAGATCTGGGGAAATTCTGTCTTGCTCCTACAGGCAGTGGTGATCAGTCCAAGCCAACTAACAACACTTAAAACATATTATCTAGGTGAGAATTATTTTCTGCCTTATTAAAAGCAGGAGTAAAATGGGAAGAGATTGATAGAATTCCAGCCTCTGAAATAGATGTAATATATAATTGGCATAGATATGAGAGGAATGACCATTTGACTACCAGAGTTTGCTGTAAGAAAATTATGAGCTATGCTTTAAAGTTGTCAGCTCTGCTGGACATGTATATAAGCTTTATGAAATTATTTAGTTAACTATATTGTGGATCTTAAAAGTTTTGAAGAAAAAGAAAATAAAGGAAGGAATAAAGGTGATTTTACATACATGGGACAAAAAAAGATTGACTTGCAAAAACAACAGTTTGAACAGAACATGTAGTTAGAATATCACATGAAAAAGTGATTTTTAAAATAATTTTAATTAGTGTGTATGTTAAAAGAATTTGAGACAACTGTAAATTACATGGGATTCCTATGCATTTTTGTGATAGGTTATGTTATGTTTATTTGGCTGCCATGTGTAAAAATTGTGAAACTGATAATTTTGTAGGGGTTATTGTCAAAATATTGAAACCTGAAATTGTTAAGAGTTATTGATTTGGAAGTATGTTAGAGGGAGGGAGAGAGAAAAGAACAGCATGTTGAAAAAGGGGGGTGGTGAAGAACAGAAAGCTTTTGAGAAGGCGAAAATAACAATATAAACAGCCTTGATTTATGGCTCTTGAAGGAAGGGCCACTGGAATTACAAGTTTCTTTATTAAATGACTATACAAATTGGAACTTGTGGCAAAAACAGGGAAATAAAAATGTTCCATTAGGATTTTGGTTCAGAAAACTGCCCAGTGCAGGTTTGCACTACACACCTTTTGAGCAACAGTTGCTAGCCACATATTGAGCTTTAGTGTAAATAGAACAATTGACTATTAATCACAAAGTGATATTGAGACCACAAATTTCTATTATGAGTTGGATTATGGGCACCTCTATTTAAACATACAAGGTTTACTGATGGAACTGATAAATATATAGGACAGAAACATCCCTGGAAAGCTCATAATCCTGTCACAAAAGTTACACTTGAAACTACTGGAAAAGGGAGAAGCAGCCAGTGGACTGAATTAGTTACGATATATCAGGTGATTAAACAAGAGAAAGGACAATGTCACCTATTTACAAATTCTTGGGCAGTAGCAAATGGGTTAACTACATGGATGTCTGTATGGCATACAAAAAAATTGGGACTCATATAAGAAACAATTTTGGGGATATGAAATGTGGAAAGACATATGGAGCTGGGCTCAGAATACTAACATTTCAGTTTTTCATGTAGATTCACATACCAACGTGAACATTCCTAAACATGAGTATAATGCATATGTAGATGAGTTGGCCAAAATTGGAATTATGCAAATAAATCCTGAAATGTCTGAAGAACTATTGCCCTTGGCCAATTGGCTCCATGTAACCGCAGGACATTTGGGACGCAAGTTTCCTACAGGCTGGCCCTTCCCAGGTGAATATCTATCCCTATTTCTATATTGAGACAGATTACTGATCAATGTGTGCAGTGTCAACTATATAGAAAAAAACCTATTCCCAATACTCTACTAGGGGAAACAGGGAGAGGAAGTCTGCCTGCACAGATTTGACAAACTGATTATATTGCACCATTACCTTTGAGCCAGCGATGTCACTATGATTGCACTTGCATGGACACATATTCTGATTTATTAATAGCCTGCTCTTATAAAAGGGCAACCCAAAAGAACACATGTAAAACTTTGGATATTATTACTTTGTATTATGGTTACCCAGGGCAGATTCAATGTGACAGTGGTTCCCATTAAGGGGAAAGAAATTGATCAATATTATCAGGCCCATAATATAGAATGGCTATATCATACACCATACTATCTATAAGCTGCTGGCTTGATTGAGAGAATGAATGGCTTACTGAAAGAAAAACTGAAAAAGTTAGGTAATAATACATTGTTTAAGTGGAAAGATAACTTATTTGAAGCTTTACAACAGTTAAATAATTGCCCTATGGGTGATGGTACTCCACTTTCTAGAATGATGACCTCCAATTTGCAAATAAGAATTGCATGAACATATTTTAAGACTTTGAAATGATGGATATATGATAATTTCTTTACTTTGGCTCCCTATCAAGGGATGCCAGGATCATCTGGATATGACCTGGCTATTGTAGAAAACAGGGGAGACTGGCCTATATCATGCTGGTGTAGGAATAGAGATTTCCTTGGGATACTATGGTCAGCTCCTCATCCATTCCAATATGGTTATTAAATAAGTTCAAATAGTGGATGGAATTATTGACAGTGATTACAGAGGAGAAATTAAAGTGTGTCTCCATAATTTCAGCACCACTGAAGTATGTATGGCCTTTAAAGGCACCAGAATGTGTCAGTTAATTATAATACCTTACATGACTGTTTAGTGGGAAAAATATAATAGACCAACTACTAGCACTGTCCAAACTGGTGATTTTGGCTCAATCAATATGAAGGTCAGAGCAAAAATATAGGTAAAGAGACACCTTACTGATGCTCTAAAGGCCAACAAAATCATAGCAGAAGGAAGAGACAACACTGTCATAATTTGTTATTCAGGGAAGGACACATGGCATTCCTCAATCACAAGAATATTTACAGGAACAATTAGTGTTTTGTAGTGTTCCTGGGAATTGGTGGATTGACGAGGCATGCTCATGGGAAACTGCTGGAAAGTTGCTGGGACCGTGGTGGACTCATTTTGTTGCAGGATGGAGAAACTCTACACTACCCTGGACACATGGCAACTTTACTTACCCTCCTTATTCATGTTCCATCATAAATTGGACAGTGGACCCGATGCTGAACTGTGGGGAGCACCAATACCAACATTTTTGGCCTATTTGGTAATAACTCAGAATTGCTTAACACCACTGTGACTGTGTCCTCAGAAAAAGATATACATGTGACATGGTGTATCACACCCTTGGCATTCACTACACCACAAACATAACCATGGGTTCAACGAGCAGCATATGATAATTGTACCCAGTGGAATGTCAAGTGCCCACCTCTTAACCCATAAACAAGGCAGATGAGGGGAAATATTCTATGTGTGTTAATGCTACTCCTGTAATTAATATGACTGCCTGGGTTACTCACTATGCTCAAATAACACAGGTAACTGAACCAGCTGCAACCCCACCATCCATTGTTAGGATGCTATCTACTTGTAAAAATGTGGCTCAAAGAACCAACAAGCATATCCTACATTACCATGTTAGCTTTCCTTCTCTCGTGTTCTAGAGTAAAAAGAGGATGATTTGATACATTACTTGGTGGCGCAGGAACAGGTTTGAGTCTAGTAAATTCAATAGTTCTTGAGACCTTGGCCAGCAGACAGTGCAGTGCTAGACAAGATGTATCTCAAGATTTGACAGTTAATGCCTAATGGTTACCACAACCATCCTGACTCACCGACTTACTCTTGATTATCAGAAACAATTCCTTGTGGTATTTCATTCCTCTGTTATAGCCAATATTAAGATGGGTATTAACATAAGTCAGCTTATGACATTATGTTCTTTTCAAAACACATATACTCTCATACAAATGGAAAATCTGCACAGCAGTTATTGATGGATAGTATTGTTGATTTGTGGCATAATATTTTTGGAAAACATCTTCCTGAGGATCATTGGATTTCCTCTTCAGTGAAAGCCCCCCGGTGCACTGACGTCTCACACACCAGCACTATTATACATTTTATGGTTCAACATTGGGCTGTACTGTGCCAATTTCATGTTATTTCTTGTCTTATATACTTATTTTGATTTACCACATATTAAAGGGCAATGTATAGACTTGGATAATGTAGCCCATTCTTTAGATGATTGTGTTAGTTGCTATCAAGGACTTGCTGTGGAATGATCACCAAGCAGATGGAGCCCGGTCTGTTAAACCATTCATCAAATCTATGTGATTTCACTTTGTAGCCATTGTCTAACTTTTCTATGTTGTATGAAGTTTCCTCACAGCATATGTGTATATCCTCTAATGATATGGTTGATCTGTCTTCAATAGGGCAAAGTGTCCCTTTTTCTGGTTGCTTAGTGAATATTTTGTGTCTCCACTGGCAGGATGATGATTGGTACTTTTCCCTTGACACAGTGGATGAAGTTACTTTGGATTGGGTACCCAGAACTCTACCTCTACCTTATACTTATCTATCCTTGAGTCCTCTACTCTCTGTTCTCAAATCTTCTAGAATGGTATATCAACAATTACAAAAGAATCAGAAAGCTCTCAATGAACATTGCTAACAAACACACATAGTGGTCGGCGAACTAATTGAAGCTTCATGTTTAGTAACTTCTGATTGCAGTCATCCTTGGTATGATTTCATTTTGATATCTGCTACTGCTCAGCGACATTTCTCTATTATAGGCCATCCCCTGTTGCCAGTTGCTATATTGTTAGCACTGTTATCAATATGCAATATATATACATATATATCAGAATTAGAAGAATTTATACTCACTTTATATCACAAGTGGGGACAGCCTTTGCCACTATAATTGGAAATGGCCTAGAGCCTACATAATCTTAAGGCCAAATGAAAGAGTAGGTATAAGGATAAGATTCTGTAGGCCTTGGCTCTCAGTTTCCTTCCATGTCCATGGGGTAATTACAGTACAGTGAACTATTATTCATCCCTGTTTTGCAGCTGCTGAATAACTCTGGGAACAAATATAGTTTAAAGAACACCTCCCGGATGGATTCTAGCCAAATCTACCAAGGACATGTTATCTATATACTGGAACTAGCCACTGCAGGAATAAAGCTTCACTCGTGACAGACTCTGGCAGGACTGACCCCTCTTCTGGATTCACTCAAGAAAGTGAAGTCAGTATTGCTGGCATTTAGCTACCTTTGTTCCCTGGGCTATTTAAATCATGATAGATCAATACCCAAATTAGAATTTCACCCATTGAGAGGACTCTCTGCCTGGGATCCTCCCAATTGGGACTTGCAGGGCTGTGATCTGGGATTCCTCAGCCTGGGGTGTGCAAAGTTGATGCTTCCCCAAATCAGTGATGTATTCTTTCTTCTCTCCTCCTCTAGTCTATCTCTTTGTATTGTACTAGTTATATTAATCATAGGATTCATTAAGTGCTTTTACTGAAGAACTGCATTGTCAATTCTTGTTTTCCTTTTTTATAATTCACTGTTATTAAACATTTTCATACATCCTGGTAACTTAGGTCTTGTTGTGGGAGTGAGCCATGCTGTAGGAGCAAATCATAAATCTTAACACAAAGTGACAAGACTATTGGATTTGGCAACTTTGGAGAGATCAATTTTGCTGGGTTGATAAGGTTGGAAACTGGATTGTAGGGGGTTAAGAAAAGAATGAGAGTAAAGAAAATGGAAGCACTTAATATTTAGCCACAAAAGGCAGAAGATAATAGGATGATAATTAGCAGAGACAGCAGAATTAAATGAGGATTTTTTGAGATTGGAAAAGTAGGAAAGGACTAGATTGTAGAGGATTTTAATGCCAAAGAGAGAATTTTATATTTGGTTCTGGAGGTAATAGAGAGCCACTACATTTTGCTGAATAGTAAAGGGTAGTGACATAGTCATATCTGACTTTAGGAAGTTGATGGAGATTAGACTGAAATGGAAAGGGAAAGAGAACTGTTTAGAAGAAGTGAGGAATTGGAGGTAAAAATGAGTCCTGTTTGGACAAAATCAGATTGAGATGCTTATTAGACATGTAGTTTGAAATTTATTTTTTAATTGATGTTCTCTTAATTATCTTTATTTATTTTATAACACATTGCTTTATGAATCATGTTGGGAGAGAAAAATCAGAAAAGGGAAAAACCATGAGAAAGAAAAAAAATGGAAAAAAAGAAATGAACATAACATTGATTTACATTCAGTTTCCACAGTTGTTTTTCTGGTTGCAGACAGCATCTTCTATCCAAAGTCTATTGGGATTGACTTGGGGTTGAAATTTCTTTAAGGAGCTTATGGATAGTTTGTTCAATTTCTTTTTCTAAAATGTGGTTATTTAGGTGTTTTATTTAATTTTCTGTTAATCTGGGCAATTAATATTTTTGTAAATATTTATTTCAAAATATATTGTCAGATTTATTGGCATGCGATTAAGCAAAAATTATTGTTTTAATTTCCTCTTCATTGGTGGTAAGTTCATTTCCATTTTTGATACTGGTTATTAAGTTTTCTTCTTTTCTTTTCCTAATCAAATTAACCAAAGGTTTATCTAGTTCATATTTTTTGCCTCTCTTGGCTATCCATCCACTCAGCTCAGCTACCTCTGGATAATAAGAGCAACTTGTCTGCAGTGGACTTAAAAAGTGTCTGTGAGGTCACATACACATACAGCCAATCAGAGGGAGAGCTATCTCCCTTTACGAAGCTATCTCAATATGGTCAGGATCCCGCCCAAGAGGCAGTTCTTACCCACAGAAATTACTTCCAGGTCACTCAGATCTCCTGTTGCATTGTGGCTGCCCATTTAAAGGACCCTTACAATATATATGTGCAGAGCCATACAATTCTCTTGTTGCACAAGAAGATCAATTCTAATTTTTAAGGAGTTATATTCTTCAGTTAACTTTTTTTACCTCCTATTCCATTTGACTGATTCTACTGTTTAGAAAATTATCTTCTCCACCCCAAGTCTTTTATTCTTTCTTCATGTTTGAGTAATATCCTTAATCTAGCTTTCTTCAAGGCTTAAGTTTATAAGAAGTGATAGTTGAATGCAATGGAATTGTATTCTTGAGATGGAAAATGTGACAAATTGTCCTTTGCCTCTTTTTGTATCCTCAGCACATAGCACAATGCTTAGCACATAGTGAAGAGGGGATCCCCAAAACTCTTAAAAATCTTGAAGGATTTGCCTCAGTGAGAGACCACCCCAGGGAATCAGATAAAGTGGTTTACCTAGGTTGGGCTGGTTGAGTCTTGAGCTAGAGAATTCCAATCCTATTCAAATGTAGATCTTGCATTCAATTTAACTCAAGCTGTCCTCAGCCCCATCAAGAACAACCCCCAGCTCATAGATAGACAACTTGAGCTGTCCAAGCCCCCACTAAGACATTCAATACAAAGGAGCCAAACTAAAATCCTCTCTTGGCAGAGGTTCCAAACATGCCAATTATGCCATGCTTGGGACACCAAGGGCCTCTGTCCACTGGAATATTCTTTTCCAGTGCCAGCCTCTTTTTACCCTCACCTATTTCCCTAACCAGACTTTATGCCTCTCTGTCAGGATTTCTAACCTTACTTCCAATCCCAATAATAAGCCTTTTTATCAATCTAGGTTTTGGGGTCTGTAAATTCCTTTATAGAGAACCTCTGTGCGGCCAGAAGAAAGTCCCCAAAACTCCCTACCCTTGTGCTGAATTCTAAGGGGGTACAGGGGAGCCAAACCTCTCTGTTTGGTTCCTTGAACCCCAAACCTGCCACTAGATCTTATCATTTAACTCCCTGACCACCAGAAACCCTAATCTCATTTTGGTTCCCTAAATATAGACCTTATCATTTTGGTTCCCTAATTGGGAACCCCCGCAAAACTAGACATTATTTGGTGACTGAACAGAACCCCAAAACTCTCGACACTCAGAACCACGTTGGGTTTTGAGCTGTTGGAGCAGTATTCTCCCAGAGAGAATACCTGCATTAAGTCTGGACAAGGTAAGAGACCTTCTTTTTTCTTTCCCTATTCTGTAGCTAATCTAGACACAAGAGATGCTACAAGAATTTGGGAAAACTAAAAGTTTTTAACCTTTCCACAATCTAGAAACACCTCTGCCTCTAAAAATCCTTCCTTGAGCAGAAATACTTGGCTTGAGGAAGCTTCCTCAGCTCAGCCCCTCCAGAGACAAAGAACCTTCCTTTGCATCTTAAGGATTAATAATTAATAAATAAATAATAACAAAGATTAATAAATTCCTTTTTCTCTCACCAGAAAGCCCTGCCTCAAGCAGGAACTACAAGACACAAGAAGTGTCTCTTTAACTTCCCCCCCAGACCAAGGAGATACATGACTTTTCTGGGGCCCCCTCTCAGGGATCCCAGGCCAGCACTCTCTTTGATCTGCTTTGGGGAGATAAACGGAGAAACTTAAGAGAAGTCATGCTTGAGTCCTTCTCCCACTCCACTGTTACATCCAGCTCCTGGGGCCTTCAGTGATCAGGCTATAGCCACGAGGAGAAAGATCACTGAATTGGGGCAAGCTTGGAGACATCTCTCTCTACTCCTGGGAACTACAGGGGGTTGAGCCGTCTTCCATAATGCCCTGTCCTCCGACAGGAGCTTGGGGTTTGTTCAGCTCCCCCACCCTCAAGTTCCAATGTGGAATTGACAGAGGAACCCCTGGGTAAGGACATTGCATTTCTTTCTCTGCACCTCTGGTCTTTCTTCCCTCTTCCCCATAGAATGGGGATCACAGAGGAATCAAGGCCTTTTTCATACCTTTTTCAACCTCTCACATATGGCCTGATAACCTGTCATTTAAATGCTCTATCCTGTCCCCTTATTGGGGTACTATACAGTGGGGAGATTGGAGACTCAATCTTATCTTCTCAAATCTCCGGGAAAGTTTTCCACCAACTTTTAAATTAATAGAAGTTTACCTGCAATCTGGACAAGTCAGCCATGCCCCTCCCAGAAACTCTGTCTGGCTCTTAAAGGAGCCACAGCTTCCAGCTCTCTCAGGAAGCATGCTTGTCCCATACATTTTAAAACGGGATTGGTTTCCCTGATTTCTATCTATTCTGGCTTAGAGCAGTGCCCCCGTCACAGCCTTTTACAAAGACAGGGGATTCCAAACTGCTCTTGTTTTATTTTCCTTGTTTCAGGGGACAAGTGCCACTTCCTCAGCTCCTTGTGGAGAGATGAATAGCCTAGCTGTGGAAAGCAGTCTACATGTCCTTTCTCTCTCTCTCCTACCCAACTTTACAGGTGGGAACTTTTCAATCCTAACTCCTTATTTTCTCAGTCCCAAGAACTTTTGTTCTCAGCATATTCTCTCCTATTTTTTCTGAATTGGCATTCTATGCCCAGGCCAGCAATGAAAGGGTTCTTTCCTGTACAGTTCAACCCTGGCCAGGTTGCAGCTTCAAGTAAGACCTTGGGAATGATGGTTGGGGAATAAAATTCCAAACAAAATTTAATTAAATTGTTAAGAGAGTGAAGACAGCTTCTTTCTTTCTTTTCTCTTCTCATTCCCTGACTGCAGCAAGAAATGAGCAGTTAGAGGGAGAGACTGAAACTATCTGAAAATTCCTTAACTACTTTCAATTTGGTGAACACCTTTAAAGGAAAGAGACCTTTCATGTTGCTTTTTCTCTAGCTTGCAGAATTCCCTTGTGGGGATTCCTGTGGTGTCTCTCTCTAGACTTGTTCTCTATTCTATAGCTGATCCCTGACAAATTCTCCCTTGCTCTGGTGTGCCACAGTTCTCCTTTACTGTCTCAGTTTCCTTAAACTTATCTCTAGCTTGCCTCAGTTTCTCTGGCATTACAGCTCAAGGAGCATTTTGTTGCTCTTCTTTAGGGAAGGACGAGGGGCTATAGAATCTGTCTAGAGTCAGGTGAGGAGCTATTGAATGAAGAACACTAAAGCCTTTTTATCCTCTAGAAGTCAAGGATTTCAGTCTTTCTAGTGATGCCTGATTTCCCATTTAGTGACTGTTCAGGAGTTGTTGTTGTTGTTGTTGTTTTTTCCGTTAAGCCACTCCGCCCCCCCCTTTCTATAGCTTGACACCTGGGGGCATGGCTGACGCTGTCGGGAGCTTCTATGCCCAGCTGAGTTTTTTCATAAGGCCTCTTATGGCAAAAACTCCTGAGAATTGACAAAAATTAAGGTTTTTGTCATATCTTTTTCTCTCTTAGGGATGCCTATAGAGAACTGAAAAAGCTGTAGAACTGGGTAAGTTTGAGACCTGTTTCCCTATCACTAGAGACTCACCTTTAGGCTGACTCTTAATACAAAGACACTTTGGCTTGAAAAATACTTCAACCTCAAAATTTGAACACTGATTAGGTTAGCTGAAAGGATTCCAATCTCCCTCCACCCACCAACTCTCTGGAACCCTGGAAAGGAGCCTTTTTTGCATCTTAAAAGTGCACTCTTAAAATGCCTTCTTTTTCTTTCAAATCCTGGGACCGATTCTGACTTCTACCATCAGCCAGAAGTGGGTAGCCAAAATAGTCCCAGTTGAATTGTCTCTTTTAAAACTGAAAAAACTTCCAGCCTAAGGAGAAACCTGGGTACCAACCCCCAACTTTTTCAGGTGTCTTGTAATGCTGAAGAAACTGAGCAATAAAAGAGATTAGAGACCAATTCAATAGTTTATTAAATGGAGAGAAATACTGGGACCAATGGATCCATGTTGATCCCAGGATTAGATGAGACTATCATCTCAGAGTCTAGCCCCGTGTATTGGGGCAGCAAGCTTTTTATGGAATAACAAGAACAATGACATAGTGGAGGGACCTAGGTGGGGATAATCTAAAGGAGGGAGGTTACTGGTATTCTAATGACATCTAAAATGGATAAACCTTTATCTTGCCAAACATTAAGGAATGTCTATAAAACCTTTATCTCAAACATTAAGAGGGAAAGGTCATAACCTAAGGCAGAATAACGAAATAGGACAATTGGAGAAACTGGGTCACAACATTAAAAGGGAACTTTGGCATAACATTCCCCACTTTTTCTCTTGGAACTAATCAAATCTTTGAATTACCTTCCTCTAGAAGGTCTTAGCACCATAATTTTGACCAACCCTATGTGAAGTAAATAGACCAAATAAAAATCAAAATAAAGCTAGAAGAATGCAAGGACTTATGGCAAGGTCAAGTCTCTCCCTGATAACCCCAGAGTTAATCAGCAATACAAAAAGTTCCTTATTTCAATTATTTCTGACAATCAATTGTCAGATCCTTTGCAGTTGGGGAGTACATGGACATCTGTGCATGACTCAGCCTCTGCTTACAGAGCAGCAGGGCTCAAGGCAGTTGTGCTGCCCATTCAGAGGGTAACCCGCTTCAGGGGAGAAGGGTGAGGCTTGGAGTAGCTCCACCTGTCCTGCCCTGAGGAACAAACAGGGCTGCAGAAAGGATCAGATTTCTGAGCAGATTATGCACAGTTAGACCAAGGCAGGCAAACCCCAAACTTTTAGTGGCCTCGATATCAACAAGGTTCTTTTAAGTATGCTGAAATACTAATTAAGGAGCTGGGGTAACAGGAGTGGAGAAACAGCTCAGAGAGGCTGCCAGTCCCAAGACAGGTATCCAATTTCTGGTTGTTTTTAAAAAATAATCCCAAAAACTGAGTCTGCCAGGGCAATTCCAACAGAATAAGGGATTTCCAAGTTAAAGCACAACCAGCAAATCATAGTCTAGTAAATTTAAGCAAGGAGTAAAGGACTTCCAATTAAATTTGAACTGGCAAGATAGGAGGTAGGGCAGAAGTGCCTAAGAAAATACACCAGTTTCCCTAATTTCCTATTTGTTCTTCTCCCTTTTTTCTTTTGGAAAGGAATTATCAAATGACCATCTCACATATAAATCATATACATATGCATATACATAACAGACTAAAAGTCCCTCAAACATAACAATAGTTACACAAGTTTAACAATTTCCATCCCAAGTCTTAAACACACAGTAATAGAGTGAAATTCTAACAAGCCAACCACTTTCCCACTCCCCCATATCAGTCCAAATCCCTGCCACCGTGACCCAACCCCAAAAGAGCTGATTTCTCTTTTGGAAATTGGAGTGAAAGGGCTAAACTCTAGGCTACTTAACACTTTTACTATAGACAAAGAACTTTTTACTCGTAGCAGTTTCTCTTACACTTTCCTTTGGCATTCGATATTGTTGGGTGGGCCATCAGCATTCTTAAAAGCAGCCCACAGAAGGGACCTGATGTATTTCCTGCAAAACGGCCCCATTCCTAAACGTCCTCATTTCCATCCTGGACGACACCCCACTTTTAATCTGCTCCTGAGATCTGTTTTCTCTAGGCTTCAAACTTTGGGTTCTCAACTGCCTTTTAGCCGGGAGAACACGGCACGGCTGACTGGAGAAGACTGACCGGGACAAACACCCCTTAGATCCCTGCTGCCCCACACCTCACATTTCACCTCCTGGCGGGGACCCCCAAAATCTTACGGCCCTTACCAGCTCAGAGCAGTCACATGAAGAGATCTTTGCCCCTTTATCCCCAATGCCTTTGGAGGTGACTGCTTGAGTGGGGAATGAAGATGGGAACTTCTAAAAATCCTTGAAGGAGAAAATCCCCTTCTACCCTGCCTCAGTGAGAGACCACCCCAGGGAATCAGATAAAGTGGTTTATCCAGTGGGGCTGGTTGAGTCTTGAGCTGGAGAATTCCAACCCTATTCAAATGTAGATCTTCCATTCAATACAACTCAAGCTGTCCAGGGCCCCATCCAGAGCAACCCCCGGCTCGTAGACAACGTGAGCTGCCCCAGCTCACTAAGACATTCAGTACAAAGGAGCCAAACTAAAACCCTCTCTTGGCAGAGGTTCCCAACGTGCCAGCTATGCCATGCTTGGGATGCCAAGGGCCTCTGCCCGCTGAATATTCTTTCCAGTGCCAGCCTCGCTTTACCCTCCCCTGTGGGCCGGAAGGGAGCCCCCCAGCTCCCCGCCTCGCGCCGAATCCCAAGGGGGCGCAGGGGAGCCAAGCCCCTCCCTTTGGTTCCCAGAACCCCGAACCTGCCACGAGACCTTGTCATTTACCTCCCTGACCACCAGAAACCCTCATCTCATTTTGGCTCCCCAAATGTAGAGCTCATCCACAGTAGGCACTTAATACATGTTTACTGAATGACGGATAAGTGAAAATGAACGATGGCACATGCGGGAAGAGAGCCATGACTTGAGGGTTTTCCATAGCAGCCAGGTGCTCTGACCCCGCCACAATAGATGCTCAATAGCTAGCTTAAGGCCGGGTTTCTCATTTGGAACTACATTTCCCAGAAGGCCTCGGAGCGGCGTCCATACGTTTCTTCCGTCTCTTCCCTTCCCTCTTCCTCTCCTTCCCGAGAGCAGCCGGCAATTTCACTTGGCGCCCCAAGTCTCGCGATCTCCACGGCTTTTATAAGTCTGGGTTGTGGTCCCTGACCCACTTTGCTCTGCTTCTCCTAGCTGGGGTCCGTTTGGGTCTTGGCGCTACTTGCGTCATGGCCTCGGTTCGCCCCGTGCTTCGGCGCCTAGCGAGTGACGGGGGCCTAGAGCCTTGTTAGTCTCCGCTTTCTGTCCGTGGCGGAGCCTCGGGCTGCGGACGGCCTCTTTCCTCTTCCCTTTCCTCCATCCCGCCCCCTCCTCGGGAGACCCTGCTGGTAAGAGATGGGGGAGCGGGGGGAGGGGGAGGGAGGGGTGGGGGTGGGGGGATAGTTGGGGGAGGTGTCAGCGGGACAATACGGTGTGTACGGCGCGGCTAGGGACGCGATGCCGGGGGTTTGGGAAAAGGTGCGGAGGCCTGGAGTGGGGATGGGTGCCTGGCTATGTGTGGGGCTGCCTGCTGGGGGCTGCTGCCGCGAGCTGGGACGAGATGAGGGGCTTCCCGGGGTGTGAATGGGGGAGACACCGGCGTCCGAGTCATTTTGGTGGCTTCCTTGTGCTTAAGGGTAGTAAAGTTTATGAATGGGGGACCGAAGTTTTGCGCATATGTAGCTACATGGGGGGAGGTGCTGTGGATAGAGGGATGCGCAGGGGTTACAGTAGAGTGGGTCGCAGAGGGTGTAGGGGCCATAGGCCTGAGAGTCTGTAGGTGTTGTGGGATGGGGGAAAACAGATGGTCTCTGTCATCTTGTCCAGTTTATCCTTCTTGCCAGGGGAGTGGGGAAGTGGGGTACTTTGAGCTGGGAAGGGTCTTAGGTTTGGAAAATGGAATTGAAAGCTTTTTAATGTGAAGACTCTGGGCTTTCAGTGGCAAAGACCAGGCCCGAGTCTTTCTTTTAAAGATACCTCTGTACTGTCAGGAACCAATACCTATGGGACTTTGACTTTAGAGTGTATTGATTACTGGTGTTTCATATGGCAGGAGGTAATGTGACTATATTGTGATTCTTGAACTATAGCTGTCCAAAGTCGGTGTGTTTTTGGGAACTGTTTTAATGGGTTCTGTGGTAGAACCGAGTTAGAGCAGTTTTTCATAGAACTGTTATAACTCTAGGGAAACAAACTCTGATGTTGTCATTGAATCTGAGGTTTTTTGGGGTATAAATGGGGCTTTTTTTTTTTTTTTTTTTTGACGGGGAGAGAAATTAGTAAAAGTTTTCTTTCTTAATTCTAGCTGGAGAGCCTCTGCATGAGAACTTCTTGGGACTCTTTGCTAGTGCCACACTAGCTGCATAATGTTCCCTTTTGACATCTTTGTCTTATCTGCATAACTTCCATAGACCTCACCGTGGTAAGCAGATTAAACTATTTACACTACTGTTTAATGTGGAGGGGAACCAATAAGGTTAGGCCTTAGACTTGGTTTAAGGGTCCATAGTTTCCTCTGGAAGATAGTCTTTATGAATGTACCTTGGCTAAAAACTTAAACCTTTACTGCCAACTAGTGATAAGCCTCTCTGAACTTAATCTGGGCAAGACAACAGATGTCAATTGCTGGATTCTCACAAGGTACTAAGTCAGTGGAATTGATAGGCAATAATTTAGCATGGTTCCGGATGATTGATTTAATCCTTTTTTTTTTTTTTTTTTTAATAGCCTTTTATTTACAGGATATATACATGTAACTTTACAGCATTAACAATTGCCAAACCTCTTGTTCCAATTTTTCACCTCTTACCCCCCCCACCCCCTCCCCTAAATGGCAGGATGACCAGTAGATGTTAAATATATTAAAATATAACTTAGATACACAATAAGTATACATGACCAAAGTTATTTTGCTGTACAAAAAGAATCAGACTCTGAAATATTGTACAATTAGCTTGTGAAGGAAATCAAAAATGCAGGTGTGCATAAATATAGGGATTGGGAATTCAATGTAATGGTTTTTAGTCATCTCCCAGAGTTCTTTTTCTGGGCATAGCTAGTTCAGTTCATTACTGCTCCATTAGAAATGATTTGGTTGATCTCGTTGCTGAGGATGGCCTGGTCCATCAGAACTGGTCATCATATAGTATTGTTGTTGAAGTATATAATGATCTCCTGGTCCTGCTCATTTCACTCAGCATCAGTTCGTGTAAGTCTCTCCAGGCCTTTCTGAAATCATCCTGTTGGTCATTTCTTACAGAACAGTAATATTCCATAATTTTCATATACCACAATTTATTCAGCCATTCTCCAACTGATGGACATCCATTCAGTTTCCAGTTTCTAGCCACTACAAAAAGGGCTGCCACAAACATTCGTGCACATACAGGTCCCTTTCCCTTCTTTATAATCTCTTTGGGATATAATCCCAGTAGTAACACTGCTGGATCAAAGGGTATGCACAGTTTGATAACTTTTTGAGCATAGTTCCAAACTACTCTCCAAAATGGTTGGATTCGTTCACAACTCCACCAACAATGAATCAATGTCCCAGTTTTCCCACATCCCCTCCAACAATCATCATTATTTTTTCCTGTCATCTTAGCCAATCTGACAGGTGTGTAATGGTATCTTAGAGTTGTCTTAATTTGCATTTCTCTGATTAATAATGACTTGGAGCATCTTTTCATATGACTAGAAATAGTTTCCATTTCTTCATCTGAGAATTGTCTGTTCATATCCTTTGACCATTTTTCAATTGGAGAATGGCTTGATTTTTTATAA
This sequence comes from Sarcophilus harrisii, assembly GCF_902635505.1. Classification (NCBI taxonomy): domain Eukaryota; kingdom Metazoa; phylum Chordata; class Mammalia; order Dasyuromorphia; family Dasyuridae; genus Sarcophilus; species Sarcophilus harrisii. The sequence goes on along the minus strand of NC_045427.1, from coordinate 415,941,320 downwards.
ATTAGAGTTAATTCTCTATATATTTTGGAAATGAGGCCTTTATCAGAACCTTTGACTGTAAAAATATTTTCCCAGTTTATTGCTTCCCTCTAATCTTGTCTGCATTAGTTTTGTTTGTGCAAAAACTTTTCAGTTTGGTATAATCGAAATTTTCTATTTTGTGATCAGTAATGATCTCTAATTCTGCTTTGGTCATAAAGAGATTGATTTAATCCTACAGGGAGATGTTATGAGCCAGAATTTGAAACAAGGTACTGAGTGGAATTGAGGAGACAATGGTTACATCTAGTTTAGCATTGATTTAATCCTATAACAAGGTTTCCCAGTGATATAACGATTGGTGTATACTCAGTGTGGGGTATATAAGCTAGAAGCTCTCTGAGGCTGAGACAGATTCATTCCATTATCCACCTTTGTGGTGGCTGGAGGCTGAAGCACAAACCTTTGAATTGGGACAGATTCAGAGGGCAGAGAAGGAGGCAGGAGTTCAAGAACCTAGTCTTAGATTATAGGCTGAGAAAGAGATGACCTTTCAGAATGTATACATTGCATTTGTTAGCTTAAATCAATTTTACATAGTTTGTGTTATTTAAGAACTCTTTAGCATGATTAGATATCATTTTTTTGGCAATTAATCCATAATTGATGTGTTTACATTGTGCTACTCTCAAATTCACTTAAATTTGTTGAAGCATCAATGATAATTTTTGTAGTATGTTTTATATTCTCAATTCAGCACATGAATATATGCTTTATTAATTTATTTGACAGGAATCACCTGGATATCTATCTACAGAAACATCTGGATCACAGTCTTTCATGGAATCATCCAGAGAGCCAGACGTGCCTGGTAAACTCAGTTCTTTTTAGTAAAGTCATACTTTATCTGTTCATTTGTTTAAGTTATTATGGAAGGAATCACTTCATTTGAAGGTAACATTCCATTTGTAAATTATTTTGAGATTTAACAGGTTAGTATTTTTTAAAATGAGAAAAGTGATTATCCTAGTTTATATTCTTTCATGGACTCACATTGTTACAGCAAGAAGATAACTTGGAGGAAGCTAGTCCAAATCCCTCGTTTTTTAAATGGGGAAATTGAGGCCCAGACAGGGGCATTACCTGCCTAAGAATTAGAGCTGGTAATTTAGCAGAAGCTGTTTAGAACCTACATTATTGATTTTCATTTATTTTCCACCAAATTACCAAACCTCTCTTCCTTAATATATATTTACCTTTACATTAGATGCTATAGAAAAGTGTAGCCTATGCCAGTCCCTGCCCTCAGCGCTTCTTTACTCTTTCAAAATAGAGGGAAACCCAGCCTCTGAGAGCTTGCACTTTACTAGTCTACTATGAGTTTCTGACCATAGAATAAGTAGTTAGGACTGAGATCAGATATGAGGGAAAACTGACAGGTTATGAAGCATAGGGAACATTAGAACAAGTCAGTCCTGTCAATTGGGGATAATCTGGATTTGGTCAGAAGGTATGAAAAAGTACTCCTATTCATAGGAAGATGGATGAGATGAACTCCTTGTAGTGATTAGTAGAAAGATTTTAATGATTTATCCTGACATGGGAAAAAGGGAAGACAAGATTTTTTTTTTTTTTTTGTTCAGTTAAAGATTTGTGGGTTTCAAAACCTGATCCACCAAGATTCATTTAGAAGAACAATATTTGCTAATTTCAAAATGAGTATTAATAAACATAATCATTCATAATAAAATTCACAAATTCATTTTTTTGACCTACGTGGCAGGAATAAAAAAAAGTCTATTCAGATTGGTTATGAATTAGCTACTTTGGTTGAGATGATTGGATTTTTTATTGTTGTGATTTCTGGATATATCTTAGACTAGTAATTAAATTCTTAGTCCCTAGAGTCAACATATTTCCCTTTGTTATCTAATCTGCAAGCAGTATTAAATGTTTACTCTATGATAGGCACTGTGTTAAGTACTGGTAATACAAAGAAAGGTTAAAAAATGGTCTCTTTTCTCCAGGATCTCACAAATAGCAATAGGAGAGATACCATGGAAATAACCATCTGTCCAAACAAGTTATATACAAAATAAATTGCCAATAATAAACAGGAAAAGCATAGCTTTAAGGGGGATTGGGGAAGTCTTCTTGTAGGAAGTAGGAATGTAGGTAGGAGTTTAAGGAGGTAGAGATGAAGAAAGAACATTCCAGTAATGGAAGACAACTAGTGAAAAATGCACAGATTTGGGAAATGAAGTAAGTGTCTTGTGAGAGGAACAGAAACAAGTCCAGTGTCAAAAAAGAGAAAAGTTTGCGTGTGGTGGGGAGGAGGTATGTATGCATGTATGTATGTATGTTTTGCGGCTTTTAGGTTTAAAAAGACTGGAATTATGGGTGGACAAAATTAAAGGTTTTAAATGCCAAACAGGATTTTATATTTGATCTTGGAGGCTATAGGGAGCCACTAGAATTAATAAAGGGTTATTTATTTTGCTTTGTCTACTAAATTTAATTATTCTTGACTATAAGATAATGTGGAGAAGCTAGGTGACACAATGAGTAGAGTGCTTGCTGAGCCTGGAGCAGGAAGACTCGTCTTCCTTAGTTCAGTTTTGGCCATAGATACCAGTAATCCTGGGCAAATCATTTACTTTCTGTTTGCTTCAGTTTCCTCATCTGTAAAATGAACTGGAAAAGGAAATGGCAAGCTACTTCAATATCTTTTCCAATTGGATTCAATTCTTTTCCAAGAATGCCTCAAAATGGGGTCATGGAGAGTCAGACAACAGGAAAAGACTGAACAATGACTAAGATAGTGTTGTCTAGTATCAAAGGGTGTTAAACATTTAAATTATAGAGTAGTATCTTTTACAATTCACTCCCAAGCTTATCCAACAAAGTATCAGTATCATAGTGCTAGAAGGTCCCTTAGATGCCATCTAGTCCAAAGATTGTTTTACAGGAGCATTATTTTCCTAGTATGGAATCAACTCAAAATCCTAGATGACATCAACTTAGACTGATTTTTCACTCATTGACCACTTCCTCTGGGGTCAATCACCCTTGTTTATATTGTTTCATAGGATTGAAGTTTATTAGAACTAAAGTAATTTTTTGTTATTTTTATTTTTTTTTGCAAGACATTAGGGCTAGATGGTCTCTTCAGGGTCACATAGCTAGAAGTCTGAAGCCTTATTTGAACTTGGATCCTTCTGACTCTAGGACCATTGCTGTATCCCCTGTGCCACCCAGCTGCTCCAGCACTGAAGGAATTTTAAAAATCAATTGGTTGAACCTCTTAATCCTAGATATAGAGAAATTGAGGCATTGATTGATAATTGCTATAGTTATTATTATGTATAGACTGAAAAATATTTTTCAAATTGTGCCTTACTGTTAACTGTTTGGCCACCTGACAAAACAAAATGGAATCTGATGGCATCCTATATTTGGAAGTCTGTTCGTTTTCTAAGTGCTTTTTGTTGGGTATCTAGATGTCTTACTCAGTATAAGGTTAGAGTTAAACAGGCATTAAGCAGATTCATCTTTTAATCTAGAATTTAAACAAACAATCTTAATTTGAAGAGCAAACTAATTAAATGAACCTTGTATATCCCTGGTTAGAAAACATTTAAAACCCTGCCCACAGCATGAAAGGGGGAGCTGTCAACTGAGAATAACTTTTGGAATTAGGTAACAGTATTGTTGTTGCCTTGTTTCTCAGCCTTCAAAGGTTGAATCTAATAAAAGATTCCACCTTTATTTTGGATCAGTTTGGAATGTGACAGCTTTTACCAATGGAAGTGAACTTCGAATGGTTTTGAGATGTGTTCTCCTGCCTGGATAATACTGAATACTTAAAACAAGAAAATATACTGTTATAATTGAAGAAGGTTCTGATACAGATCATGCTGGGGTACTTTGCAGATGTCAATTTTTTGTAATTAATGTGGCTTTGAGAGCCCTAGGGAGTACTTATGGTGGAGTTGAAAAATAACTTGCATTTGGGTACAGTGATGTTTGATGAGGACATTTTATGTCACCTGCCATAGAATGATTCTTAATAAGTTTTTCTTGTGGACAACCTCTTATATAAGGCCATAGGATGTAGAGTTGGAAGGAACCTTGGTGATTGCCTAGTCCAAATCTCATTTTATGGTTGATGAATTGGGGATCCCGAGAGGGGAAGATAACTTGTGTTAGAATATTGCAAGTAGTAAGTATCAAAGCTGCTGTAATGTGAATCCTTGGAAGTACCCCTGGTCTTTACATTTGGGTGCTGCTGTTTTGATGTAGTAGCATTTGGATTTTCCATTTTTCTTTCCTCTACTTTGACTTTAGAAAGAATTGATATATTAAACTTGTTCAAAATGGATATGACTGTACATTAGCTAATGTATTACTACCTGTGTTCCTCATTATGGACATCTTTGTTCTTAGCTATTGAGCACAGTACAGGTGGGCTTCTAGGCAAGATGTCTTTGCCAATTGGAATGCATCGTCGGGCATTCAGTTATGATGATGTCCTGGAGGATCCCACACCGATGACTCCACCTTCATCTGACATGTGCAGTAAGGTTCTGTGGAAAAAGCCGGTCATCCCAGATCGGAAGTACCAACAGCTTTCCAAGGTATTTAATAGCTGTTGTTTTATGTAGAAATTAGTACATCTCTATCCTCTTAAGAATGGGAGAAATTTGAGGGTTAGAACAATTGGGAAGTGACATCATAACATTTAGGACAAACATTAATCATCTGTTGTATACAAAACACAGCCCGGCACAGGAGATAGATTCCTTAAGAAGCACTAAGAGTACTAGTCTGTTTGGTGACTGTGGCTCATCTATATCATTATAATACACAGTGTCAGGTCATGAATACATTAGAGAGGTGCAAAACAAAATTCTTTAGGCTTTGGGTGGAGATCGGTCTCAATTATGGGGAAGCCTTCATGGAAGTGGCATTGAAGTAAATTTTATATAAAGTTGGCTAGGAACTTAACAGGTTAAAAGTAGTTCATTATAGACTTATGACACAGCTCAAATAAAGGCATAAAGGGCAGTAGAGGACGGGTAATGTTCGGGGAATAAAGTAGTAGAACTTAATGGAAAGAGGTAAGAGTAATTTGAGAAGGTTGAGAAAGGTGAGTTGGTTCCAGTTGTGAATAACCTTGAAGGCCAGGCAGGAGTTTGGACTTTGCTTGGTAAGCCATGAAAAGGTGCTGAATGAGTAGGGCCAGACTCATTTTCCTAAGTTCAGTTGGTGAAGCTAGGGTTTTACCATCTTCACCAGGTTAGCTTTTTTCTTATTGTTTCTTACTTGCTATGTTCCATGCCAAGTCTAAAAAGGTAACTTTCAACCTGGGCAATTGTTACATCTGCATTTTAAAGATGAATAATTAGACCTAAGAGGTATCTGATCAGAAGGGAGTTATTTTGTATTAAATGAGTTTTGTGCCAAAGACATCAGAAGTACAAGAAACCCTTTCTACTTGTGGGGTCAGCTGCTGTTATGGTTCTTGGTAGCTTTTCCTGACTCTTAAAAAGAGAGATAAGGAAACAGAACAGAAAACCATGTCTGAGGATAATTTACCCATTTGTTTCTTGAGTAGATATGGAACATTTTTAAGCATGGTCAGGGATTCATGGGCAAATGAAGGGAAACATAAAATGAAGTGGACAGTTATCCAGTTTGGTGACATCTTTAACTTCACTCTTTTGAGATTGAGAAATGCTTTAGAATACCTTCTATCTCTTTTTCTATCTTTCCTCTTTCCTTCTCTTATCTTTGTCTTCTGAATCAACCTATTATTCCCTTCCTACTACTCTCCCCAAGATTTGAGCATTGTTAGGCATTTAGAACATGGACATCAATCTGTATTAAGGATGAAAAAAATCATAAAATTAAGAGCCAGAAGGAATTTTAGGTCTCACTTTGTGTGACTCTCTTTATAAAGTTTAGCATAGGTGCTTTTGCCCAGTGTCATACAGAGAGACAGACACTTTTGAGTCCCATTTTAGGCTTTTAATTGAGTCCTTCACTTAAAAATTACAAATTAGTGTTCTTAATGGTTTATGATATTTGATTCTACAAGTTATCTACGCCTATAGTATTTTTCCCTAATTATATCTCAATGGTTCTCTCAGAATTCCTTAATCACTGAATATGGACAAATTAGCCGATTTTCTTTTCTGTTTCTTCCCACATGCTTACAATATCCATTGTTATAATTTCCTCAGTAACTTCTCTCACCCTTCTTTCAATTCATTTCTAAAAATCTAGAAATTATATATAGAATTTAAGATAGAATTTATGTGTATTTACAATTTACAATCTAAAATAGTAATATTCCAATTAGGTATTCCAAATTTGTAAATAAAGATTTAAAATTAAAACTACTTTTTGGGAAAAAAAAATACACATCTTAACAAAATAAAAACTAACAATACATTTGTTCAAAACCCTATCATGGTTCTGTTTTTCTACTTATAAAGAACAGGTACATTTTAGTAGACCTTGCAAACAGAATTTGTGAATAATTTTCTTCCCTGTCCATTTCAAAAATGTTTCCTCACCCTTCCCTGCACAGGTTGAGGAAGGAGAAAATAGTTTCTCCATAACCCCCTCAGCTTCCAGTGATCAAATGAACAAGGTCCCAGTGGTGAAGGCCAAGGCTACGCACGTCATCATGAATTCTCTAATTACAAGTAAGCATGTGCTCTTAACCTTTTCTAAGAGTTGAGCTGGGAATATGGGGATGTTAGTTGGAGGTCAAAATACCTCAAATGACCCTTCAGGTGCAACTCCTCAAAGTACAAACTGTTTATTCTATAGAAGGTTAGCTTTGAGTTAGCTTCTCCTAAACTGAGTTTTTAAGCACCTTAGTTGATAAAATCAAATATCTATGTTTCTTTTTGCAGTTTAGCCAGCCTGTCTATTTTTAGAAAATATTTATTTGAATTTAATTTTTCTTTTAGGAGAAAGAAAACTATTATAAAATTGTGCTGCCTTATTTGTCCATTATGCATAGATAGTTGAGTCCATGGGATTTAAAGTAAGAAGGAATTCTAATCCTTTCATTATAATTTAGGAAACTAAGGCACAGGGAGATGGAGTAATTTGCCTGACATCACAGAGGAAATAAGTAGTAAGCCTGGAATTGAATCCAATTTTTCTGCTTTCAAATTTAGTTCTCATGTTTGTGGTTGGGGAGGTGGGTTTATAACAAAAATAATTAATAAATATACAAGTAATTAGTATTAGTAATTATTATATATTAATAATTAGCCTATTAATAATGAATATGTATTGATTTATCTGTGGTTTGAAGTTGTGATCTAGTTGGAGATCTTAGCTTTTTAAGAAATTCACACCTAGGCTTGCTTTTTATATTTTTTTATTAAGATAGTTATAAAGGGCAGTCTGAAAGTTAATAATTATTGGAATGGAATTTCACTCTTCTGTTTTTGATGTTTATTTATTGGCATAGACTTGACTTAGAGTTTGGTCAGCTGCTTTTTTGAAGCCAGGAATAAGGTACAAAGGAATGCTTCCTACTCACTGATTTGCACAATGTCATTTCTCTGATTTCTTTCCAAGGTCAGAAATATTTGTTTAAGCAGTTTTAGGAAACCAATATTGGAATAATAGCAGGACTCAACAGTGATTGAAAATCAGTGAAATCAAGTATTCAGAGGCCATGTTAGCTTTTTTACTTTATGCACATTGACACCAAAATCCTTGCTAATCAATGATTACTTCATTTTACAGAACTTGTAAAGATGTTCCAATGTTGATGGAAGAATAGCAGCAAACTAGCACAATGTATTTTATGTATCTAGTAGATAATGTTCTAATGTGGGAATTATGAAGTGTTTTAGTAACGGAGTACAGTGCAATGATTGCTAACATAGATCTTGCTAATTATTACTGATAAACTTTCTGAAGTTTAATGTCATAGAATTTTGAGCTGAAAGTAGCTTTGGAACTTATCCAGTTTAACCCTGGCAGACCCTACCCCCAGAGAGTAAACCCTACCCCCAGAGAGTAAACAGCTTAGACTTGAACCTAGATCTTGTGACTCCAATATTCTTTTTACTGTACCATGATGCTGTGATGAGAATTTTTTGCATTTCTAAAACTGTTTCACAGAACCTTTGTGTGCTCTGCAGCATGAATAATAATTTAGACGCAGGGGTCCTCAAACTATGGCCCGTGGACCAGATGCGGCAACTGAGGACATTTATCCCCCTCACCCAAGGCTATGAAGTTTCTTTATTTAAAGGCTCACAAAACAAAGTTTTTGTTTTTACTATAGTCTGGCTCTCCAACAGTCTGAGGAACAGTGAACTGGCCCCCTATTTAAAAAGTTTGAGGACCCCTGATTTAGAGCTTGCTTCTCCTTCCAGCCTAACCGGCAGAGCCCACTTATTTGGAGTGTTTTGTACTAGGCATTTAGTCTCCCTCATATTGTTAGCTTCCGCCCTAACTTTTGCATCCAGTCCCTTAGTATCTATTGTTTTTAGATAAGCAGTAAGTTTATACCTTCCTGCCCTTGCAGGAGCAGACAACCATGAAAAAAATCCAACTCTGTACATATGCATGTACACAGACAACTCAAACCCCTGAAATGTGAGGTTGTTTTTGGACCACAGCATATTAATAAGGTTATCTTTCCCTCCCCCATCCCACAGTCCCCCCATCCCACAGTCCCCCCAAATCAGAGGCTAATTTGCCCAGTGTCACACAACTAAATAAGTGGAACCAGGCTAAGTAATCTGAACCAGGGTCTTCCTGATTACAGGTCCAACTCCATCCCTTGAGCCACCTAGCTATACCTTAAAAACATGATGTATTAAAAGTACTACAACCCTACCTCTTCCTTATGATTTTCTTTTGCAAACAACCATCAGTGGGAGCCACAGTTAGACTATAGACACGTGTACCAGCTTCTTGGATGGTCCATGGATTTGACTGTGGACCTGTGCTAGCTTTCCATTGCTGTATTTCAAGCACAAAAATGCTTTGTGACCAAATGATGTTGGAAAGCATTGATCTAATCCATTGCCCTCATTCAACAAAGTAGAAAGCTGAGACCCAAAGAAATAAAGTGACTTGCTGAAGATCAAAGAAGACATTAGATTGATGCTCTAGATACTATAGAAGGATTTACATTTTTAGAAAGGTAGTCCAGTTTTAGTCTTTACATTACTATGAATATGGCAGTTTCCTAGGTTTAAAATATCAGTCACAGTATTTCACAAATTAAAAGGACATCTCTTGGTTGTTAACTGACTAGGAACTTATGTGAAAAGAAAGTCACATTTAGTGGGTTTTATTTGCAAGTCGAGATTAGTCAGTACTTTAGCAGCCTTAATTGTGTGTTTTTCCAAGTCTGGGAATGCTGACTATATTCATAGCTTATGTTATGGAAGATTTGATCTAATAGAGAATGCAGATATTGAACCTGGTTGAAAATGTTGAGTTGTCTTGCTAAATTATGGCTAGGTTATCTTGGTGCTTTTGGGGAAAGTGCGTTTCAGGATATTTCAGGAAGACCTGGACTTAAATAAAGTTAAATAAATATTATAAATAAATATTATTGAATATAACAACTAACATGCATATTATACTTTGGAATATACTTTGGAATGCAACCGAAATCTTTAGTACTTGAAATATTAAAATGCTTGTCTTTAGTGAGAACTGTTTGTATGTTAGATTCTTTTGCTGCACTTCTAAAATTGCTCTTGTTTTTATATACACTTAACACTATTTTGTGTACCTGGCTTTTGGGGGAAGGTTTTGTTTTGTGACCATATATTGTAATTCCATCCAGGAATTGCTGGTGTGGAAACTTCTTCTACTAACTCTTCCATATCTCAAAGTCTTAAAGAATTGCTTGGTCAGAGGCTTGGTGACTTGTTCACAATGACTTGGCCAGTGTCTATTATAGAGAAGAGTTGAGCCCTGGTTGTTTGACTGGAAGTCAGTAAAAAACATGTGGATAATGGATTTATTTACATATAAGAATCATGTTTTTGAACTGAAAAGAACCTTAAAAGATAGTCTAGCTCACTCCCTTAATATTCTAGATAAGACCTTGAGGAGCGCAGCACCTGTTGTGTGCCAGGTTACTCACTTTTTTTGTTTTTTGGCAAGCCAAATAAGTGGCTTGCCCAGGGTCACACAGCTGTCTGAGGCTAGATTTGAACTCGGGTCCTCCTGATTTCAGGGCTGGTCCTCTATCCACTGCACAACCTAGCTGCCCTGGGTAGTCTCTACTCTCAAGGGGCTCACAGTCTAGTGGTACAGACAGTGGGTAAACATGTACATTCTAGGTATATGTAGGATAAACTAGAAATGATCAACAGAGGGAATGCCCTATAATTAAAGAGGATCAGAATTGGATTTTGTAGAGGGTGAGATTTTAACTTGGACTTGAAAGAAACTAGGAAAACCAAGAGATTGAGATGAGTAGAGAGAAAATTCCTGGTGTCAGGAGATGTCTTTTTTGAGGAACAGCAAAGAAGTCACTGTCGCAGATTGCAGAGTACTTGGGGGTTGTAAGGTCTAAGAAGACTGTTAGAAAGGAGCTAGGTTATAAAAGATGTTGAATACCAAAGAAAGGATTTTAAAACAATGGAGAGGAGATAGGGAGCCACTGGCTGGAGTCTATTCATTGGGATTGGGGTAAAGGGAGGTGTAGCATGCCTAGTGACACAAGTGACAAGGTTTTAGGAAGATCACTTTGGCAGATGAATGGAGGATGAACTGAAGTGGGAAGAGACTTGGGACAGGCTGACAACCAGCAGTAGTATTATGTACCATAATGATAGCATTGTTGGAAAAAAGGGGACATATTCAATATTCATATGGGGGTAAGAATGAAAAATGTATTGTAAATGTAGGGAAAGAAAAAAAAAGCAACTATTTGAACATAAGGACAACAAATCTATACAGCAGCCATGAAAACTGTCTATATCGCTTTGTAGTTCATCATCTATCAGGAAATAGCTACTATGTTTCCTTATAGATTATTTGGAAACAGATGCCTGTAAAAAAATAGTGATTGCTTTTATTTTCATATCATCTGAGTTTCTTCCAGTCTTTTCTTCCTTCCAGAGAGCCATCTTGTATAATAAATACAGCAAAAGAGGAAGAGGAAAAAAACTCCAGCAAAACTTGTTTTAAAGGCTTTTCAGTTATTTTTCTTAATCAGAAACATTGAAAAAATGTTTTCTGCTTCCCTTCCAATCTTGGCTGCAGTGGTTTTGTTTTTACAAAAACTTTTTAATTTAATATAACAAAACTTTGCATTTCATTTTCTCTAGTTCTTCTTTGGCCATAAATTCCTTCTTTCTCCACAGATCTGAGAGGTAGACTATTCCTTATTCTCCTAATTTGTTTATAGTATCACTCTTCTGGAAAGTATTTTGGAAACGTGCTCCCACAGATATTAAAATGGGCATTTTCTTTGGTTCAGTGATATGTTTACTAGAACTCTCCCCCTAAAGAGATAGCTACTGTTTATATGATGGCAAAAAACTGGAAACAAAAGTGGTGCTCACCAGTAGGGACATGGCTAAACAAATTATGTTATTATAAATGTAATAGAATAGTATTGTGTTGTAAGAAATGAAAAAGGGACTAGTTTCAGAGAAATCTGGAAATATTTGTCTGATTTGTTGCAGAGAAAAGTGAGTAAAGCCAGTGCCTACTCTGTGTCAGGTACTTTGCTAAGTACTTTGCAATTATTATCTATTTGATCTTTATAACAGCCCTGGGAGGTAGGTGCTATTATCCTACTTTACAGTTGAAGAAACTGAGGCAAACAGTTTAAGAAACTTATCTATGATCATACAGCTAGTAAATGTCTGAGACTGGATTTGAACTCAGATTTTTCTGACCAGGCCTAGCCCTGACCAACCTGGCTGCCTCTAAAAATTGTTGTAGAGGGGATAATATAATTTAATAACATTTTTTAAAATGAACAACTTTGAAAGATTTAAGAACTTGGACAACTTAAGAATAATCAACCATAATACAACAATTCCTATTAAAACTCTAAAGAATATAAGGGGAATAAATGGAGCTTACCTTAAAATGATAAATAAAATTTACTAAAACTATTAGCAAGCATTATCTGTAATGGAAATAAGCTAGAAGCTTTCTAGAGTAATTAGAGTAAAACAAGGATGCCCATTACCACTTTTATAATTCATATTGTGTTGGCAAGCTAGGTGTAGCAATAAAAGAATTTTAGAATAGGCAATAGAAACAAAACTATCACTCTTTGAAGATGATATAATGGTATACTTAGAGAATCAACTGGAAAAAATAGTGGAAATAATTAACAGTTTTAGCAGAGTTGCAAAATACAAAATAAACCCACATAAGCCGTCAGCATTTCCATATATTACCAACAAGGTTCAAAAGAGAGAAATTCCGTTTATAATACCTGTAGATAGCATAAAATATTTGCGAGTCTACCTGATAAGACAAACCCAGGAACTATATAAATAGAATTACAAAACACTTTTCACCAAAATAAAGTCAGAAGTAAACTGGAAAAATATTAATTGCTCATGGATAGACTGAGTGGATATAATAAACATGTATAATATATTTAATATCCATAATACACATACACATACATACATACACACACACACGTAATAAAAAATAAAAATAAAAATGACAATAATACTTAAATCTGGGAAAACAGGAAACAGTATGGCAGAAACTAGGTATAGACTACCATTTCACATAGTATGTCAAAATAATATCAGAATGGCTACATGATTTGTACATAAAGTAAGATCCCTAAGTGATTAGAAGAGCATGGAATGGTTATTTTTGTGTTTGGTCATAAATTCTTCCCTTCTCTATAGATCTAACAGATAACAAACAAAAAAGCATTAAAAAGCATTATAAAATGTAAACTAGATAATAGATAAATTTGATCACATAATATATGTATTCTTACATATTTACATATTCTTACATTTAAAAAATTTTGTGCACAAAACAAAACCAATGCAAAGTTCTAAGGAAAGCAGAAAACTATGGGAAAATATTTACAACAAGCATCTCTGATATAGGCCTCATTCCCCAATTCGAAATGATCAAAGGATATGAATAGGCAGTTTTCAGATAAAGAAATGAAAGCTATTTATACTCGTATGAAATACTCGTGAAAAAAATCACTGTTTAGGTGATTACAAATTAAGATCATTCTGAGGTACCACTTTATACTTGTCAGATTAAGTAATATTACAAAAAGGGAAAAAAATAATAATCCAGCAACACCATTGCTAATTCTGTATCCCAAAGAGATTTTTAAAAAGGGTGGAGGGCAAAGACTTGTATATGCAAAAATATTTTATAGCAGCTCTTTTGTGGTGGCTAAGAATTGGAAATTGAGGTAATCCCCATCAGTTGGTATTACTAAACAAGTTGTGGTATATGATTGTGATGGAATATTATTGTGTTTTAAGAATGATTTTAGAAAAACTTGGAAAGATTTCATGGACTGAACAGAATTGGGAGAATTATACACAATAATGGCAATATTGTGCAATGAACAACTATGAATAACTTATTCTCAGCAATACAGCAATATGACTGTCCTTAAAAGACTTATGATGAAATATGTTGTCCACTTCCAAAGAAAAAATTGTGTCTGAATACAGCCTGAAGCATACCATTTTTCTTTTTCTTCTTTCCTTTTCTCTCTCCTTAGCCCCTCTCCCCAAGTCTTGTATAAAATGAATAATAACATAATGTTCTCTGGACTGCCCATGAATAGCTTATGGGATTGCTTACTCTTTTGGAGAGAAGAGAGGGGAAGAAGGGAAGCGGTGTAGACGTTGGAACTCAACTTAAAAAAAATGTTAAAAATTGTTTTAACATGTAACTGGGGAAAAAAGAATAATACTTCTGCTTTCCCATCCCCTCTAACAGGGTTTTCAGAGAATTTAATTATTGATTCCTAAAAAATGCCCTTGATCTTTTTTTCCAGGCCAGTTCTTGATATCAGATTTTATATTTTATTTTTTCAATTTTTTTTATTTTCTCATCAGCCGCAATTCCAGAAGACTGATGATAAGGCATGTCCCCCCTTCCTCCCTTTCACACAGAGTATTGGACTAAATATGTAGAATTTTTGGATATGACCAGTATAGGAGATTTGTTTGCTTGACTCAGCAGGTTTGTTATTATTATTAATTTTGTTTTTCTGTTTTTCCTATTGGGGAAAAGATGTAGGAGAGAGAAAACAAATGCTTAATTGAAAAATTAATTTAAAATGTTTAAAAGTTGCTGTCCTTATATAAATTGTTCTTGTTTTGCTCTCTTTATTGTCAGTTCATACTAAGGATCGTCTGAAATCTCCTTCATAATTTCTTACAGCATGATACACTTTTTGTTCAACCATTCCTCACTTGTTTAAAAGGCAACCCAGGAGCATCTCCTAGATTTTCTTTTCTTTTCCATGTGTAGCTATTTTGCTCCTAGGGAATAGCCTCCTTCATAACTCTTCCTCGCTGCTGACTCTCCTCTCCCCCATTCTTTTTTTGATTTTATTTATTGATTGTGTTATATTTCTATATAGCTTTTTTTCTTTTTGTATATAAGTTTGGTTTTTTGTCTCAGATAACAGCGAGGTTTTGATGCTTATTTTCCCTGTTCCATCTCTTAATGTTTTCCTACCCATATATGCATTCAAATTTTGAGAAATAATATTTTACCTGCTTTTTCCTTTCTATACTGGAGTATTTTTCTATACTGGAGTATTTCCTTTCTATACTGGAGTATTCTTTTTACTTTAGCTTTTCTTTCCCTTCTTAGTTTAAGAATAGACTCAAAAATATCAACAGGATTGTTTTTTCTTATTCACTCTTTAATAAATTAAGGTTCTGAAGGGACATTTGTTTCTTTCCTTCTTAGAATGGTAGTATTATATCATAGCTTCTCATTGTTCAAGTAACTTTTCTGTGTTTTTGGATTCTTATGTTCCGTATTTCAAAGTTCCTACTTAGCTTTGGACTTTTGATCAGAATGCTTGAAAGTTCTCAATTCCATTAAAAGTTCATCCTTATCCCCCCAAAGCATCATATTCAGCTTTGCACAAGACAAGTTCTGGTTGCAATCCTTTCTCTTTTGCATTTGCAATATTGTATTCAGAGATCTCATTTTTTATTGAAACTGCTAGGTCTTGTGTGACCCTGAATATGGTCTCTTGAAACTTGAACTGTTTTCTTTCTAGCTATTTGTAGTATTTTTTCTTTGATATGGGAGCTCAGAATTTTGTCAGTGACATTCCTGGGATTTCTCCTTTTGGGCATACAGGCAGGAAGCATTTATCAGACTTGCTCTATGCCAAGGCACTGTTCTAAGCACTGAGTATACAAATACAAATGAAAGGCAGTCCCTGTCTTTTTCAAGGAACTTAAATTCTTATTTATTCAGTAAAGCTTTTTATTTTTAAAATATATGCCTAGTTTTCAACATTTCACCCTTGCAAAACCATGTGTTCCAAATTTTTCTTTCCACTCTTTCCTCCATCCCCTCCCCTAGAAGGCAAGTAATCTAATATGTGTTAAACATGTGCAGTTCTTTACGTATTTCCACAATTATTATGCTACATAACAAAAATCAGATCAAAAAGGAAAAATGAGAAATAAAGTAAAATATGAGTAAACAATAACAAGAAAAGGTGAAAATGCTATGTTGTGATCTACAGTCAGTTCACACAGTCCTCTCTTTGGGTACAGATAGCTTTCTCCATTCCATCATTGGAATTGGCCTGAATCTCTTTGCTGTTGAAAAAAGCTAAGTTCATCAGATTTGATCATTATATAATCTTGTTATTGCTGTTTATAGTGTTCTTTTTATTCTGCTCACTTCACTCAGCATCATTCATGCAAGTCTCTCTAGACCTTTCTTTTTCTTTTTCTTTCTTTCTTTTTTAATTAAAGCTTTTTATTTTTCAGAACATATCCATAGATAATTCTGCAACATTAGATCTTGCAAAACCTTGTGTTCCAGTTTGTCTCCCCTTCTCCTACCCCCTTCCCTACATGGCAAATAGTGGACTATATGTGGAAATGTGTTTAATCCAAAAATTTTTAGTCTTTTTTTTTCCCCTGAGGCAATTGGGGTTAAGTGACTTGCCCAGGATCACACAGCTAGGAAGTGTTAAGTGTCTGAGGCCACTTTTGAACTCTGGTCCTCCTGATTTCAGACCTGATACTTTACCACTGTGCCATTTAGTTGCCCCTGATTGTTTCTTATAGAATAATAATAAGGGAACTTACTTTCTAACAGAGGAAGACCACACAGAAGAGAACTGGAAAAGGGAGTGGGGCAGAAACCTTTGGGAGGATGGTATTGAAGTATAGAAAGTCAGAAGCAGAACATCAGAAGGAATGGAGGTTCTAAGAACTGAAAGAAGTTTAGGATGCAGCATTTGAGCCATGGTGCCAAAATAGATTCCTTCACTTTGACTTTTAATTGATAGTTTTCATTTGATTTCTTTAACTGCTTTCCCATCCCCTCTAACAGGGTTTTCAGAGAATTTAATTAGTGATTCCTAAAAAATGCCCTTGACCTTTTTTTCCAGGCCAGTTCTTGATATTAGATTTTATATTTTATTTTTTCAATCTTTGATTTTATTTTAATATTTTTTTATATCCCATGAAGTCATTGATGCTTGGTCCATTTTTGGGGTACTTTTTTTTTCTTTTATTTCAGTTTTTTTCTTCTAAGAGTTTTTATTTCATTTTTATGTCTTGCTTCATTTCTCCTATGTGTTTATGTAGTCCTTGTAGGAAACCCTTTTTTTTTCCCCTCTGAATTATCATTGCTTGCAGTTATTACAGAATTACTCTTTTGGGGGATCTTTAGATTTGTGATAATTTTTGATGTTGCTTGATATTTTATTTTTTCATCCGTCCAGCTTTAGTTCCTGAACTGGAACTTTGTACTCATTCTAGGCTCCCCTTCCTGTTTCTTCTGAGTAAAATTGTGGGTCCTGTTTGGTCTTGTTTTGAGATCCATGAGTCTCATACTAATCTCCTCCTCTTATGGGGTAGGTCTTCCTGGATTTTTTAATTTCCGAGTATTGGACCTTTAATGTCTCTCATACAATGTTGGGAACTTTAGGATCTCTGGCTCTTCATCCTTTCTCAGAATTCTTGGGAAAGACCTCTGTTTTTGCTACCCAGATTACAGTTCTGACTGTCTTTAAGTTTTGCTAGAAGGCTGTGCCCATTTGGTGTTGGAGGGGGCCCTTTCCTATTCTTCTGGTTGATTTTTAGGGTGGAAGAAGTCACTAAAATAGTTTCTTATTGGATTTCTTATATTTAAGATGGTCTTTAATACCCATGTGGGGATGATTAATCTGTCAAAAAAATAAAAGCGGTTCATTTCAAACTTGCATCAGTTGGTACACAAAAGCTTAGGAAAATTCAACATAAATATTTATCCCAATGTTTATACTAATAGTATTCTAAAAATCCTGCTTTTTTTGGGTATATTTACCTTTTTTCCCATTGGATTATTCAGTTTGGTGAGAATTTCATTGTTTTGCTGGGGAACCTTCTTTTTCATAGAGCCCTATTGGAAGCTGCTTGAAGAAACCGTTTAATTTCAAGTGCTCTAGAAATAGAATTGAATTGTTACTTGATAAGTAATCGTTAGGTGATTTTATTTTTTTCTCTATCTCGAAATTACCTGTTTTTGAGATTATTAGTAGTTTCAATTTTTTTATTGATAATAGTGGAAAAACTGGAGCAAGTTGACATCCTCAGTTGTAGAACTTTTTTCATTAGTCACTCTTCTTACTGCAATCACATTTTCTTGCTAATGTATGGAGCATCTTTTGCTTCTTTCTATGTGTTTGCAAACTTGTCTTCTATTTCAGAACAGACGCAAGAGAGCATCCAGCGCTTTGAGCAGCAGGCAGGGTTGAGAGATGCAGGATACACTCCCCATAAAGGCCTCACCACAGAAGAAGCCAAGTACCACCGTGTGGCAGAGGCAGTCCATGTGAGTATAAAACAGCTTGAACAATTTAAAAAGTCACTTGTAGAAGTTTAAAAAAAAACAACACAGTACATAATTTCACCTAACAAAAGCTGATTTCTAGATTCCTTAATAGTCACAACTACCCTGTGAAGAGAAAGGTGATGAAATAATCATTCTCATTTCATGTAATATAATAGTCCAGCTTTTATTCTGTAGAATGCCAATTGACTTGAGGTCAATAGATGATGATCATTTTGTTATATTTCCCCTTCAGGCTGAATTTGTTGAAGTGTCAAATCTGTTGGTGTTTTCTCATCTCTTTTTAAAATTTTTATTTTTATTAAAGCTCTTTAATTTTAAAAAGATGCATGGATAATTTTTCAACATTATTCCTTGCAAAAATTTTTCCTCCTTTTCCCCACACCCCCTTCCCTAGATAGCAATCCAATATATGTTAAACATTTCATCTCTTTCTATATGAAATTGGTTTTTAGTCTTAGGTTATGTTATAGAATTTGGTGCAAAGATTAAGTGTCCATAGCTAGCTTGATATCAGTGCAGTGTGATACAGTCACAGTACTGCTGTGATGAGCAATTCAAATAACTGGATGCATTATTAAAACCATGGGGATCAACAAATCTTAGGTAGATGAAAATACTGGACTTTTGAATACTTGATAAAGTACTTGGTAAGGGAGAGGTGTTTTTTATGGGGTTTTACAGTGGTGCTCCAGATTTGTTGGCACACTGTTTAGTAATGGGATCAAGGAAAATGGGAGATTTTCCTTTGGAAAAAGAAATACTATTAAGATAGTTTTGTTCTTCTCATGTTTGAGCTGAAAGATCTCCGTGGAAATCTTGTCTAGGAATACAAGGGTTCAAATAGTAATCTCATTATTTGATTGATCTTCATTGTGCTGTTCTTTCAACTCTTGGCCATCAAATTCTTTGCTAATGCCACCAGATTTCTGTGTAAAATGGTAGCAGTCAAGTAAAGGAGCCTGTCCTTGTTTAATTTCAACATGATTATCTAGAGGGTAGGGAATATTTTTTTTCTCATTGAGTGCTACTGATGCAGAAGAGAAATTAATTTAGAGCCACATACAAATAAAACTGTCTACCATGCCCCGTTAGAAAGCATTAGAAAGCTTTTTAAACTATCTACTTTAAAAGTACAAATTATTTAATTTCCATATTTATTATGACTATTAATCATAAAAATGATTATGGATTATATATATGATTATATGATTATGGGACATTTGATTCCTACTTTAGTGGCTCATTGTATTATGGAGTTGACTCTGGTGTCTTAAATGTAGTACCAGAGAACTACAAACTGGCAAATCAGATAAAGGTTAAAGGGCTTCAGGTACCATGTTGGTGATATTGTCTCTTGTCCAACCTTGTATTTTTAACAGAAAATACTGCATTCCTGATCTCTTTTCTTTCATTGGCTGTATCTTTTATTCCCCATATATATTAGGAGAAGAATAGTTTCCTCACTGCTCCTTAAGATTCTGCTAATTGGGGGCAGCTAGATGACAGTGGATAGAGCACCGGCTCTGAAGTCAGGAGGACCCAAGTTCAAATCTGTCCCTAACACTTCCTAGCTGTGTGACCCTTAGAATTGCCTCAAGGGGAAAAAAGATTCTTCTAACCATTACATTCTTTTAGATTATTTTGTCTATTATTAATGATCATATCCCATTCTTAACTGTCATTATCATTTCAAGATATTTTGAATCGGGGTAATGTATGAAACAATCTTTCTCTACCCCAAACAGCTTTTCTGTTTGAGGATCTTTATAGACTTGTTAACATTCCCTCAAATAACCTCTCCTCCCAATACCATCAACTACCTCAAGTTCCACAATCTACTTTTATTTTTGCTCATTACTTTACTAATCCTTTGTTAGCTCTGTAAAAATTATAACTGTACTACTGTGTGTGTCCTATCACAACATTGAAATTTTTCTCTCTGGAAATGCCTGCAATCCATAGGATTTAACCTTTTTAAATTTTGATTAATTTTCTTTTTTCTTGCAATATTTATAATCTGGACACTTTCAGCTGATAAGGAGGCCATATTTATTCCCTTCTGTTAATATCTTGTGTCTTTGATCCCATATGTTTTTGTCTTTGCACTGGCTGCCCCTCATCTCTATAATGCATTTTTTCTTCACTCCTATTAGAATTAATCCTTAGTTGTTTTTTTAAGGCTCAGGTTCTATCTTCTGCATAAAATCTCTTCTGATTCTGTTGGTTGTTAATGGATTCCTTTTCCTCCAATTACTTTGTATTTATTTATATATGTGTGAGATATATGTGATTCTCCAGGAAAATGTAAACTCATTGAAGACAAGGGTACTGTCTTTTCCTTCTTTGTGTCTCCAGTGATAGCACATGACACACATTTAAATGTTGAAACAAGGGCCAAACCAGATAAATAAGAAGAGTCACCATTAGAATTTGAGGGGAATGAATTCTTTTTGAGTACCTCAAACCCTGAAAGTAGCCTTTAAAAAAAAAATTTAATATTGATGTCAGTTTTATGTTGGTGTATTTACCATGTATCATCGCTCCCCTCCCCTGAAAAAATTAAAAAAAAAAAAGAGAGAAAAAAGTAAAAAGTAATATAGCAAGAACAACTGCATTTATTTTCTGCAAAAAGAATTAGGAGGACATATCTTTCCTTTCTGGGGGCCAAGATTTGTCCTTATATATTATATAGCATTCAGTTTTGTTACTAACTGGACCAGAACTAGCCTTTAACCTGTGGGTTGTTAGAGCCTTACAAAGCATGCAAGAGGCAGTAAAGAAAGGGCATAAAAAGTTTTCAAAGAGTTGAAATCAAGCACACTTGCAAGTGAAAGCTTCCCTCCCTGCCCTCACCAGAGCAAGGCAGTGCCTTTATATATGTGGACAATGCATGTGTCCTGGGTCCTGTGGGGACAGTCTCATAAACACAAACTGAAGCAGAGTTAGCATGGCTGGCTAGAAGGGGACTTTAGCACCTAATTTAGTTCACTTAAGGATTGTGAGCATGTCAAGAAAGGTGATGGAGGCTTTAAGCTGTAGCACATTGGCTCTTGGTTCCTGGGAAATAGGGGGCATAAATCCTTCAGTGAACACCCTGTGCTGGTCAAAGTAGTGAACTTTGCCCTGGGATGAGATCATCTAAAGCACAACGGATTGTTAAGCTCAGGGCTCAACCTGCTTGCTGGCCCTCAGCTCTGACTCCACTTATCTTGACATTACTGTTCTCTGCATTTATGTTTTTGGAATCACTGTCTGTTTTTCTGTTGGTTCTGCTTATTTCATTTTATATCACTTGTATAAATTATAGGAAAATCTTCTAAGACAGGAGATGCTGTTGTTTTGTTTGATTTAAGAATCTACACTGCCGAAATGATTTTTTTTTTTTTTAAAGAAATGAAGTAAAGCAGAGGAATAGTGAATAAAGCAGTATTTCTGGCAGGGGAAGAAGAGAAGAGAAAATAATAATAGTACTAGTAATAGAAATTAGTAATGGAAAATAGAAATGTAATAGAAAAGGAGGGAAACTTCCACTTTTGATCATTAACCCTGTTATTTGGGAGCTATAATTGTATCATTGAATACTTCTATTGCTATAAATTTCAATCCTTCAAAAACCAATACTGTTTTGATTTTTGGCTTTGTCTCTACACCTTCCATAAAACATATGTTTAGTATTTCGCCATTACCTCTAGGATCAATTATAGAATCCTCTGGCTTTTAAAGATCTTAAATAACTAGTCCTCTTTTTGCCTTCCTGGTATTCTTACACTTTATTCCTCTTTCTAGTGACTGTCTTCATGCTTATTCCTTGAACATGCATGCCATCTTCTAATTCTGTGAAATTCTAATGTCACTGGATTTCTCCCATGCCTGGAATTATCTTCCTTTGCATCTTCATCTCTTGGCTTCCCAAGTATCCCTTAAGTCCTACCTAAAATCCCAGTTCCTTTAAGAAATCTTTTTCAGTCCCCCCTTAATGGTAGTGCCTTCACTCAGTGATTACTTTTAGTTTTTCCAGCATAGATCTTGTTTGTACAGTTGTATGATGTTTCCCTCATTAAATTGTGAACCCCTTGAGGGTGGAGACTGGTTTTTTAATTGCCTTTCTGTGGATCTCTAGTGCTTGACGCAGTACCTGATATGTAGTAGGCAGTTAATAAATGCTTGTTGAAAAGGAGATCCAAGATGGCAGAATATCAAGAAAGTGTAACTATTCTCTCTAACTCTCCACAAATAACTAGAATTAGTCTGGATTGGTAAATTAAACAACTCACATTGCCATAGGGTCACAGAAAGGGGAGTGTGGACAGTTGAGGGATGGGTTCTATCCAGGAATGGTTTTGTGGAGCATTTCCAAAAATGAACTAAAAAAGGACCAAAGCTTTGCACCAAGGCAAGAAAAGATCCAGGCGGGAGGGGAAGAGAGCTGAGAGGAGAAGGAAGAAAAGAGGATGCTAAGTTCAGGATGCAGGAATACAGTACTAATTGGCAGCTCTGTCATTGACATATCTAGTTGAGACACTGATTAGGGACAGGGTGGAAGGGTTGAGGTCATTCCCAGTTAGGGAACCAAAATAATGAGGTTAGTGGCACCAAATGATGAGGTTCTAGTAGCAGTTGAGTTGTGGGAACCCCTTTTTGGTCAGCACAGTTCCAACATGAAAGAATTCACAAACTCGAAATATTAGATTGGAAGTTTATTGTCACTGAGAAGTCAGCTTCCTCAGTTGCAAGGTCCTGACAGAGATAAACGTCCTAACAGAGAAATCCTGGCAGAGATAGAGGGGTTAACACTGAGAAGAGAATGTGTTCTCAGTGGGCAGGGGTCCTGGCAGGCAGCTATGCCAAAGAGGTCCCTTGGCATGGCATGGTCCTTTTAGGCCTCAAATAAGGCCCCAAATTTCCCTTTAAATAGGAAATCTGAGAATGAAGTTTCAATTGAATGAGGTTCCTTCAATATAGTCACTCTCCCCTCTCTCCCCCACCTAGATTTCCAATTGTATAAGACCACTTAAATTCTAAGTAAGAATGGTCCTGGACTAGTTTTCAGTTCTGTCAGGTTCAGATCTCCAGCTAAATGAGACCACTTAAGTTTGAATTAATTAGGGAGTGGTCTTAATTAAACCACTTAACTGCCCCAAGGGTGGGTCCCTGTCAGAGTTTCAAGTTTCACCCCAAAAGTCAAGGACAGTTTCAGGGTTCCCCCGTCAGAAGCACCAGAGTAACACTCAATTATGGCCTTCTGGGCCATAATGGAGAAAGAAGAAAGGTCAGAAGCAAGCAGTAATGTTTCTCTGACCTTGGGAAAGAGCTGGGTCTCAATTCTGGCCTTGAACCCAATTTGAAACCTGCATCAGAATAGAGAGCAAAAATCTCAAACCAAAGGGGAGGAGCCTGCAGTTGTCATTCCAAACCAGCAGAGCAGGCTGATAGAAGCCAAGTTGAGTTATCTATAAAACTATTGTAGATGAGGAACTTTCAGAGTTCATCCTAGAAAGTGAGTGATCAGACTTTGCTTTAGATATCAGTGAGAGAGCAGTTTCAGTAGGGAAGAATTACTTTGATGCTTGGTTTCTCTATTTTTTTTTTTTTTAATTAAAACTTTTTATTTTCAAAACATGCATGGATAATTTTTCAACATTAACTCTTTGCAAAACCTTGTGTTCCAATTTTTCTCCCCCTTCCCTTTCCCTAGATGGCAAGTAATTCAATATGTTAAATATGGTAAAAATATGTTAAATCCAATAACATTATACATGGTAATAATTTCATACATATTATACAATTATCTTGCTGCACAAGAAAAATCAGCTCAAAAAGGAAAAAAATGAGAAAGGAAATAAAATATAAGCAAACACAACAAAGAGTGAAAATGCTATGTTGTGATCCACACTTAGTTCCCACAGTCCTCTCTTTAGGATTAGATGGCTCTCTTCATCACAAGATCATTGGAACTAGTTTGAATCATGTCTCGTCAACAGAGTCATTTCTTTTTTATTTTTTTTATTTTTTTATTTAATAGCCTTTTATTTACAGGTTATATGCATGGGTAACTTTACAGCATTAACAATTGCCAAACCTCTTGTTCCAATTTTACCTCTTACCCCCCCCACCCCCTCCCCTAAATGGCAAGATGACCAGTAGATGTTAAATATATTAAAATATAAATCAGATACACAATAAGTATACATGACCAAACTCTTATTTTGCTGTACAAAAAGAATCAGACTCTGAAATATTGTACAATTAGCTTGTGAAGGAAATCAAAAATGCCGGTGGGCATAAATATAGGGATTGGGAATTCAATGTAATGGTTTTTAGTCATCTCCCAGAGTTCTTTTTCTGGGTATAGCTAGTTCAGTTCATTACTGCTCCATTAGAAATGATTTGGTTGATCTCGTTGCTGAGGATGGCCTGATCCATCAGAACTGGTCATCATCTAGTATTGTTGTTGAAGTATATAATGATCTCCTGGTCCTGCTCATTTCACTCAGCATCAGTTCGTGTAAGTCTCTCCAGGCCTTTCTGAAATCAACCTGTTGGTCATTTCTTACAGAACAATAATATTCCATAATATTCATATACCACAATTTATTCAGCCATTCTCCAACTGATGGGCATCCACTCAGTTTCCAGTTTCTAGCCACTACAAAGAGGGCTGCCACAAACATTCGTGCACATACAGGTCCCTTTCCCTTCTTTATAATCTCTTAGGGATATAATCCCAGTAGTAACACTGCTGGATCAAAGGGTATGCACAGTTTGATAACTTTTTGAGCATAGATCCAAACTACTCTCCAAAATGGTTGGATTCGTTCACAACTCCACCAACAATGCATCAGTGTCCCAGTTTTCCCGGATCCCCTCCAACAATCATCATTATTTTTTCCTGTCATCTTAGCCAATCTGATAGGTGTGTAGTGATATCTTAGAGTTGTCTTAATTTGCATTTCAACAGAGAGTCATTTCAGAATTCATCATTGTATAATTGCCATGTAGAATGATCTCCTTTACTCACTTTACTTCATGTAGTCTCTCCAGGTCTTTCTGAAATCATCTTGCTTATAGAATAATAATATTCCATATTATTCATATACCATAACTTATTCAGCTATTCTCCAACTGATGGGCATCCATTCAGTTTGTTGGACTGATTTCTCAAAGGAAAAGACTTTCTTGCCGTATAAAGCAGGACAGAACTAAACAGCATAAAGAGACTGACTGGTCTGAACGGAGTATTCTAGGGGTGGGTATTTTATACAGAAAGGTAGGGGTTTAGGCGAGATGTTTACTATTTGCTCATTATTAGACTTTCTACAGAGAAATATTCATTTCTTAACCAAGGCCAAATTTTGAGAAGTTATAGAAACATGTAGTAGGTCCCAAGCTTCCTGATATCCTATCTACTAGAAACGAAGGCCTTTGCATCTGGGTGCAAACCATGTCCTGTTTACCACAAACCACTTGCACCTGTCCTAAATACAAGCAGAGGCTTTGCTGGGGCCTATTCATTATCTTTTGAGATTGGGAAGGGGGGGTCTCTGGTTGGGAAGTCCCACACTGTTGTTGCGAGGCTTGAACTTATCTAGTCAAAGGTCAAAGTAATGTGATGCTATTACTGAGCAGACTGAATTATAAGGGAATTCACTAAAAAAAACTGAAGTAAGGAGATGACCTCAAGATATGTTAATTCTACAGCCCAAGGGTAAACTAGGGAATAATCTCCAGATAAATTCGATTATCACTGACCAGATCATCAGTCTGCAGTGAACTGAGTAGTCCTCTATTCAGAATCAGATGGATTGAGTAAAGGAGTTTCCTGAATCAAGAAACTATCTGGCCTTAGCCATAAGGAGTGTTCAGAATCAGATAGATTGGGAGTTTCCTGGGGGTAGATTCCAAAGCCAGAACATCTATCTATTCATTAATGAATTAACTATCCCATTGCATGCCAGTCTAGGCAATGTGCAGTAGCATTTTTTGCTTTTCGGATTGTTGGTTATCTATTGAGTGACCATGATCTTGTTGAGGATTCTCTAGTTTATGGAATGCTTCTTTTTGGAGTTTGAATTCAGAATATCATTCATGACAGTGGTGCACACTTTTGGTCAACATTTGTTTCCCTGTTCGTGATTTGCTGGGTGCAGAGGATCATTGAGTATAACCATTAGAACAGAAGCCCTTCAAGGTCATGGGACTTAAAAATCACATTACATCAAGACTACTTTGGGAACATTGTAAGACTGTAGGTCCTAGCCTGAGTTGTTCCTAAGATCCTGGAGAATATTCATTACTCTAAGAAACTAAGACCCAAGACCATCAATCCTTTGCTCATTTATCAATTGGGGAATGACTTGGAAGCATAGTTTTAAAAATTTTATTCTTTGGAGTTTATTTTTTTATCTTTTATATTTTGCATTCTACATAATTATAACATATCAAATTGCATGCCTTCACCATGAAAAGGGGAAGGAGGGAGGGAAATTTGGAATTCAAAAATGAATGTTAATTGATTTTTCAGGTAATTAGGGGAGAAAATTTAATATATAAAAAATTAAACAAAAATGATCAGATCCTGGCCCTAATGTAAATTCCAAAGTCAAGAATCGGCCTGGAAGAATGAACCAAAAAAATGTCACCATAAAAAATTATGATGATGACAGATGATCAAGACACAAATGTAAGAGAATGACTCCAGGTATCTACAAAAAAGCCCTCAAAGAGAAACAACACAACTTAACAAGTTCAACTAGATTTCCTGGAATAGATCAAGGATAAGTATAAAAAAGTTAGAAAAAAATTTTTAATAAGTAAAATGAGAATTTTACAGTAAAAAAAAAAGTTCTACAGTATATTAATATAATGGAATACTGTTTTGCTATAAGAAATGAAGAAGGGTATTACTTCAAAAAACTGAAGAACTGATGCATAGTGAAGTAAGCAAAGTCAGGAGAATATTTATAGCAACAGTAATATAAAGCCAACTCAAAATTAGAGATTCTTTTTAGTTCAGTGATCAAATCACAATTACAGAGGACTCCTGCTATAGCACCCATCTTCTGACAGGTAATGTAGTTTGAGACATTTTTCTTTTTGGATATAGCCAATATAGGAGTTTTTCTCTTCTTTTCTCAGGAGGTGGTAGTTAATTGTTGAATAAAAAAATAACAATTTAAAAATAATGCATTGCAAGGTTTCTTTTAGATCTGTTAGGAGAGCTGAAAGATACGTTTGTGTTATTTAGGCACTTATTCTGTAACTTATTAAACTTATTAAACATTGGTATAGGGATCCTCCTATTAATGCAGTTCAGGCAGTTCTCTGCAACTTCTAGTTTTAGAAGATTATTTTGTGTCTTAAATGACTAGCCCAGGGTCATTCAGCTAATATATCAGAGGTGGAACAGGAGGTCTTTTTGGCTTTGAGGTCAGCTTTCTATGCATTATGATAAGTTGTAAAAAAAAAAAACAAAAAACAACACATTAGTTGGTGTTTTAATTCTTAGCCGATTTGTAGGGCTGGGTGAACTGGCATCTTGGCATACAATTAAGTATTTCATCTCTGTTACCCTTGACTAAGCTTAGTTGTTATGTAACTTACTTCTCTGGTCATGAATAGGAGTACTTTGTTCCCTGCAATTACCCCTTTATGTATAACCTAATACTCATACAGTAATAATAGCATTTACTTTCTTCTAGAACCAAAGGGTTCTTTTATTTCATCGTTTGATCACTTAAAGTAGGGTATTTGCTTAGAATGCATAGAATCAAATTAGAAGGGACCTTGAAGATTATTTAGCCCAACTTCCTTATTTGACATAAGAAAACTGAGATCCAGAAAGTTTTGGAACTTACTTTGAGGTTACATATTTGAAGTTACATCTGATATAGCTGCTTGAACTTCAAGTTCAGGGCCTTTGCTACTTATACATCATCAATTAGAAATTGGTGCCTTTGCTTAACTTATCATATTCATTTCTAAATATATTCAGTGAGTCTTCCCCTTTAACAAAGATTTAGAAAAATTCAGCTATTAACTTTTGACAGTATAAATAGTATTCCATACTTCAAATAAAGGGAATCCTGCATATTCTTAGCTCTTCCCTAGGACCAGAATTGGTCATCATCATTACACAGTATTCAAGTTTTGCTTTATAATTCTTCCTATTTATGTATTGTATTGTAGTCACTGTGGACTTTTCTGTTCTGAATTACTCTGTATGAATAATTCTATTAGTTTGTACATTTGTTCATGTTTCTGTGAATTCTTTATATTAATTGTTTCATGTAGTTCCATTACAATAAATCAGGTGCATATACTGTAAATGTTTGTCTCTTGTGCATTGTTTATTGTGACAGGTTATAAGAAACATTTTGATTTCTGTTTTCTCATTCTGAAGAACTAAACACATGCTTAGAGGAATAGACCCTTTCATTCAGCCACATTAGTGTATATAAATGGATCATTCAGGAATTTTGGGAGGACACATAAAAGTAAGTCTCACTTTTCTGGCTTATATATCAATTAAAAAAAAAATAACCCTGTGAGGCAGGTTCTATGAATGTTATCCTCATCTTGGAGGAAACTGAAAAAGATTTGTCTAAATATAAACAAATTACAAACAGGATTTCATTCCAGTATGAATTCAAGGCCAGGATTCTTCTTAATATATGATATTGCCCCATCTTGCAATAGTGCTCCTTAATAAATGTTTTTTGGGAAATGCTTTTCAAGAATCAAGAATTCACTTGGACTTAGATGTGTTTTCTTTTTTTCAAATATTTTCCTATTTGGAAGCATATGCTTTACTCAGTCTCCTAAACTGTGATATGTCTGAAGCTCTATTCTTGGTAACCATCTTCCTTTCTACTGTGGACACTTTTTGTTTCTGTTCAAGTTCCTTGGGCACTTTGCTCCCAGATACTTATCTTCATCTTTAGGATGTCTTGGTTGTATTTTATCAAGGTCAAATATTCTTCCATTTTGAACAGCTTCTTGTCTTACACCTTTCACCTTCTTACCCCACTTATGTCAGCACAGTACATGTATTTATCTGTAGAGTTGAGAAACTTGCTTATTTGCTTCCAGACTTCAGATAATTGCTTCCTACTAAATAGGACTTTAAAGACCTCAAATTTAACATTTCTTGTTTGTTCATTAATGCCTTTGTGAAAATGACTTGGCTGCCTCAAAGACTGGATTAAATGCATATGTAATGACAACCCTCATTTCTGTAGTGCTTTAAATACATTTTTTAAAATTAGATCTTGTTTTATATTAAATTTACCATTATATTGCTCTACCTTCTTCCGGAGAGTTATCCTATATACCAATATTTTTTTAAAAAAGGAGAAAAAAACAGAATGAGGAGATATCCTTTCTTCACTTCTGTGTTGGAGGGGAAAAAAGAAAATAAAAAGTCATCTCCACATCATTCCTTTGCAAGGATATAGAATAGTACATATATTCAGACTTTTTCAATGTATTAATTGTTTTGATGTTTCCTCTCTCCTTTTTTTTTTCCTCTTTAAGAAAATGAAATATCAGATTGGGGGAAAAGGAAGGGATGCTGGAAAAAGTTCTGGTGATGTTGAAAAATGTCAAGATAAATTTATTTTAAGAGAAAAAAGTAAATAAAACTGATCAATATATTGAAAAATAATCTGACAATACATACATTGTTCAGTACCCAAGAACATGCCTTTTTGTAAAGAAAGTGTGATGCCTTTTCATGGCTCTTTTGGGGGGGGCATTCTTATTCTTTTTAAATTTTGCAACATTAATTTTGATTAATTTGAGGTCATTCTTTCAATTATATTGTATTGATTTTGTATATTTTTATGGCTTTGCTTACTTCATTTTGTATCATCTCATTATAAATTAATACTTTACAAGAACTTGGAAGAAGATGATACAAGTATCATGATCTTTATTTTATGGATAAGGAATACTCAGATGTAGATTATATAGCATGAAAAGGATGAGGTTTGGAGTTCACTCTATATAGTTCAGTGCTTCTCATTATCTATGTGACTTTGGACAAATCATTTAAATTTTCATAGTCTCAGTTTCTCAGATGAGAAGGGAATTGAATTGGAAGACCTCTTTTAGCTATAAATGTTAGCATTCCATGGAGGGGAAAGCAGTGCAGTAAATGGCAGAACTGAGATTGGAACTCGGCTTCTATGACTTGCAGTTCAGTGTTTTTTCCTTATTTTATCAACTGAAGATGCATAGTGGGTGGGTAGTAAAAAAATGTTTTATTCCAGATCATAATTCCCCATGTGAACTTGAACCAAGAGATTAGATTATACTTCTTTAATAAGCTTATAAATCGATGTGAATTCTTTTTCCCCCCTCTTTCAAACAGAAATTGAAGTTACAAAATGGAGAAATAACAAAAGAAGATAGACTGATTGCTTCAGCCCAGTCCACTCCAAGTAGTACACCCCATTCTTCTCCAAGGCAAAAGCCCAGGTATGATGATTCACCAAGATTCCTCCCTACAAAATCATCACCAAAATTTTCAGAGCTATAGTTAGTCTCATAGACCCTAAAAACTTAGCTCTTTGGATTTTAACAATGACCTGTCAAATAGATGCTTTTATTCCACACTAGAGATGAAGAAATTCAGACTGAGATAGTAAATGAATTGTCCTGGTAAGTTTGTACTAGCCTTATTTATAAATTTATACTCGGGTCTTCCTGAGTAGTACAAGTCCAGCACTCTATCCACTGTCATCTAGTTTCATTTGATCGTTTTCTGAATTTAGCATTGTTGTTTCATCCTACTCTCATTCTCCTGTGCAGTTTCTGAATGGATTACATTTGGAATTTGAGATATGTAGCACTACAGTAAAGAATGTGTATCCTGTCACACCTTGCCTAAAGTTTTAATTAGATCTTTTGAAAAGTGAAGGTAGAAAAATGAGGTAGATTATGAGGGAAATTAGTGTCATAGGGATACTTTATATTTATTTAATTCTGGTGGGGTGTGGTTTTATATTATGTCTTCTGTTGCTTTTCATTTGTGCCTGAGTTGACTACAGGTATAGAAAGGCATAAGCTTAATTGTTGTATTCTAGATAAGTCGGGGAGGCTTCTTTCTTGGTGATTTCTTACAATAGAAGGGCCAAGAAGAATGAATATATATTTGGAGTTAGGGCAACATAAAGGGTATAACTGTTACTGAACAGTGGCAGTGAGCTGTTGGAATCTTTACAAACTGTTAGGTCATTAGAGTTGATAGAGACAATAATTATCTAATTTAGCATGGTTTAGTATGATTGATCTGATCCTACGAGGAGATGTTATGGGCCAGAACTTGAAACAAGGTACTAAGTACAACTGATAGAAACAATGCTTGTGTTCACACCTTTAGAGAGCTCATATAAGCAAGAAGTATTTAAGTACTCATTGGAGTTCACACGTTTGGGAGATTTCAGGGTTTAGTATGAGATATGCTAATTCACACCTCCCTTGAAGCTCTCAGGGCCAGAGAGCACTCTGGGAGAAACCCATAATCCCATTCTCTCAGAAGAGATCATATATAAGAAACAGAGGCTCTCTCGGGGAGTTGAGCTGAAAACTTTGAGAGGGGAATGCCAAGTCAGTTCAAGAGAAGCCCACTCTCGGAGGCGCAACCAGATTCACTCCATCTCGCACAGCTGTGGTGCTGGAATCCTGCACTTCCCCCACTGAGACCAATGCTGGTCTGAAAGGCTCTCCAGAAAGCTGCCCAGCCCCAGGCAAGGAGGTGCTGGCTAGAGGCTGAAGAAAGCAGAGGCAGAAGCAAGGGACAATCTGCAAGAGCTCTTAAAACCAAGCAGACAGATAGGCCTCTAAGAAAAACTAACCAGACTATTTTGGAGGAAGCAATAAAAGATCTGAACTTTTAACACCTGGCCGCATTTGGGTGATTATTACTTTTAACTGAAACTAAGGCTGCCTCCAGAAAACCTCCCCAAGAAACCTGCACCCAGAGAGAACCATTATTTTAAAGAAAAACACCCACAGTGAGCCATGATTTTCATTTTCCAGTTCTTCACTAGAAGTTTGATCATTGGATAGGATGCTATAGGTTTTTATGGGGCCTTTTTCTTGTGTGCCTTATGAACTTTGCGTGTGACTTTTCCTTTCAGAGGCTGGTTTACTCATGGATCTTCTACTTCCTTACCGGGCCTAGATGTCAGCAGCATGGACTCTGGAAATGGAGATAGAGACAAACCCTCATCTGAAAAATGGAGCTTTTTTGGAACAAGAACGCTTCAGAAATCCGACTCGGGTATTATTTTGGGGGCATTTTTTTGGGATAAGAAAGAGGAAACCTACATAGTTAAGATGCTTGTGTTGGCTCTCTGGATAGTTCCTTATTAGTATTGGTAATAACATTAACTGGTTCTTAATAGCTGTCATTAATGTAGCACTTAAGGTTTGCAAAACACTTTATGTACAGCATCTTATGTGATTCCTTAAGACCAAAGGGCCATAGAATTAAGGAGTAGAAGAAGGCCTTAGAGGTAATCTAAACCTTCTCACTTTATTGAGAAACTGAGGTAGTGTCACTTGTCCAAGATTGCAAAGGTCATGGTAGAAGAACTAGGATTCATGCTCAGATCTCCTAATTCAAAACTTTTTCTACTATGCCAAACTGTTTCTCAAACACTAAAGTGATGTAAAGCAAATCTTTGCTTATGAAAATAGCCGATTCTGAGTTGGAAGAATTTTGGATTGTTTAAAACAGGTTAGACTTAGGGAGGATATGAGGGATGGAAGTGAGAATTTTTTTGAAGCAATTAAGTTTGTGAAAAGGGAAACAAACAAGCATTTATATAGTGCTGACTTTGTGCCACATATTCTGGTAAACACTTTGCAAATATTGTCCCATTTGATTGTTACAATGATGCTGAGACTTGGGTGCTATAATCTCCATTTTACACTTCAGGAAACCGACGCAAATAGATTTAAGTGATTTGCTCAGTCACATAGCTAATAAATGTCTGAGATCATATTTTAAACCAATTCTGAGCCTATTGCTCCATCGATCCACCTTATCACCTAGCTATTTAGATATTCTGGGATAGTACCATTATTGCTTACATTGGTAGGCATTATATTTGTTAACTGCTTATAAGAAAGGTAATTTGATATAAACAAAAAATTAACTTGGATTTCTTGAGGGTTTTAGGTTTTTACAGCAAAATTTGTTGAGTACTATAACATACCAGTTTATTGTTGGAGAAAAGAAAATTCAAAGGTAAAATGACTTACCTTACAATCACAAAGACTCCCAAGGACCACTCTCCTCTTTATCCCCCTCCCCCCCTTAGTTCTGAGGTGCTGGGGAGTTTTTCCACTATACTGTATAAATAATCTCCAAGGATCTTTTGAACTGTTTCAATGGCAATTTTCTAAATCAAAATTGTGGGTATGTTTATAGCTTTATTTGATCTTCCTACCACAGTTGTCTTAGGCTTCCAGTCTCAGAAATGGAAATAATTTGTTTTCTCTGGTTGTAATTATTTCACTCAGGTTTCAGTGTCCAATCCTTCAGAGGTACTCAGAAACCATCACCAATGGAGCTCATTCGAGTTCAGGAAACTAGAATTGCAGAAGACCCAGCAACCTTTAAGCCACCTAAGATGGACCTCCCAGTGATGGAAGGAAAGAAACAGCCTCCACGAACCCATAACCTTAAACCAAGGGATATGAATGTGTTGACTCCTACAGGGTTCTAAATCTCCCTTTTCATATGAGCAAAGTTGCTTTCCCTGGTGAACAACTGTTATGTAGAGAGAGTATCTTAGAATTTTTTCTTCCCATCCACCTTGCACTTGATATCATCCATTCATATCCATTCACGATATTTCTGGGGAGATGTGATTGTTTCTTAAAATATTTGTAGCAAAGCTTGAATCTTTCTAATGTAGGAAGACTTATTCTGTAATGTCCCCAAATTGGTTTGAATAACTTCTCAAAGTACACAACCACAGCCAATTTCTGATCTATAGAACTAGATGGCAGAGGGAAAGGGAAATAATTAAAATCTAGTAGACTTTGTTCTGCATATTTAAGATGTTTGTTTGGTGGTACTTTTCTTTGATAAACATTTCTGCTTTCCATCTTGGGTGCTATAGCTAATAGCTTCTTATAGAACACTTAAATTAGAATCAAGGCACTGGTTCAAGAGCCCTGCTTCCTGGTTCCTAGAGAAGCACTAGCGTTAACAGGAGATTTCTATTGGAAGTAGAGACTGCTGTTGACAGTCTCCTGTGACACATGTAAAAAATAAGGATTGTGATTTGTCATGGATGGTGAAATCATAGTCTCCAATAGATAAATAAGTGATCTCCATTCATTTTAGCAATAGATGGCAAACTAAGCATAGAGACTAATTACTGATTTTGTTAAATTCTTAAGGGAGATTCTGTGCAATGTTTTGTGCTGTAGAGGACTAGTTGAAATAACATTTTAAAAAAACTTTTAAATTCTGAGATAAATCATCCTGTGAATTCATTGGTCTGAATCCTTTTCTTATTAGAAAAGGATGAGCTGCTAGGAAAATAAAAGCTTTTCTCTTTGATAAGTTTAAAAAAACCTAAATCATCCCTTTGTTCTTTCCCTTCCTCCCCAAAAAGATGATTATGATTTTAATATCCTTTTACATCTCTATGCTTCTCTTGGAAGCCTTTTTCACCACTTATCTCCCGTTTTCTGGTTTGGT
This sequence comes from Sarcophilus harrisii, assembly GCF_902635505.1. Lineage (NCBI taxonomy): Eukaryota > Metazoa > Chordata > Mammalia > Dasyuromorphia > Dasyuridae > Sarcophilus > Sarcophilus harrisii. The sequence continues at coordinate 415,906,540 of NC_045427.1, read as the reverse complement.
TTTGTTGAGTGCTCCCTAAAATGCTGTTTGAGGGAGAAACACAATTATCTATTGGGCCCCTTGTATTTTATGTGTGTGTGTGTGTACTATTCCTTTTTAATATGATGGATGATCTTGATTTGAGAATAAAATTCTCTGCATTATAGGTTTTTGAAAGGAAAAAAAGATAGATGCAATAGGGGGAGATAATTTGTATTTTGTAATTTCTTTGTGCCCAATAATAGTAGGGAACATAGAATTTATATCTGGAGGACTTTACATTAAAAGGGGTGGGGGGGGGAAGGAAAACCCAGCCCCTTCTCATTTAATAATTTGACTATAGTCTTGTAGTCTCATATTTTCTGTGGTTCTTTGTTCTATAGCTGTCACTTCTGGGGAGATGGACAGCTACATACAATAAAGGGAACATCTAGATGTAAACTACTAGCTGATTCTGAATAAGCTCAGCACTAAAAAGAGGGGCCAAACATCAGTTCATGTGTTCACATGGAGCATGGAAGTTTGGAAGCTATATAAACAGAATAACATTATGGATCCCAGAATTAAAGGAGGCTGAAACCTAGAACTTGGGTTATTCCTCTCCTACCCACTAATATATTTATGGAGGGTCTTAATTTTTGGTATAATACTTTAAAACCTTTTAAGATTTAATCTCTATGTTTCTTCTACTGCCAGTTTCTTTGACAATTGTTGGTCTTAATGAGATCTATCAAATTTGGTGATGTAGCTTGTCTTTAAATGTCAAAATCCGATCCTGAGCCCCACATTTTAAGTCCTTTTACTTCAGGTGGTGGTTTCATAGCCTTTGTTGGGACTGAAAACAGATCTTCCAACTCCAAGCTAGAACTATGCTCATCAATTATGCCTTCTCCTTTTTTGTAGTCAGTTTGGTACAGGTTTAAAGATGAAAACAGGCAATAGGCCTGGAGAGGGGAAATGGTTTGTCTGAAGTCACAAACAGAGCAGTCATATTCCTTTGGTTTTGAAGGCAAGGAGATCACTTTCCATGTTTATCTGTCCCTTTGCTCTGGCAGATGACGAAATAAAACCAGGGAACTTCTGATTATCTGTGAAACCAAAGACAACTTGGGCCAGACCAAACTCCATAATCTAGTGAGAAGAGGCTGTTTGTGTATCGTTTTCTTTCAGTAAAAGATGTTGCCCAATGAATCAACTTGCTCACTAAATACCAAACCTAATAGGAATAATGCTAAGAAATCTTAAGTTCCTTTAAAAAAAAAAAATCCTACACTTGAGAAATTTATTATAAAATAGATATAATTTGTGTATCAAAATCACATTTTGAGGAGTAGCTATGATGAATTCATAAGGTTGAGTTTTCTGTAAAGGGTTGAAAATAGTTGACCAAAAAAAAAAAAAAACCTGGACAGAATAGATTGTAGTAACCTACTCCTTTTTCTGCAAAAACTACTATGGTTGTGTTGACTTGGGCAGTTGAGACCATTGCCCTATGGGACCTGGTTTTCTAGCATCAAGTTCCTGTTAGTTGCACAGAGGAGTAGTAGTTTGAGGAGGAATATCTTCTCCTGGAGCTGAGGCACTAGGGGCTCCCCAAGCTCTCTGGCTAGTCGGACTCCAAAAGCCTTGAACTCTATTTCCACATCCACTGAAGTGATATCATCACCTTCCTGTAGATGGGGCTTGATCCTTTTGATAAGCAGATCTTTCCTTTCAATGACTGAAGTCCTCAGGTGCTCTGGAAAGAGAAATAATTTGGAGAGTGTCAGCTAATCAGGACATCAGAGACATGGAATGTCTGTCCAGTACATAAACACTCTGATGGTTTTCAAATTTCTAGAATTTGACCTAATCTTTTTATTTTTATTTATTTGGCTGAGGCAATTGGGGTTTAAGTAACTTGTAGCTAAGAAGTGTTTGATGTTTGAGGCCAGATTTTAACTCTGGTATTCCTGATTTCAGGGCTAGTGCTCTATCCACTGCACCAACTAGATGCCTCTAAATTTGGCCTTATCTTAAAGGATCATAAAGAATGCTAGGCTGGATCATTTGAGTTTTAAGGTAACAGGTAATTGTAAATTCTGTGTGCTTCCTGTAGAACAAATTTCCTTAGACATCATTGGGTAACATTTTTTCCTGAAATAAATGACATAGAAACAAGCCTCTTCCCACCAAATTATGGAGCTTGCTTGGCCCAAGTTGTCTTTGAACATGGCATTTGTATCACTTGGATTTCATAAGAGCAAAATCATCCCAATGACCTTTTAACTAGGATTTTGTAGATCCTACCTTCTTAATCTGGTTCTTGATCCCACGTGGTGTTTCATAGCAATGTGGGAGTCACAAAATTATCAGTAGTAAGTTTTTAATTTGTATACACTAGAGGGGTCACGAGTGGGGGAAAAAGTTTACCCCAGTGTAGATGAATATAGTAAAGTAAGATTTTTTTTTTCCAGGTAGTCTAGAACAAACATGAAATACTATGTGTCTGTCTTAAATATTTATTAAGGGCCTAATATGTGCCAGGCATTGTGCTAGGAACTAGAAATACAAAAAAGAAAAGACAGTACCCTGCCCCAAATGAGCTCATGGTCTTACTACAAATATATCTAGACTCTAAATCTACATACAGAAAAAAATAGGCAGTAATTAGAGGGAAGGCATCAGAATTGAGAGAAGTTGGGGAAGGCTTCCTGCAAAAGACTTGGAGGAGGGAGATCATCTGAGCCATGGGAAATGACCAAAGAAAATGCCCAGAGATGGGGCGTCTTTTTTTATAGAAGAGTCAGGTGGTCTGTCACTGGATTGAAGAGTACACATTGGTGAGTAAAGTGTAAGAAGGCTGGAAAGGTAAGTTATAAATGATCTGGAATGCAATCGGATTTTGTTTGATCCGGTGGAAGCTATTGGGTGGGGTTGGACCTGTGCTTTAAGGAAATCACTGTAGTGGCTGAATGAAGCTTGGATTGTGGGGGTAGACGAGGTGGGGTGGCTCCCCAGCAGCCACTGCAGTCGTCTAAGCATGAAGTAATGAGGGGGCCAGTGTTAGAGCTATGGTAATGTTGGGAAGGAAAGGGGGCATATTGAAAAGATGTTACAATGGCACACATTTGGATGGATATGGGTGAGAGTGAGGAATCCAGGATGACTGGTAGGTTTGTAAGCCTGACAGACTAAGATGGTATTGCCCAGGAAAGTGTGTGTGTGTGTGTGTGTGCGCGCGCATGTTTAGTTCTAAAACTATGTCTGAAAGGCAGTTGGAGATGAGAGTCTGGAAGTCAGTGGAGAGGTTGGTTACCTTTTCCTTCCAAATTCTGTGGGTCTCTTTTATCTAAATACTTAAACTGATATTTAATACCTTGGTTCAAATTTTGAAGCTCCTTTCTGTTTCAAATAAGGAAAAGAAGAAAAAACTATGAATTAATATGTGTGTGAAATAAAAATTCAGAATTTAAGACATCACTAAATAGGTGACTGGTACAAAGTTAATTTTCCCTCAAATCAATTTAAGAATAGAGTGAACACCACGAAATACAACCAAACTGATAGGAGAGAACTCATGATGGGGTTAAAAATTTTGTCCTATACCCCATTCTTGCTCTCTGCAGACTTTGGGGAAGCATGGTCAAAGATAAACAACTGTACACTTTGAATCAGAAAATGAAGGTTTAAGCCCTATAGTTGTGTGACTGGGACAAGTGTCTCAAATGGTTCTCTTATCTGCAAAATAGGGACAGGCAACTTGTACTTTCTAAATTAAAACATCATGCTTTTAATACTTAGTAATGTCAATACAGAGGAGTAGGCATAAAGCAGAACGGTCAAACATGGAAAAACAGTTTGGAATTAAGAGTTTTGCTCTGAGTTTAGTTGAGCTAATTACATTTATGCTTCTAATTTAAGAGACTAGTTTTCCAGATCTTGAGGTTATCAGGGCTACAAACATTTAGGAATCCTTTTCCATTTGCTTTGATTTCCATCTACTGGATATCCTTTGTGAGAATGGAAAATATTTTGGGTAGCCATTTCTGTGTTTAATGCCATCTACACAGAAAGTAGTCTAGGAGCTTGAATCTAGTAAACCTTGGGATTGGACAGTGTCTCTTATCCCTTCAGCTTTTTTCAAACACAACTAGTAGTGGTACATGACCTGGCAATTGCCTTTGCAGGTGTTTACAACTTTAATCCTTGACATCTTATTAAGTGGAAATGATTCTAAAGACTGGAACCTTGCTTATTTACAGATGAAATTTACCTTTCTTTCAATTAGTCATTCATAAATTGTAGTCCTGTGGACCATACGGGCTAGAGGAGTTATAGGACCACCCCATGATGGGTTTTTGTATGTTTATAAAAAGTATGATGAAAGAGATGGGACTTGAACAAATCTTGGGAGAAAGATAGCTTAAATAAGCTTAGTAATGTGGCATTCAAAGGTTTGTAAGGTGCTTTCCAACAGTCCTGCAAAGTACAAGTGTTCTTTTCATTTTAACTGAAGAACCTAAGGCTTAGAGAGGTAAAGGGACTTCCTCAATGCCACACAACTAAAGTTTGAAAGCCAGCTCTTCCCAGTTCAAGGTGTGTTATATACCACATCAATCTTTCCTCAGAGGCCAGCTTTGATGGAGTAGAGGCATCACACTGGAAAGCAGGGACAAGTGGAAGAGGATTTTTTCAAAACAAATGAGGGTCTGAAAAATAAGGCTAAAGCATAGGAATGATTGTAAGGGAGCCATAGTGTGTGTGGAGGACAAAAGCATGTTTTGAATGACAGACACCTTGGCCAAGTCATTTAATTTTGGTTTCAGTTTCTTTATCAGTAAAATAAAAGCAGGAAAGAATAGATGACCCCTAAGATTTTTTTTTAGTACTAATTCTATCATTCTATGTCCACATTTTTTATCACTTTTGAATAGTTCTTTGTTAATGTGATGGAATTATGAAATGTGATTTTAAAGAAAGCTCTGATAGTAACTATGTGACCTTGGGCAAACTTTCTTGAGCCTTAGTTTGCTCACATGTACAATGGGAGTCCTTCCCTGATTCCCCTGCTTGGTAATAAATCATGTTAGAGTTGGAAAGGACCTTAGAGGTCACTTAGTGAACTGAATAAAGACTTCAAGCTTTCAAAGAGATAGGAACATAATTTAATGAATACCTGCCTTTCAAAATAAAACTATTAGTGCCAGCTTGCACTATGCTAAATGCTTTATATTCTCATTTGATTACAAATAGCCTAGGAGATAGGTAGGGGGTACAATTATCTCCAGTGTACAGATGAGGAAATGGGCAAACAGGTTGAGTTGCCCAGAGTATGCCACCTAGCTACCCTTATAAGCCTCTGCACCTCTCACAATCTGTTCCAAATATACAAAATGGGCTGCTTACCTGTTAATACGTGCTGATAACTAGATAAGAGAAACTGCAGATGTTCAACCAGCTCATCCCAACTCTGCCAGTTGCTTTTTTCAGACTGAAGGAAATAATTGAGAGCCATCAGTTACAATTGCTTGTGATCACTCAGCACATCTATTTTTCAAAATGCTCAAAACTTTTTGGGGATAAAGGGAACAGGATAAAGTGCGGATAGGAAATATATGAAGGACTATTAAACTGAAGAGGAATTAGTCTTACTTTGCTCCAGAGTGCAGAATCAGAACCAATGATTAAAAGTGATAGGAAGGCTGATTGTGGTTCAATGGAAGGGAATTTTTTTTTTTTTTTTTTAAACAAAGAGCTGTCCAGAGAGCTTCATTGTTAAGAGAACAGCCACGCCATGTGGTAATGATCGGGATGCCTGCTTCAGGCAGGAGTTAAATTTGATGCATTCTGAGGTTGCTCTTCAGCATTATTTCACATTATTTTAGGTAATACTCAGGCTAGTATCCAGTGTCCAGGCAATAAGTGGAATAAAGTGTTGGAAAGAAGGATCACTATGTACCTGATTCTTGAGCAGTGATGTTGAATGGTTGAGGAAATAGAGGGTCTGGGCGAGAGAAAGTGGTAGGGGAGTAGGCTTTTCACAGCTGTGAAGGAACAGAACCTCTAATACTTTGCAGCGCAAAAGATGACTCTCCATGGTTGTAAAGAAGATTTCCCTGCAAAAGGAGGATGGAAGAGAAGGGAAAGGAGAAATGGAAGAGAAAAGGGTACATGAAAGAGATTAAATTATTGAAAATGAAACAAAGTTAGGGACTGATGGTAAACTGGGTAATAGATGGGCCACCTCCCGACTATTCTGTCTCTTCCTAAGCTACCAGTATCCTAGTTCACAGGGGCTTCTTGATCTCAGAAGCTTGTGGGGATGTAAGCTCTGAGAGTACAGGAACTGTTTCATCTGTTTCTGTCCAACGCTGAAATACAGGGTCCTCCACACAGATGGCATTCAAACAAAACCAGCGTCAGTCAATAAAAGATCTGTCTTTAGTTTTATCAGAATTCAGTAAAGAGGATGACAGCACTGCATCCTCCACCCTGGACATACTGCATCTGGACTGTTGGGCTTAGTGCTGAAAGCCACTTGTAAGAAATATACTAACAAAGGGGAATGTCTTTCTAGCAATAGCTGAACAAGTGGTAAAAGGACTGGGGCATGTATCTTGTGAGAACTACTGAAGGAACTCTTAAAACTTTTCCTTTTCCTCCAAACTTCCCTATTACCATCAAGGTTGCCTCCATTCTAATCCACTGCCATCCTCAGCTCCTCACTCTCTTTCCTCCATGTGTCACAGAAGCCAAAGGTGGATGATGTTACTTCTCCGGGTCCTGTGCCCACTGCCATGTTTGTCTCCCCGTCACAAGTCTTACCCACTCTGGGCTACCCCCACACTAGCGAGAGGGGATCTTCCTGGAGTCCGGGTCTATGTAAATCTCTCTTCTCAATGTCAGTGAGTCCCTTTCATCTCCAGGTCAAATACTGTTTGGCATTCAGTGCCCTTCACAACTATGCTTGCTCTAATTTTAGTCTTCCAGCGTACCCCACCACGCGTTTGGACTCAGTGGCCGGTGTTGCTGGCTTCCTTGCTGCTTCGTGCCCATTGCCCTTGCCTGGAATATTCTTCCTCCTCATCTCTGTTCCTTGGTTTCAGGAAACCTTTCCTGATCCCTCTAAATTCTAGTGCCTGCCTTCTGTTCATTCCAATTTATCCTGTTTACATTCATGTTTGTACTTATGTACTTGTTTGCATGACTCCCTATTAAACTGAGTTCCTTGAGGGTACACTGTAAGGGGCACATTTCCTCCCAGCTTTCTTGGCAGAACAGGTCAGAAATGGCCTGGTGGACTGGGAAGAATATTGGCCTCACAGTAAGGAGACCATAGACAATCATACCCCCTTTCTACATCTCCATTTACTCATCTGTGAAATCAGAGTAATAATACTTGAGATAACTATCATACTTTTTGGGAAACAGTTTTTATGATGCATAAAAGACTACAGAAATAATCATTTTTAATATTGCTAGGTTCCCTTTTCCTTTATGGAACAGGCACAGGAAATAAATCTGAGAAAAGTGAGGTTCCAGAAATATCTAAAACCTAAATATTCTCACCTCTGGCTCCTTTCAGGAATGTTCAGCACGAATCCAAACATCATTTCTGCAATCTTATTTGAGCTGCAGGTTGGGGTCCTGTCCACCTCAACGGCCAGAGACAGCATCCTCTGGAGATATAAAATTACCCTGGATTCAAAGTACAGGGCAGTTAGGAGATATAGAGGAGAGTAAGGACACAGTTTGAGGCTTTAGGAATGGAGTCTTAAATTCAACTTATCTAACTTAGCCATCTTTGTTTCTAAATTTGCTCTTCCAGATTTCACTATTCCTGTCTGGCATCACCATTCATTTAGTCTTCCATGTTCAAAACCTTGAGGCAATAAAAACTCACATTTATATATAACATTTGATGGTTTATAGAATATTTTACCATAACCTCAGAATACAGGTAATGAAAAATTTCACACAGTTCATAGATAAGGCAACACAGACTTAAGAGTCTCATAATTAGTGTCAGAATGAGGAGCTGAACCAAATCTTTAATAGCTCTATTATGCCTTAATGAGTCTTCCCTCTTTTTCAGTTACCAAATTCTTTTAATTACATATCCATAGCATCTTTCACATTTGTCCTTTCTGCTGCCACTAGAATCTATGCTCTTATGTCTCAACTATTGCAGTAACTTCTAATAGGTCTTCCCACCACTTCTCTCTTCCTCCACCCATCTACATTTCAAAATATACTATAGATATAGATAATTCCTTATTTATAGCTCAAATCATGTATGTTCAAAGATGTTCAGCAGTTTCCTATTTCTTCCCAAGAGAGTTTCAAAACTCCTTTGTGCCTTCACAGGAAAAGCTTGGTAGTAGAAAGCGCATGAATCTGGAGTCCAGACAAACATGGGTTAAAATCCTAATTCCAACATTTTTTGCCTCTCTTGATAAACAAGAAGCAGCCTTTCTCAGTCTCAGTTTTCTAATATCTAAAATGGAGAAAACTATTGGGATGAACTACTAAAGTGGGTTATTTTGAGTAAAGAGCTTATATATCCTCTACTGAAATAGCAATTATTTTTATTGAGACTCCAATTTTCTGGCCTCATAAAGCCTTTCTAGCTCCAAATTCTATGAAATTGGCATTGTAGTCAAAATTCTAGGTTGATTCCTTGCTCTTAAAAAACAAGGCCAACCCTCTACCTTTGCTCATACAGTCCCCATTCTTAGAATGTCCTCTCCTTAATTACCGTATAATTCCTCTGCTTCTTTCTAAAATCCAATTTAAATACCATGTCATTTCCTCCAAAAAGTAATACCCCTTTGGATCTTGCATTCCATTTTGCAACTAATATCACATATGCTAGTTTTGTACTGATGTCTCATCTTTCAGCTAGATTGTTTCATGAAGACAGGGACTGTGTCTTAGCTAAATTTTGTAATTTTCCTAATGATGTCTTCCGAAGTCCTTTGCTTACTGGAAGGACCTTAATATGTTGAGTGAATAACCATGTCACTATTGTTAGCAAATAACTATCTGCCCATCTTGTGGGATGTGAAGACAAATATCATTCCTGGATACATGAGAACATTACACCCTTGTGGAATTGCTTCTTCAGGCAGGATTGCTTAGTAACTCACCAGGTCATAAGACTTATAGCTAGAATGGCCACTAGAAACTATCTAATCCAACCTCTCATTTTATAGATGAGAAAAAGAAGCCTGTTCAAGGTCACATAGCTAGTAAATAGAAAGGGGACTGAATCCTCCTTTTCTAGATCCAAATCCAGCAATCATCACACTACAAAGCTCAGATTTTTAAGTGCCAGCATATTCATTTGAGATTCTCTGCTCGATTAATATTAATATGTATGGCATGGACATGGAAAGGAATAGGGTTGGGATGAATAAGTGAAGTCTTCATGGATAACATGATTAAAAGTTTTATGTAAAATTAAAGCTATTGAGAGCAGAAAGTGAAGTGGAGCCAAGAGCCAAGCAGAGCAGCAGGAAGAAGTATAATGAACTTTACAAAGCTCCAGACCTTAAAAACGTAGCAGAATGAAGCCTGATGGGGCAATCTGGGACAAAAAGTCGCTGTGAGTCATTTGTTGTATGTTGTTATGTTAACATGGGGAGATGAGAGGTCTTCTGAGTACTGAGTACATGGGACTGTGCACCAGGACTGGAGAAGCAAGGCAAGGGACAGGAACTGGTGTTCCATACTAGCCATGGCCGAATATGCCGGCAGACCGAGGTGTCTGCAGTGCTGTCACAGCAAGCATCTACTGTTGCTCAGATGCAGACCCAGACTAGGAGTCTGAAGAGCTCAGACCACAAGGAGCAAACTAACTGTCCTTGATCACACCATTTGGGGAACACTGAAGGCTGCAGGTTGTCTGCTGGCCCAGAGCTACCAGAATAACACTCAATACCCCCAACACAGTAGCTCTGGGCCCAGCCTACACCTCTCCAGAAGTACTCAGAAATAGGCTCTCTCATACCAAGGCTAAATAAAGTCAGAAAGTAGTCTTGGAGAGAAAGAGCAAACAAAAAGAATCCCACCAATAAAAAAGCTATAAAATGACAGGAACACAATCACAAACCCACAAGAAAAGAATGACTCCAAAACATCTAAGAAAACACCTTGGACACAAATTTACTAGACTTCCTAGAAATAATGAAGCAAAAGTTAAAAGTTTTGTAAATGAAATGAGAGTGCTAGAGGAACTATCTTAGAAAAGAAAGGAGAGCCATGGAACAAAGAATCAGAAAGGGAGTTGACAGTGGCACAACATGTTTTGTTGTCTAAGCAACAAATTCCCTGAAAATCACAATGGGCTAAATAGAAGCCAATGATTCCATGAGGCGACAATTAACATTAAAACAAAGTCAAAAGATTGACTATAAGGGAAAAAAAATGTAAGGTTTCTTACAAGCAGAAAGAACTGACCTGGAAATGACAGAGAAGAAAAAATTTAAGCATTATTGGACTAAGAAATCTTAAAAGAAAACTGCCCAGATTGTTTAGAAGAAGGAACCAAAGTGGAAAGAGAAAGAATTTACTGATCACTACCTGAAAGATCCTCCAATCCAAAACACTATAACCAAAATCCAAATTCTAGGTCAAAAAAAAAGGACTGCAAGTGGCTAGAAAGAATTTAAGTATGGAGGAAACCACAATTAGGTTTCCACATAATTTAGCAGCAACCACTATGAAGGAGCCCAAAATATGGTATTCCAAAGGCAAAGGATATAGGCTTACAGCCAAGGATCAACCTATTTAGAAAAAAGAAATTAATAGTATTATACAAGGGGAAAATGAATTTTTAATGAAACAGAGGGCTTCCAAGTATTCTTGGTGAATACTTGGTGAAGCTATGGAGAAACTGTAGTTCAAGCAAAAAGAGTAAAGAGAAATTATTAAACAAGGACAAAATGCTTGGGAAGTTTGAAGGAGAGATGACAACTTTCCTCTGAATTCTATCATCAGTAGGGGTCAAAGAGTTTAATAAGACCTGGTTCTATTATGTCCTGATGACCTTAAGAAAGGAATGGAAAGGGAAAAATGAAGAGGAATGGAAAGAGGAACAGGGGAGGAAAGGAAAGAAAGGTTAGGGAAAACTCATATAATCAGGATATGCAAAACACATAAAATCAGGTATGATTGTCCATACCAAACAAAGAGAGGGTGAGGGTAGAAGCTGATAATCAAATCTCTCATCTTGCACTGATGAAAAGACACATACATAGTTGGTACAGAAATACATCTCAGGGAAACAGGAGGGAAAGGACAGAAAGGGGAGTTACAGGGAAGGATTGGTCCTAAGCAAAACAATTTTTGAGATGTCAGAGAATGAGTATCAGAGGGAGTGGCCCTCAACTAAACAAGGTATGTTATATAAATGTGATCTAAGAAATGAAAAATGGGATAGTTACAATGAAACCTAAGAAGAATGTATGACCTGATGCAGAACTGAGTGAATGGGACCAGAAAAACAATGGTACACACAGCTCTAAGAGCATTAGTTATTCTGATCCAGGTAAGGACCAGCGACTCTAAGGTACTAATGATATAACATGCTACCTACCTCCTGAGAGGGGAAAGGCCAGAGTGCAGAATAAGACAGTATGTGTTGTTTGTTCTTTTTGGGGGAAAGAAGGAAAATTAGTAAGAATGCTACTTATAGGGAAGCGAAGGTGGAAATAACAGTTGAAGTCAGAGGACCTAGGTTTTTGATGTTAGTTCTTACACATCTAAGCTATGTGACCCTGGGGAAGTCACTGCAACTCTCAGCCTCCAGTTTTTTCATTTGTACAATGAAGATAATACTGATATGAGGCAGTATCTGGTGAGACTATTACTGTGTGGCAAGGACTTTGTCAACTTTAAAAGAGGGATCAAGAGATGGTAGCTCTTTTTTTTGATTGTCCCCCCCAAACCAGGCCCAGATTATCCACAGAACTCAATGACCTTATAAAGGAAGTGCCTGGAAAGTTAATTGTACGTTTAGCCCCAATCCCATCTGGCTCACAGGCTATAGAAGGGAAGGCACCTTAGATGGTACCTAGCCCTTTTACAGAGGAGGAGAGAGAGTGCAGGTACCTCTGGTCACAAAAAGAGCTGTTATAGGGCACAGCTGGGTTTCTTGACTCTAGCTCCCAGAGTCTACACCATCTTACCTTACTGAGAACAAGCTGTGGGATAGAGACACCCTCAGACCCAAAGGCTTTCTGTCCCTGGAATGACTTGGATAATTTAAAGAATCATAAAAATAAAAAACCTTCACTAGTCTTCTTGTATGAGAGAAAGCAGCCGCTTCCAGCAAGACCTCCCCACTGCCCTAGCAAAGGAGGCGCCTTTTCCTTACAAATGATGGTTACTCCTTCCAGGGAAAGGTTGGAGAAGGTGGTCACCACTCTTGTCCTGGGGACTTCCTGAAAAGGTTTGATTATCTTCCTTCTGATCAAAGCCGAGCCTGGTCACAGCACCAACTAGCCACTGGATGATGTCCCTACAATGGAAAGAGAAGCATTCATTTAGCAAATGAGATGGCTTCTTACTGGGTTTCCTGACAATCTCTCTGGAGGACAGTTTCAAAACACACACATTAAGAGAATGGCTGGTGATGACAACTGGACTTAAGAGCCAGAAGACCTGAGTTTGAATTCTCCCGTTGTCACTTAATTGCTCTGTAACTGTAGGTAAGTTACTTTGCCCTGTAAAGGATGAGATAGCAAGCATAGAATTCTTAAACTGGAAGAGATCTCAAAAACAACCTAACTTTAAATAGTCCTTGACCAAGGATCCCTTGTACAACAATCCTAGTGAGTAGTCATCCCTCCTCTTCTGAAGGCCTCTTGTAAGGTAACCTGCCCTGGACCATTTCAGATACAATTCAATAAAGCTATGATTAGCCTTATTAAGCTTCTGGAGAGGCAGCATGGTATAAAGCAGTAATGTAAAACTCAAATAGAAACAGGCCCCTTGAGCCAATTAAAATTTTCTGTGTTGCAGTGTATTTTATTTTGTTTTGTAGAACAATTCCCAATTGGATTTAAATTTGGTTTGGTCACAATCTGGAACTTTGTAGCAAGTGACCAGTTTGACATATCCGCTGTAAAGGACAGAACCCTGGCACTAGGTTCTAGATCTGCTCCTGACATATACTAGCTAGCTAGTCATTTGATGCCTCAGTTTTGAAGGCAGCTCTATATGGTTGTAAATTGGAGAGTGGTTGCCAATCTGTATTGCTGTTGGGAGTTTCCTCATAGAAGTGCTATGCCAATAAAATTGCAGACTGAAACAGAAGCAAAACCTCCAAAAAGCTGCTAGGGGCTTGTGGAGGCTTGAAGATAAGGTATGTTTTCTCTTGTCCTCAAAAACTTCATACTCTAATAGGGAATGCTCGTGACTAGTTTTATAAAAGTAATAGCTGAAATTTATATATATTAAGGTCTGCAAAACATTTTGTGCACATTATCTTAGTTAATTCTCACAAGTGTATGAGGTGAGTTAGTGCTTAGAGATGGTATTTGTACTGATTACCAAGAGAAGTTTGGATGCTGCATGTAGGACTGTATCTTAAAGTACACCATCAGTTACTAGTAAAATTATGTTATGAAGCGTGTTAACTTCCAGGTCCTAATCTCTTTGGTCTTGCTGGATCACTATACTTTTGGCTCAGGCAGATACCTGACAAGTATGTTAATAAACAAGAGAGGAAACACATGAAGATATATTAATGCCATGGATGTCACAAACTACTGATACAGTCCTGAGTATAAGACAATGATTTCTCCTTAATTCAGACTGCTACTCTTAATCCTAGCATTCAAAGTCCTTTACAACCTCACATCTTGTTACCTTTCATTCATTGCCTTACAAAAATTAAGTTCTATAGCCAAATGGACTACTGTCTATCTCCTAACATGCTTGTATCTTTCACACAAAATAGGTGTATTTGCCTTTACTCAAGCCCATCCTTGCCCTTGTAAATGATGGGACCTGGCAAATAAAAACTATGCCTTTTGAAGTTGAGCACTGGGCTAAGAACTATGAAGGAAGATACAAAGAAAATAAGACATGATTACTGCCCATATATAAGTTTATCTAGCAGAAAAGCAGACATAAAAAAACAAAACAAAACCAGAATGATACTTAATATATTCCTGAGATCACATTTCTATTTATAAAACCCAAAGAATGAACTTAGACTCAAACTGGTCTTGTTACTAATACAGACAATTGAATTGATCCCTTACATGAAGGTCTTAGAAACTCTAGGACTCAATTCTATAGAAAGACTGCATGTCATACTCTTAACTTTCCTTTGGTTCATCCAGTAAGCCATTTTAATCCTATTTAAAATTTTTTAAAAATAGCTTTTTATTTTCAAAATACATGTAAAGATAGTTTTCAACATTCACTTCTGCAAAATCTTGTGTTCCAAATTTTTCTCCCTTCTCTCTACTATCCTAGACAGCAAGTAATCCCATATATGTTAAACATTTAACACTATTTTTTTTTTGTACTGATGGATGAAACCATATTCTAGAAAAGAACTATTTTTTCTTAGGTTATTATTCCCATTTGCAAAAAAGACAAAAGGAGATCAGACTATGTGATTCAACAATTATGGATTTATTTTGAACATCTCTAGAATGAAATCATTCCCTCTGCAAAACTAGTTTTATAAATTCAGCACCCTACACAAAATGAGTTTCCTCTCATGGCTGCTTTCCTCTAGCTTCTCCTATCTTTACAATGGCTGTACTCGATCACAATAAGGCTAATTACCTGATATTATGGGGCTGCTTATCACAGGAAAGTACATTGCATGCAATGGATTGTTGGAGGTGATGCCGTTGACGCCTCAGGACCTGTTGAAAATCATCCTCTAGGGTCTGCACTACATAGCGCAAAAAGAGTATTCGGCCAGGCAGTTCTTCCTCCTGGGGGAAAGCATGAGGTGAATTTGGGCAGACTTATTCCTTGCTTATCAGAGAAAAAGAACGAGTCATGAACCAGGACTTCCCCCTGGCTTCCAAGCTAAGGTCAGGTCAGGTGCTTGTAACAGACCAAAGAGGCTACTGGCCACACTGGCCAGAGCTGTGCCCTCAGTGGAGCTGAGTCTGTGGCCCAGTGATTACACTGGTATGAGAGATTCCAGTAAGGGGCTTCCTCCATCAAACCATACACTGATTAGGAATATTGTGAAGTGATTTGGCCAAGGTCACAGAGTCACCATGTGGCAAAAATAGGATGTGAATACAATTTTCCCTGACTGAGGATAATTCTTTATCGGCTACAATCTTATTTTTAAAAAAGAGAAAGAAAAAATGTAAAAGCTTTCTTGATTATTCAAAAAAGTCTCTGATTTTAATCAGTGTTAAACACCCCCTCCCACCACTACAGATCCTCCACGCTAGTAGATGGTTCCTTAAGTTGCTATGGCCAAAAAAATCCATCACATGATAATGTATCTCTTTTCACTTAGCTAAAGTAGTCTTCACTCGAACTAGTCTCTCTCTGTACTTGTACCTGAAGCTTTCCTGCCTTGACAAAAGGGCCAGAATCTTTCTACTAGCATAGCTTTGGAAAGGCCCTCCTTTAAGGTCTCAGCAACCATGTTCTTGATTTCAGTTTCCCTCAGTATAACTGTCCCTTCCCCTCCACTTTTCCTCCTATCACTTAGGGACATATCTTTTATTACAATTCTTGACAACTAAACTCTCTCTAATGTTATTACTAAGTTTTGGGATCCATACCAGGTCACATCCACAGAAAAGGTAAACAAAAATATGTGGAATTTGGGCAAATTCATCAGGGGCTGACTGTGTCCCCTTGTAAATGGCAAGAATGTTCTAATGGGCCACTCTGCTTTTAAGTCTTAAGGATACTTTTCTCCTTCAACCATTTGGATTCAGGGGCCTCCTGATAGGAAGTCGGTACACTCAGTGCTCAGTCTCAACATCCACAAAGGATAATAGGGACCAGAGTCCACAGGCCACAAGAAATAACTTAACTGAAATTCTGTGATTTATTTCATGGTTCTGTAGAAATCTAATAAATTTAGAGACCAGAGAATGGCTTAACTGGGCTAAGATGAAAAAATCACAGGAAACTTAAATGTCACAATAGTCCTATGTTCTAATTTTGTAGAAAAGGAAACTAAGAGAGTCTATGAGATTGTGATCTTCCCAAGGTCATAGGGCCCCCCTCCTAAGTGGGGAGGCAGGCCTTGAACCCAGGTCCTTTGACTAAGTCACATACTCTTTGTATGCGATACTTGCGCACACACATCTGTGTTATAACATACCTGTTTTCCCATCACAGAAGTGAGCAGCTTCCAGTCCCATTCCACAGAGGCAACATTGGCTGGATGAAGCCTAAAAATCACAAGTTATGTTCATTAGAGTTTTGGAGAACTTCCTTGACAGTAGAAGCCTAAAAGATAATGTGAGGAAAGGATCAGCTTCTCAGAGCTCTCTCATTAGGATCCAATAAATATGTTCCATCTTGTCTCCCCAATTTTCACCCTCCCTGGATCTAAAAGTACATCTCTATTTATGCTATTTGAATCAGCAAATGCTATGCAAAGCCAAGGATCAAATTTTGGGCCCCTGGAAAATATATTAAAATAATCTGCAAAAGTTCCTACTGTTGAATTTTCATTAGCAGCATGTAGGCCTCTTTCCTGACAGCCATACTTTCGGAACCCAGTAAGATATTCTTGATGACATGTGATACAATATCCTTGGGTGGGTAATGCTGGGGGGACACAAAGTCCATGAGGAACTGCAAAGTCTCTCGTGGAACGTTCTCTTCAATGGTGCTGAACACCATCCGTAGTCTTCGAAAGGGAATGGGTTCTTTCTTTTGTTCCTTGTTCTGTAGAGATAATGGAAAATGACAGTGTGGGTGGTTTTCAGGGCAGACAAAAACTACAGAAACAGGACGTTCTTAAGAAAGTAAAAGCCTATTTAGAAAGGTCATCTTCCAATAGATTTACAATCCTAAACTGTTAAAACCATAAAGTTTGTGCAACCCACGGGAAAACTAACTTCAGCATCTCCACTGGGGAAGTCAACAGTAGGGAACTGATTAAGGTTTGATGAATGTTCGGCAGGCTTTAAGTTTCTAGTCAGCTGAGAGCTCCTACTAAGCATTTAGGGAAGGAAGGAAATCAGCATATATAAAGTATCTATTATGTGCAGGCACTGTGCTAGGTGCTTTGGCAAATATCTCACTTGTCCCAAAGGCTTATCTATCTATAGAGACTTAGGATTCAAGTATTTACAAATTTTCATTTCTATAAGAATATGTAATTTACAAAGTGTTTTCTAAAACACTCCTGGAGAAGTAGTGTATGTATCTTTATCCCCAGTCTACAGATGAAGAAACTTAAACTGAGGGTAACTTATAACAGGGGCGAAAGGTGGTAGGTGGTGAGTGATGAAAATAAAAGAGAAGTATTGATGAAACATTAAAAATAAAAGATTAATGGGAAAAATTTTTCTCTTTCTCTGATAAAGGCTTGGTGATTATATAAGCAATTAACAGATTATCTATATAAAGACCAAAAATATTCCCCAATATTCTGATGAATTGTCAAAGGATATGAAGAAAAAAATTTCAAAAGAATTGCAAACTATTAGAAACCACATGAAAGAATACTCCAAATCACTAACAATAAAGAAAAATGCAAATAAAAATAATACTGAGGCACCTAGTATAGTGGAGAAGTCCTGTGATCCCAGAAGGGTAAGTATAGAAATAGGCAAGCGGGGGAAAAAATCGGGAAGGGCTAGTCTAATCACTTTCGTTTTTCAACCGAAATGAGGCAAATACTAAGAAAAGAGCCTCTCTCTGAGGGAAGAATGAAGCAGGCTTAGGTTAACAAAGAATCGAGGTTTGTTGGTAACTTGGAAGCGGATCACTGGTTCTCAGATGCTCTGGAGTGGTAGTCTCCGTGGCTTTGTAAGGAGAGTTTGGAGCCAGATATGTGGAAGGTAGTGGGAGAACAACTAACTGAATACAATGGATTAAAAAATCCCACTATAATCAAGAAAAGATCATAACTTGGGCAGCCAGACAAGGAAGTATGAGGAGATAAGCAAGCAGAGAGGTGGTGCCCCAGAGGGTACAGCACCTGGGCAGAGCTAAGGAAGTTTTTTTTTTTTTTTTTTTTTTAGCATTTTACCGACTTATTTTGCTGGTTATTGCTCAGCAAGGAAAGGCCATTTGGGAGAAAAGAGAGTTAAGTATCTTAAGTACTATTGCAGGTAGGGTAGAAAAGGAATTAAGTACCTTGCTGAGGAGCTTGGTTTTCACCTCCAAAGTTCATTTTCAATTCTACACCTGAGTGCATGTCCCTCCTCCCTCAACTCAACCTAAATGGGCAGGAGGAGGAGTGGGAGGGGCAGTGACACCATCAGCACCAGCAGCTGCACTCTGTGCTGCCCCTTTGGGGTGGGGATGTGGTGATGGAGCAGGGGATTTTCCTCCTTTTTTAGTGTTAAAAAAAAAAAAAAAGGTTCCCCATCAATCTATGGGAAAGAGGTATCTTACAACAGTTAGGAAACAATTAAGTACTTGGGCTTTTCAGGCAGGGCTGCCGTAGGCCCCTTGCCAGCACTCTCACCTGTTTCCATTCAATGGAAAATTAATGTGGGTGGTACAGTGTTCCTTAATCAGTGAAAAAATTCAGGCCTACTGATACACAGTTGAAATGCAATTTGGTGATATTTATCCAGATTTTGACTCCCAACAACAGAATCCAGGATCAAGACACTCCTCCAAAAACTGGAGAGGAGGAGCCACAGATAACCCTAGAGAACTTCTAAATTTAACTATGTATTAAAAATTTTTTGATTTTTGACAAAGATGAACTGGCTCCGGCAGACAGGTTTTATAACCCACCGGAAGGGCAATGTCCAGTGTGAGCATCTCCACTATCTGTAGATCTCTCCACTATCTCTAGATAATCGCCAGGTGATGTGGAGACATCCAGAAAGTGGTGAATGGAAGGGACCAGATAGATTAACTGCTTGGGGGAGAGGGTTTGCTTGTATCTCTACTGATGAAGAAGGAACCCGATGGGTGCCAACAAGCCGTGTCTGCCTTGTCCATCAGAGAGACAGAAAGGGACAGGACCCAGGGAGCTAAAGAGGGGACCGGAGGCATCAGGTAGTTCCATTGCTGACTGTGCCCACCACTGAAAGAACCTGGCAGTTAACCCTTTGTGTACTTATGAACATCAGAAATAATTCTCAATGAGACTGATGCAGGACTTCAAAACCTGCAGGAATCATTGTATTCCCTGAGACATGAAGTGATGGACAATATTGGACTATTTCTTGACTGCTGAAGGAGGCATATGTGTGGTTGTGAATTGATAGTCAATTTTTATACTTTCCTTCTGGGACTCATGGAAATCTTTATAGTATTTTGTTTATTCATATTGTTTGTTCTGTTACTACTTGCTTGTATGATATTACAACTTGCCTGTGTGATTCCTCCCATGGTTTAACGGTTATATACCTGCTTCAATTAAAACAAAAGAAAGGGCAAGATGTAGAAGGTCAGTTCGTGGGGAAACTCTGGGTAAGGTATAAGACTCTTCAGCCCAGAGGGAACCTGCTGACAATGTCCCCTAAGGGCTCTCAGCCTTCCTGAGAAATCAGGGGCAGTGACAACCTGTGTTGAGATTGAAGCAGACTGATACCAGGTGGCAAACTATGTACAATAGCCAGTTGTTTATGTGGTCCCACATGCACAGTGTTTTTGTTACATTATAAAAAGGGAAAGACCTTGAAATAAACAGACTCCATTTTCCCACTACCCTCAGGAGTCCCACCTCATCACTTCTTCACTAGGAGAAGGTATATTTTAATCACCCCAGCGTGGGGGCTCTAGAAAGCAGGACACAAGGTTCTGACAAGAACAAGAATTCCTTGATACACCAAAATATTCATAGCACATTTTGAGATACCAGAGAATTGAAAAAGTATATGATTATCAATTGGGGAATGGATAAATCAATTATGCCACCAAATGTAATAGAATATTACTGTGCTATAAGAAATGACAATTATGACAAATATAGAGAAGCAGGCAAAGATTTACATGAACCGATTTATAGTAAAGCCAAAGAAGCCAAGAAAACATACTACAACAATGTAAATGGATACGACAAACATCCCCCTCCCAAGTAAATAGTGCAGAATAAGCATAATTCAAAAGAAGATATATGAAAAGATACCCTTCATATCACTCCTTTGCAGAGGTGAGAGGTTCATAAGTTTAGATATAATGCACACTTTTTTGGTGTATGGATTATGCATACTGATTTTTCCCTTTTTCTTTGGCTTTAAAAATGTTATTTTATATATATGCACATAAAACAATGGTTTTCTGAGAAGGGTATGTATGTTAAGGATACCAGGTAAAACACTAAAAAACTTTAACAGGATTTCAAAGTTTCATATATAATCCTCCATTTCTGTTCTTTAATAAATTTTTTGATAAAATGTTTAGTCTTATTTAAAAAATAAAAAACAAAATAAGATTTAGAGAAGTACTTAGTCTAGAGTCATACCACTACTAAGTAACAGAGTTAGAATTCAAATCTAGATCTATGCCCCCAAGTTTAGCATTCTTTGCAGTATGTGAAGCTTAAGTCAGTCAAAAAATATTAATCTAGGTCCCATGTACTGTGAACAAAAATGAAATAGTATCTGCAGTCAGAAAGTTCTATTTCACTGCTTTAAAGTACTGGATTATAGTGTTGATTAAGAGACAGTTGGAAATCTTGCTCTGCTTCTGATTTTTGCTATACCTCTGGACAAGTCACCGAGTTTTCTCTCTATACTCATTTCCCATCCATAAATGGAAGTAATTATTTACAACATTCTTTGATATCTCTATACTAAAGGTAAAGGTGATTAAGAACTAAGTCAAATAGAAATTATTCAGTGCTTACTGGAAAAATTAAGACTTCCTGAAAAGATTAATAACAGCAGATGTAAAAAATATTTACAATTTGGGAAGACTTTTTTCATAGTAACTCTCTGAACGATAACAGATTTATAGCTAGGACTTAAAAGAGGTCATCTAGTGCAGCCTTTCCATTTTATATATGAAGAAACTGAGTCCCAAAGAAGAAGTAATTTATTCTAAGCCACATAGGCAATTAGCAGCAAAGTCCAAATCTGAACCCAGGTCTTTGGACGTTGGCTCTTCCCATTGTGAATTACTAAAATGTATGAATTAACAATCCCCATTTTACAGAAGAGGGACCTGGCTGATTAGAATACCAGTGGCAGGGTACCAGCAGCTACTGAATCCCAAGGTCATGATCCAAATTCAAGTATTTTAAAGCTACAGTCAGTTATTTCCCCCCATCTTGGATGCTTTTTTTACATTTATATTCACTGATAATAGTTCTTCTATAAGAGACAAGAATCAAAGAAAGGAAATATCCTAAGCTTATTAAAAATAAAATCCAAACAAAGCCCATTAATTATCTTCCTAAAATTGATTGAAGGAATAAGACCCATGATTAAAAAAAACAGCTGGGGAATAAATATCAGAAAAGCTGTGAGAGTTCTTCTCCCACAAAGTTATAATCCTTTAAAAATGTAGAATATAATCTCTCTGAGAGCAAAGACTATTTTTCATTCTAGCTTTGTATCTCTGTTGCTTAAAACAGTGCCTGGCACATAATAAGTGCTCAACAAATGCTTGCAAAGTTTGAAGATCTTGAAGATTTCTTTGGAAGCCACTCTGTGATTAGCCATATTTTTGTTTCTTAGTGCTATCAGGTCTAAATTGCTAGGAACTTCAAAATAATTTAAGAGTAAATCAATTTAAGGCTTATGGTACTTTACCTCCTACGTTCATGTTATTACTTCAAAAACCCTGGAAATGGCTCCCTCTTTTCACATCAATTTCTTGGATAGCTCCTCCCCCGCACCATGAACAATGGTAAATTTACAATGCATCATAATTATGACCTCTGAGGATTTAAGGATTCTTTTAACCTCCAATACCAGACTACCATTAAAAGATGGAGAACAAGGGACAGGTGAAGTAAGACTGAGTCAGGCCATATAAAAGATAAGACGGTATGGGATTTGAGAAGGTCAGTCAAGATAACAGGAAAGATAGCTATCTGGGATAGAACCATTATGAATTCCTTAATCTTGTTCAGTACTGGCCTGGCCATTAACTGATGAAGCGATGATAGAAGTCAATTTAAAATGTGCATCCCTCCTCTCCCCACCACTGATTTTAGTTTGCACATAAAGGTAAATAATAAACATTTGTTGAGTTGAATTTCCAGGCCATTTGATTAAGACACTTTCTAAGATTTTCTGAATGCTGGGATCGGCTGGCAGAGGGAATGGAAGCAACCTTCAGTCAATGCAACACAAGTTTTCTAGCCAACAAATTCGGGCCTTACTAAGTACCTAATCTGTGAAGAGCACCCTAGTTGGTGCAGGGCGAGAAGCAAAGATTAGACACAAGAGGGCCCAGCCTGCTCGCAGCGTATGGTTTGGAAGAGGGCAGAGAGCACATACACAATGTTCATCAGAGAGGCGCAGGCCAAGTACCAACATTTGGCACCAAGGCGGGAAAGGGGTGTTGCTAACTGATCTGTCTTGACCAGCAGAACAGAATTAGCAGCTGGACTCCTCCCAAGGGCTTTCCTTCCCGTAAGCTCATAAAGCGAGTAGTATCTCCGCTGGCAGATGACTCGCCTTCACCCATTAAAATTGCCTCCTAAAAACGCCGTCTTGTTCTAGGAGAGGCTAAAACGAGAGCTGATTCTTGCACAAAAAGGAGATGGAATCGAGGTTCGCGCGGACACAGACACTGTCAGTATGCCCAGCCCCGCCCTCCTAACTTCAGTTGGGTTGCCCATAACTCAGGGGTCCTCAGACCCTTTAAATAGGGGCCAGCTCTTGTCCCTCAGACTGCTGGAGGCCGGACTGCAGTAACAACAGAAACTCCGCTTTGCGGGCCTTCGAATAAAGCCACTTCCTAGCCCGGGGTGAGGGGGACGGCCGTCCTCAGCGGGCCGCAGTTTGAGGACCGCGGAAGCCTCGGGCCATGGCCACCCTCACCCCATTTCCCTTGGGACCAGCGGGCGATGTTGGCCGGGAGGAGGCTTACCTCGGGGACTTCTCTGTCCTGGACCAGCGCCTGGAAGAAGAGGTGGTGCACCGGCGGTCTGAGGAAGTACCTGAGTCTGTGCAGGCAGGGCTGCCTGGGCAGCTCCGCCGCCGGCCCGGGCTTCTCCGCCCCGTCCGGGCTGGCCCGCTCTGCGGGGAGCCGCTCTGCGGCGGGGGCCCCCTTCGGGAGCTGGCCCGCGGGGGCTCTCTTCTTGGGCCAGCCACCCGCGCCCCGCCCCGGGGACTCCTTCGGGCCCCCGCTGTCGCTGCAGCCGCCGCCGCCGGCCGGGGAGGCGGAGGAGGAGGAGAGCCGCGGGCTGGCCGCAGCGCCCAGGTCGCAGGGCAGGCTGGCCGTGCCGCAGCTGCGCTCCGAGCTACACCGCGAGTCCTCGCCTCCCGCAGGCAGGCCTGCGCCCGTCTCCTCCTCCCTCCGCCGCGACAGCTCGCATTTGATAGGATGGCCGGGCTCTGCCGCACAATGGGAATGCTGCTTCTGAGAACAAGGGCCGGGCTCCAGATCCAGGCTCGCACTGTTCTTGCAAGCGCTAGCAGAGCGAAAGAGGCCCCCCGCCTCCTCCTTTTCCTCCTCCTCATCCTCGTCCTCCAGCCCAGTCAGATCTATAAAGCTAAGTCCATTGGGAGTCCTCCCTACTGGGTAAGTCTTCTCTACGGGGTCAGTGTCTTCGGTCAGATCGATGAAGTCCTGTGGGGGAAGGGAGAGGAAATGAAACATCAACTAATGATTCTGAACTCTCTCAGTGAAGAAGAGACCCAAAACTACGGCCCGGGAATTTGGCCCGATAAGCCACGCAAGGAAAACCAAGCGGGAGAAGATTGTCGATCGCCCAGATTAATCGGACAGAAGGAACGGACAATGAGTTGCGCCTTGAATAAGTAGAATGAGAACAAAACAGACTGCCTTTAAGAAATTACAAAGTCTCTGTCAACAAAAAAGTTATTTAAAAAAAAGAAAGAAAGTATAAAGTCAAAAAATTTAGCAGATGAAAGGAAAGAAGGGTCAAGATTTCAAAGAAACCAATGGAAAAATGTAAAGGAAGGAAATACAGCAGTGCCAGACCTTAAACTACATTGAAAGGCAGTAAATATCAAAACCGGCTAAGAAATAGAAAGATGGGGTTAGTGGAACAGAATAGAAACATAATTCATAGCAATGAAAAATTTCAGTAATCTTGTATTTGATAAATTAGAGATTTAAGCTTTGTGGGTAAGAATTCCTTATTTGGTGAAAATTTCGGGGGAAGCTGGAAAGCTATCTGGCAGAAATTGAGCACAGACCAGTATCTTAGACCATGTACCGAGATAAAACCAAAGGGGGTACATGACAGATATGAAAGGAGATACCACAAGAAAATCTGAAGTATATGGAACATGTTGCCCAATAGACTCATAGTTAGGAGAATACTAAGAAAGAAAGAGCACCGTGAGGATAATTTCCCATTATTTTCAATTAGATGAAAAGAAAATTTATACAAATAAAACCAATGAAGCCAAGATTAGAAGGAGAGCAGAAAATTGGGAGGTAAGTTTAAGAGAATCTATTAGATAAAGGTCCTATTTCTCATACATACAAAGAACTTTGTCAAATTTATAAGAATACAAATTATTCCCCAATTGATAAATGGTTAAAGGATATAAACAGGTAGTTTTTCAATGAAGACATCAAAACTATATTGTCAAGTGAAAACATGCTCTAAATCATTACTGATGAAATACAAATTAAAACAATTTAAAGATACCATTTTATACTTATCAGAGTATCTAAAATGACAGATGCCCTTCAATTGGAGAATGGCTAAACAAGAGTAGTATATGACTGGGACAGAATACTATGGTGATGTAAGAAATGATGAGCTGCTCAACAATGAGATGATTCAAAACAGTTCCAATTGTTCAGTAATGAAAGGAGCCATCTATACCCAGAGAGAGGACTGTGGCTACTGTGTGTGGACCCAACATAGTAATCTCACTCTTAATGTTATTGTTTGCTTTTTGTTTTCCTTCTCCAGTTTTTTTTTTTTTCTTTCTAGATCTGATTTTTCTTGTGCGGCAAGATAACTATATAATTATGTATACATATATTGGATTTAACATATTTAACATGTATGGGACTACCTGCCATCTAAGGGGAGGGGGTAGTTTTGCAAAAGTCATTGTTGAAAATATTACCTATGCATATGTTTTGTAAATACAAACCTATAATAAAAAATGATTGAGTTGGATGATTTTAGAAAAACATGGAAAGTCCTGCACCTATAAAAGAAGATGCTATTCATCTTCAGAGGAAGAACTGAGAAGTAGAAATATGTATAGTATAGTATGGTCTGACATATATGCATATGTATGTATACATGTATACACATAATTGTAGCCTTCCCTAAGGCAGGCTGGGAAGGAATAAAATAAAATTGAGAAAAAAAGAAATTATAAAGTCTCTTGAGTAAATTTCTACAAAGCCTATTAATACTAATATACTAACATGTTATGTAGCTCTTAAGACATGAAACACAATATGGTCTTCAGTGAACTAAAGATGTGTATCACACAGCAAGCAAAGAAAGATATAGTAACATGTAACAAACTTCAAAGAAAAAGAGTCGAGAATGTATGTATGTGTGTGTATGTATGTATGTGTGCACATATATAGAGACAGAGATAGATAGAAATTTTTTAATCAGCAAAAGTCCACCTTCTTTCCCTCCTATTCTAATCCTACTCCCTTCCCCCCCCCCTTACTCCCCAGATAACTGAGAATAAAAGAAAACCAAAATCCCCATTATAAACATGTATAGTCAAGCAAAACAAATGCCTAGACTGGCTATATCCAAACAAAATATGTCTCATTCTCTATTCTGAGATCTTCATCTTTCTTAGGAGATAGATGGGTAGCATGCTTCATCACTGGTCTTCTGTAATCCTAGTGTTGGTCATTATGGCTGATCAGAATTCCTAATTTTTCCAAAGTTGAAACATCTTTACTATATTGCTACCACTGTATAAAATTGACCTGGTTCTATTCACTTCACAGCATCAATTCTTCAGGTCATATAAGTCTTAGCAGATTTCTCTGATCATTTCTTACAGTACAACAGTATTCTATCACATTTATATATCATATTTTGACAGTTCCCCAGCTGTTGGGCACTCCCTCAGATTCCCATTCTTTGCCATTTAAAAAAAAGTTATAATTATTTTTTATACATGTAAGAGTTGATTTTGCTTAGGACTAATCCTTCTTTGAATCTGCCTTCCCTCTAATTCTCCCTTCTTCCTTTTCCCTCCTGTTTCCCGACTGAGTGACATGAATTTCTTTATCTAACTCCATGTGTATGTATGTGTTGTTCTTTTTTGTCACTAGTAGATCATATAATCCAGTGATTCCCAGGACTGGGCAGGAATGTCCTCCATGATATATTAACAAAGGGTCGTTCAACTGTGTACTGAGGCCAAATAATAGAAATTATTGCCTGAAACGGGAGCTCATTAAAATTCCAGACAACTCAATTTCCAGGAAATTATTCTTTCTATGAACTTGGAATTTTCTATCTATCTTTGGATATTCTGAATTTGAAATAGGCTCATCTAAGAGTCATATGCATAGAGATGATAATTAAAGAGACTAATATAGAGAAGAAGGCCCAGATGTGGAGGTGTGTGTATGTGTGTGTGTGAACAAGGTCCTGTAAAAAAGATAGAGAACAACAAATAGCCACATGGATAAAGGGAGAATCAAGAGAACATAATGTCACAAAAACACAGAAAAGAATAAACCCAGAAGTTGGTCAATAGTGTCAGATGCTATAGAGAAACCAAGATTGAAAACTGCTAAAAGGTTAGCAAGAAGTAATGAGAAGGGAACTGTTTTGGTTCAGTTGATGGTATATCCAACTTTTCCTATACGTCAATTAAGAAATGGAGGAGATAGCTGTAAGACACTAATTTGAGAGGACAATTAGGTCCAATGGTTTGCTTTAAGAATGAGAAAAAATTGTCATACCAAACTATGAAAATTTTATAGACCTAGAAAAAAAATCAAAATTCATTTGGAAGAACAAAAGGTCAAGAACATCAAGGGAGTCAGTGAAGGAGGGTGACCTCATAGTACCAGTTCTCAAAGTTATAAAGCTGTAATCAAACAATCTGGTACTGGCTAAGAAATAAGAGTAATAATAGATCAGTGGAACAGATTAGGTACACAAGACACAGTAGTAAATGATCACAATAATTTAGCATTTGAGAAACACAAAAAGCCAAGGTTTTGGGACAAGAACTCATTATTTGACAAAAATTGCTGGAGAAACTGGAAAACAGTATGGCATAAACTAGGTATGGACAAATATCTCAAATTGTATAGCAAGATGAGGTCAAAAGGGATACATGATTTACATATAAAGGATGATATCATGGGCAAATTAGGAGAAGAAATAAGTTTACTTGTTAGACCCATGGAGTAGGGAAGAATTTATGACCAAACATGAAATAGGGAGTATTACACATAGTGTAAAATGGAAAATTTTAATTATATTATATATAATATGATATTATATATATTTTGCAAACTATATATTTACACAAACAAAATCAATATACATATATAGTGCAAACAATATATATTTGCACAAACAAAATCAATATATATATATATAGTGCAAACAATATATATTTGCACAAACAATGCAACCAAGATTTTAAAAAAAGGCAGAAAACTGGAGGAAAATTTTTTACACCAAGGATTTCTGATAAAAATCTCATTTCTCAATTATACACAGAACTGAGTCAAATTTATATGAATATCAGCCACTCCCCAATAAAAGTCAAAGGATATGAACAGGAAATTTTTAGAAGAAATCAAAGCAATTTATAAGTCATTTAAAAAAGTGCTCTAAACCACTCCAGATTACCGAAATGCAAATTAGAACAACTTTGAGGTAACTAACTCACACTTAACAGGTTAGCTAGCAGAAAAAAATGACAACTGTTGGTGAGGTCATTAATGCATTCGTGAATCGACCAATATTTTGAAGAACAATTTGGAACTATAAACAAAAGGTTATAAAACCATGCATATCCTTTGTTTCAGCCACACCACTGGTAGGTTTATAAGCCCCAAAGAGATTTTTAAAA
This sequence comes from Sarcophilus harrisii, assembly GCF_902635505.1. Lineage (NCBI taxonomy): Eukaryota > Metazoa > Chordata > Mammalia > Dasyuromorphia > Dasyuridae > Sarcophilus > Sarcophilus harrisii. The sequence goes on along the minus strand of NC_045427.1, from coordinate 415,878,248 downwards.
AGGGGGAGGGGAAGGGAAAGGACCTGTTTGTACAAAAATTTTTATGGCAGCTCTTTTTGTGGTGGTAAAAAATTGGAAAATGAAAGGATGAGTTTCATTATTAATTGGGGAATGGCTTAACAAGTTGTAATATATGATTGTATCGAATAGTCTGATATTTATAAAATGATTAGTAGGAGGCCTTCAGAAAAATCTAGTAAGATTTACACAAACTGATACAACGTGAAGTGAAAAAAACCCAGAAAACTCTTGCACACAACAGCAATACTGTATAATGACTAGGCCATTTTCAGCAATAGTGATCCAAGATAATTCCAAAGGTCTCAAGATAATAGATATCTACAATCTAAAGAAAGAATCGAGGGAGTCTGAATGCAGATTGAGACATACAATTTTTCATTTTATTTTTTCATGTGTTTTTCTTTCTTTTATGTCTTCCTTAGTAACAGGATTAATGTGGAAGTACATTTTGCATAACTACACATGCAAACCTATATCAAACTGCTTACTATGTGTATATGGGAATGGAGGGAAAAAAATTGGAATCCAAAATTAAAAAAATAAAGAACGACAAAAACTGTCTTTACATGTAATTAGGAATAAAATATTTTTAAAAGAAACTACTGGATAGAAGACTGCAGTGGATGAAGTCAGGAGTTAAAAGATTTAGAGCAAAAGGAGTTAAAAGATTGGAAGGGATAAAGTCGGAATTAAAATATTGAGGATAAAAATTATCTTAGAAATGATCCATTTCAAACCCTTTCATTTTATAAATGAGTAAGCTGATCTTTGACCTTTTACCTTGTTACTTATAATCTGATTTATTAAGCTAGTGGTATTAGGATCAGGAAGACTGGAATTCAAATCCGACCTCAGACACTTAGTAGCTGAGCAAGTCACTTAACCCTGTCTGCCTCAGTTTCCTCATCTGGAAAAGGAACTGGCAAGCCTCTTCAGGATCTGTATCGAGAAAACCCCAAATGGGGCTATGAATCCACGACTGAAAACGACTCAACAGTTACACGATGTTTACTTGCTTCATAGAGCTAGATGGAGAAGCGATAAAGCAGATGCCGCTTAATATTTAAGGCAACGAAGTTTGGAAAAAGGAGAGCGGAGGCCCTGGCCCTTCATTTCTTCAAGCTTTACAGTAATGATGGGTAAAGGGGAGGAGCGGCAGAGGTGGTGGGCTGGTAAGAAAGGGAAGGGGAAATGGAAGGGGGAGAGAGGGAAGAAAAAGGTGAGAAAGGGGAGCAGCAAGAGGATAAGGGAGGAAAAAAGAGGAGGAGGGCGGGGAGGGGAGAAAGGTTACCCCCTAGGCTCTCAAGGAGTGCGCAATGCAATAATAAAGGGTGACAGCGCGTGCAGGCAAGAAACACAAACAGATGAGAAAGAAGCGAGGGTGATAGAGGGAGGGCGTTAGCAGGGGGAGGGAGGGGCGGGAGGGCGTTAGCAGGGGGAGGGAGGGGCGGGAGGGCGTTAGCAGGGGGAGGGAGGGGCGGGAGGGCGTTAGCAGGGGGAGGGAGGGGCGGGAGGGCGTTAGCAGGGGGAGGGAGGGCATTAGCAGGGGGCGGGAGGGGCGGGAGGGGCGGAAGGGGCGGGAGGGCATTAGCAGGGGGAGGGAGGGGCGGGAGGGCAGACGGGAGAGCTCGGAAAGCCGCGGCTGAGGAGCGAGCACGGACTCACCACCACATTGCAGGTGGAGTCGGCTTCCCGGATCCAGCGCCTGATTCTGATGCGGTGTATTCTTCTGTTCCGAGACCCGCTTTGGATCCGGCCGTGCCAGGACCCGCGGGCTCGGCCAGCGCCGGAGCTTCTACCAGGACTGCAGCGCTCGTCGTCGCTGCCATCCGAAATCACAATGGGCTCCGTCATGGGCTCGGCTTCGGAGGAGCCTAGGGCCCCCGCTCGCGGGGGCCTGGGGCTGCGGCTGCGGCTGCGGCCATCCCCGTCCAGCCCGGGCCTCGCGCTCTCCGTCGCCTCCGCCTCTTCCCGCTCGCACCCCCGTCCGAATTTCCTCTGCAGCGGGGGCCGGGGCCCAGGCGGGCTGGGAGGGGCCTGGCGAGCGCTCTGAAGCGGACAGGGCGGCCCGGCCCGAGTCATGGATCCGCGGGCAGGGCTCGGGCTCGGGCTCGGAGCGGGCCCCCGAGCCTGGGAAAAAGAGAAAGGGCGCTCGGGGCGAAGGCGGGGCCTCCCGACGCGACGCAGCCGGCTGCTTCCAGGCCTCCCGAGCGAGGATCCTCGGCTGGGCTGCGGGGTGGAAGGGCGTGAGAGGGCGGAGCCTGGGCGCGCCGTCGGTGGGCTGGGCCGCCGGAGAAAACGGCGGCTCTGGCGGCGCCGGGGCTGGCGCCCGAGCCTCGGAGCAGCCTCTCCGCTCCGCCCTGAGAGCACGCAAGGAGCGGCTTTCGCGGGCAGCGCTGCCTGGTGGAGGTGGCTTGTTTTTTAATAAATTGCTGGGGGCGCGGGAGCTCGCAAAACAGCTAATAATTCTCTTTTTCTATAAGAGCTTTTTATTTTCAGAAGCTATACGCATTGTTAATTTTAAACATTCACCCTCGCAGAACCTTGTGTTCCGAATCTCCCCCTCTCTTCTCCCCCACTCCCTTCCCTAGATGGCACATGATCCAAGACATGTTAATTAATGGGAATACATCTTTCCACAATCATGCTGCAAAGAAAAATCCTTGCGAAGGCTCTCAGAAAGTGAGTTGGGTCAAGAAGGGAGGAGCCTGGCTAGCTGGGCTGGGCTTGTTTTTCTGTTGCTAGAAGTTCCTTGCCGCTTTGAAGGACTGGGAGGGGAGAGATGCTCAGGCTGTGGACCGAAGATGTACACCTTATGAGAAAGATCAATTCCATACCTGTCGTTTTCATTTTCACCACTTGTGTCTTCTGAAACCAATTAACAACCAGTACCAAGGTACCACTGAAATTAGAAGGGGGAGAGCAGAACAACCAACCAGAGGAGCATCAGAAAAGTGACAGTTATTCTTAGCTGTCTTACAATTTAGGAGACCAAAGCTAAATGCGGAAGTCCAGCATGTGCTATTCATCCATTCAACAAAGATACAAGTACAAGAGATGTTGTGAAGGCAACATGGATAAGACAGTAGTTAGTTGATGAGATTTGGGAGATGGGGGGAGAGAAAATAGTAGGGCCGAGTCTGAGAATATAGAAGAATGATATTACCCTCTATTTATAATATGTAGTCTCTGTAGTTCAATACTCCTGTCAGTGTATTTTTCCTATTTAAGACCTTTGCAACTGTAAATGCTAGTCTCCTTCTCTAAATATAATAGAATTGTTATTGTTTTCTAGCTAACAGAACACATGTATATATAGGTAGACAGATTGGTTAAGTGAATTCTTTTTCTCTTTAGTGAAAATTCTATTCATCTCACATGTAGAATCCAAACAAAAAGCTGTAACTATTTTCTTTAGCATCTGTTTGTACTTGTTTTATGGAGCTATTAATTTTCTTTTCATAATTTTTTTTTGCATCACTCATTTCTTTCATCAATTTTTCCTTTACATTCTTAACTCTTTTTTTAGCTCCTCCAGGAATTCTTATTGGACTTATGTCCAATTTAAATTCTTTTTTCCCCTTTTAGGCTTTCCTTGTCGTTTTCATGTTATAGGCAGCAATGAGGCAGAGGACCTGGGACTCCTGGCAACCTTGAGCTCTAGGCAGCAGCCAGAGCCCTGGATGGTACAGGGTGAGGGACTATAGCTTTCACCCACATATCCTGTGGGTATGAAATGATATAGTCTGGTGTCTTAGATTAGGTAGTATAAAAGGGAGAAGTATATGGAAACTGAGTGGATGCCCATCAATTGGAGAATGGCTGAATAAATTGTGGTATATGAATGTTATGGAATATTATTGTTCTGTAAGAAATGACCAGCAGGATGATTTCAGAAAGGCCTGGAGAGACTTACACGAACTGATGCTGAGTGAAATGAGAAGGTCCAGGAGATCCTTATATACTTCAACAATACTATATGATGATCAATTCTCATGGACCTGGCCATCTTCATCAATGAGATGAACCAAATCAGTTCCAATGGAGCAGTAATGAACTGAACCAGCTATGCCCAGAGAAAGAACTCTGGGAGATGACTAAGAACCATTACATTGAATTCCCAATCCCTATATTTTTGCATGTCTGCATTTTTGATTTCCTTCACAGGCTAATTGTACAATATTTCAGAGTCCGATTCTTTTTGTATAGTGAAATAACTGTTTGGTCATGTATACTTATTGTGTATCCAATTTATACTCTAATATATTTGACATCTACTGATCACCCTGCCATCTAGAGGAGGGGATGGAGAGAAGGAGGGGAAAAATTGGAACAAAAGTTTTGGCAATTGTCAATGTTGTAAAATTACCCATACATATAACTTGTAAATAAAAAGCTATGAAATAATAATAATAATAAAAAGGGAGCAGTATAGTTTGTTCAAAACACCTATTATGAGAAAAATTAGTTCACACACTAAGTTTATGTCTTGATTATTTCTGTCACCATAGTAGTTTTTCATGGCCAACTTTTTTTTGTTTGTTCATTTTTTCTAGCTTATCTCTTGACTTATGTTAAAATTGGGCTCTGTTCCCAGCACTATCCCAAGCTTCAGGTTTTTTCCTGAATGCTATTTTCAGAGATAGTTCTGTGGGTTAATTTTCAGTGCTTCCAAGGTAGTGCAATCTGGGGATAAGAAATATGGTCACTGCTCTTCTTATCTGAGCTATAGACTTTCCCCAGCAAGGACCTCTGCTTTTCTGCAGCCACAAGAACCAGTGCTTCTGTTGAGGTCTAGATTTGGGGCACCTAAATGAAATTAGGGTTTAGTTGAGGTCTAGTGGCAGGTTTGGGGTATAGGGAGTCAAACAGAGTCCCCCCCCCTTGCAACCCCCTTGGATTCAGTGCAAGGATATGGCGGTAAATGAGGTCTATAGCGGTGCAAGTTCCCAATAAAGGCATTTATTGGCCCGAGAGCTAGATTGATAAAAGTGGTTTATTATTGGGTTTGGAAGTAAGGAGATAGGTGAAGGTAGAGATAAGGAGGGCACCGGACAGAGGGTACTCACATGGCTAGCATGTTTGGAATCTCTGCAAAGAGGGGGTTCCAGCGTCTCCCTTTTATAAAGGGAGATTTAGTTCGAGGGGCTTTTGGGTGTAGCCCCAAAGTTGGCTCAGATCCAGGTGGGGCTGGGACAGGTCTGGATCTTCTATTGGAATTCAAAGGGACCAGAATTTGTGAGTCAAAGGGTAATTACATTAACCAGAGAGGTTTGGGAATCAAAGATAGGAATCTTTCCCACATCACTTCTCTCTGCCCTGGAACTGCCTATGGACAATGCAACAGAACTCTGCATCCAATGCCAGCTCAGGGTCTGGTCTTCTTTTTCTGAGTGTTGTTCAGTGCCCTTTCTGTCTTTAGCTTCTGCTAAAGCTGGTGGCATTGTTATGTTGGGCTCTTGGCCAGCCTCTACCCCAGTGTCTTAAGTTGACTGAAGATGGAAAAAGTCTTGGCCCCAACTTTTGTTGGCTCTACCAACAAAATTCTACAGATTTTAATTTGTTATGTTATTTTAAAGTTGTTTGGAGAGAAATGTTAGAGAGTTCACTTGGGCTGTTGCCTCTCTTCCACTATCTTTCCCACTGTAACTATTTAAAACAAAGGCTTTTTTTTTTTCTTTGCAAAAATAAGCCTCAAGGCTATTCTTCTTGGCACCGGTCAAACTCATTTGAAACAACAAAAATTCCTTAGGATACTTTGTTTTCCACTTAACTACACAATTTTACTGATTTGTCTAAAAATCCTTAAACTGTTGGGAAAATCTCTCCCTATTTCTAAAATTGCAATAATGTTCAATTCAGGCGAGTGAAGTAATTTTTTGGTAGCACTCTAGTTCTTGTAGATAATAGATTTCTACTATATGATAAGATAAGAATGAGCCTTTGGCACTATTGTCTCTATCATATTCAACCAATCACTGCCTTGGGATAGCTGGGAACTACAAAACCAACATCTCTAATGTATATTGGAGATGGAATAATTCTTTTGTTTTAAAGGGGAAATTTTTGAGACATCTTGGGAAGAGGTGTTTTGAACAACTATACTGCTCCCTTTAATACTAGCTAATCAAAGACAGCAGCACTTCACACACAGCATAGAAAGCCATTTCTGTTCTTACAAGCTTTCTATAGATCCTGTGTAACTACTTTCCCACTAGTCCCTTGGGGAACTACTTTTCCCTTTATATCCTGCTCTTTATTGATCTGAAATTACAAGTCCTCTTCTTGCTCACATAACTGGAGGAAAGCCAACTCAAAACATAAATCCAAGATATGTCGCATCCAGTCTCCATCTATCCTAGTTTTTCCTCTACTGGATACAAAGATTTCCTCTTGAATTGCTAATTTTTATGCCTGAGCATGGCAGTTAATTTATCACGAATTCCTTATTTATATAGCAGTAGCCACTAAGTGGTAATCTCAAAGAACTGTTATCATTCTTCAGTTATTTTCTACAAACTCCAACTTTGACTCTTTTTTTTTCTCTCAATAGTATTTTATTTTTCCAAATACATGTAAAGATAGTTTTCAACATTCATTTTTTTTTAAGATTTTGTGTTCCAAATTTTTCTCTCTTCCTTCCTTAGCCTCTCCCCCCCCCAAGACAGAAAAGCAATCTGAAATAGATCCTTTTAAAAATATTTCAATATTTGTTATGTTGTACAAGAAAAATTAGACCAAAAGAGGAAAAAAAAAACCAAGAAAGAGAGAAAAAAAAGAGGTTAAAATATTATGTTTTGATCCACAGTTGGTCTTCATAATTTTCTTTCTGGATGTGGATGGCATTTTCCATCCCAAGTCTACTGGAATTATCTTGGATCACTTGGAATTATCATTTGGATATTGCTGAGAAGAGCCAAGTCTATCACAGTTGACCATCACGTAATCTTGTTATTGTGTACAATGATCTCCTGATTCTGCTCACTTCAGTCAGCATCAGTTCATGTAAGTCTCTCCAGGCCTTTCTGAAATCATCCTGTTGGTCATTTCTTAGAGAACAATAATATTATAAAACATTCATATACCACAACTTATTCAGCCATTCCTCAACAAATGGGCATCCACTTATTTTCCAATTTCTTGCCACCACAAAAAGAGCTGCCCCAGATTAAAATGCTTCCTTCTATCATCTCAGATTGCCTTGTATTTATTTTATGTATATTGTGAATATGTTTATATGTTGTACTCCATTACTTTTTTCTCTAGAATATAAGCTTCTTGAAGGCAGGAACTGATTTTATTTTTTTCTTTTTATCACAGACTTAATCTAGCACAGAACTTAATGCATAGTCACTTAATCTGCTTATTTATTGTTGATTGATTGATATATTCTACTACTAATGAGATAAAATAAAAAAAAAACTGCTTAGCATGGTGCCTAACATGTGGGTGATTAATAAGTGCTTATTCCCTTCCCCTTCACTTATAGTATGGAATGTCATGCATGTACTACTGCTATTTATGCATATGTTCTATTTCTGCATTGTAAAAAACTGTTCTATATGCTATGTATCACATAAGTATGAGCCATAAGACATTCTATACTATATGAATTTTAATATTAAAGTTCTTACATGCTGTAATTTTGTATTCTAATATATATGTTGCATGTCCCATGATTAGTGGTATAAAGTTCTAATGTGTCAGTCATGTACAAAATATCTGCATGTGCCCATCAACCCTGTGTTAATTATATAAACTATGTGATTTGCAAAGTTCTTTATACTATTTTTATGCTCCCATACATTTCGTTGTTCCCTCATATGATTTGCCAGAGAAGATCTCAATGTAAACTCATAAATCCTTTAGGATTTTGCTGGTGGTGTCAGACAGATAATGACTTCAAATCAGCTTCTCATATCTATGTTACTTGGAGGTGAAAAAACTGGGGAAACCACAAATCCCAGAGCTATTAGTCAAATACATAGCTTTTATATAGGAGATAATCAAATATATCCTGACTGTGAAGTGTATGCTTACAATAATTTAGGGTATAGTCTGTTACAAGGAAAATTCTTTGGGCTTTTACCTTGAATAATGAGACAAAATTCAGGAAAAAGAGAATTAAAAGGAATTTGACTAAAAAAAATACATCAAGGTAGCAACATTTTGATGGGAGAGATCAGCCAGGAATTCAAGATAGAACCAATTTTGTATTGATAACTTTTGTAATGAGATAAATTCAGATACATTCATGTTAGCAAAAAGGAATGGGCTACTGTGACTCAGCTCTTCCTCAATTGTCAGGATGAGCTGACAAATAAGTAGGGGGTGTTCTGCTACTATGCTTAATAGCAGATAATATAAAGGCTGCAGTCTAGGGGACACCTTCCTCAGCAGAGCCTACCTCAACACTGAAGAGTAGGATTGGGAACAGTCACTAGAGTCAGCATAACTTTTAAAATAAGTCATTCAAAAATTACTAAACCCAGAGAATCGGGAATTCAGGTCAAAGAAGGGAGAATAAGCCTGAGGACATTAGCTAGCTAGAAAGACTCTGTTCTGTGTCCCAAATACAAAAGCTAATAATATTCTAGAAATTATTGGATCACAGATTTGAGCAGGAAGTCACAAACCTGGAAGTCAAACATTTTTATTTTATAGTGGAGAGATCAAGGCACAGAAAACTTAAGTGACTTACTTGTCCAGGGTCATATAGCTAGTATTTAAAGGGAGATTTAAATTGAGGTTTTCCTAACTCCAGGTCTAGTGTTTCATCCATGACACCATCTTGCCTCTCTAAAGATGAAAAGCTTTCTAGAAAAGGGAAAACAAAAGGCTGAGAAAGACTTTGTCTTTTCGTTTTTTTTTTTCCTTTAACAAGGTGGTACATGATTCTATAACTGAAGCAAGAGTAATTTAAAAAACAAAACAAAAATTTCCAGTTTTTTGGTTAAAAAGTCATGGTAGAACTACACACCTGTCAGACTGACTAGAATGACAGGGAAAGATAATGATGCATGTTGGAGGGGATATGGGAAAACATGGACACTGATGCATTGCTGGTGAAATTGTGAATACATCCAGCCATTCTGGAGAACGATTTGGAACTATGCTCAAAAAGTTATCAAACTGTGCATACCCTTTGATCCAGCAGTGTTTCTACTGGGCTTATATCCCAAAGAGATACTAAAGAAGGGAAAGGGACCTGTATGTGCACGAATGTTTGTGGCAGCCCTTTTTGTAGTGGCCAGAAACTGGAAACTGAGTGGATGCCCATCAGCTGGAGAATGGCTGAATAAATTGTGGTATGTGAATGTTATGGAATATTATTGTTCTGTAAGAAATGACCAGCAGGAGGATTTCAGAGAGACCTGGAGAGACTTACACGAACTGATGCTGAGTGAAATGAGCAGGACCAGGAGATCATTATATACTTCAGCAGCAATACTATATGATGACCAGTTCTGATGGACCAGGCCATCCTCAGGAATGAGATGAACCAAATCAGTTCCAACGGAGCAGTAATGAACTGAACCAGCTACGCCCAGTGAAAGAACTCTGGGAGATAATTAAGAACCATTTCATTGAATTCCCAATCCTTATATTTTTGCCTGCCTGCATTTTTGATTTCCTTCACAGGCTAATTGTACAGTATTTCAGAGTCTGATTCTTTTTGTACAGCAGAATAATGGTTTGGTCATGTATACTTATTATGTATCTAATTTATACTTTAATATATTTAACATCTCCTGGTTATCCTGCCATCTAGGGGAGAGGGTAGGGGGGAAGGAGGGGAAAAATTGGGACAAAAAATTTGGCAACTGTCAATGCTGTAAAATTACCCATACATATAACTTGTAAATAAAAAGGTATTTTAAAAAATATTTCTTAGAGAATGTATTTCTACAAAAGTTTGAGTTATGATTTCTTTAAAAAGTCCTTTGTTTGGAATTTTTTAAAAATTACTTTTGCTTTCAGTTACTGGGCATTTAGTTTTCTTCTTCCTATCTCCCTCCCTACAGAAGGGAAAAAAAGAAAAAAAAAAAAAAAGAAAAAGCCCAATAAACATAGTCCAACAAACAAACAAAAAAATCCTGTATTGTTTATGTCCAAAAATATGTATTATGCTGTGGTTTTGGTTCATCATCTCTATCAGGAGGTAGGTAGCATGGTCCTTTGGGATCATAATAGATCATTATGTTATTCAGAGTTCTTAAGTTTTTCAAAATTGTTCATTTTTGTAATGTTGTTATAGTATAAATAGTTCTCCTGGTCTGCTCATTTTATTTTAAATCTGTTTACATAAATATTCCCAATTTTCTCTTAAACTGTCTCCAACATTTCTTGTAGCACAATTAATATTCCATTATATTAAATATACCATCATTTGCTCAACCATTCCTTAGTTGATAGGTCCCTTCTCAATTTCTAATTCTTTGCCAATATAAAAAGAGCTTTGATAAATATGTACATATAGGTTCCCCTTTTTGGGTATTTTTGGAGGTAAGTAGGCCCAGTAGAGCTATTACTGGGTGAAAAAGTATGTACCATTTAATAACTTTTGGAGCATGTTTGTACATTATTTTCCATGATTTCTAAAACGATTCATATCTTCACCAAAATATATTAATACATCTAGTTATTAACATAAACTAACACATCTTCAGAAATTCCTAAATTATTAGGTATTCTAGCATGTATTGAAATGAATAATTTTTGACCATAACATTTGATTATATCCAATATCAACTTGTTGGTACTGCCATCTAGTGTTCCTATAGTAGATTAGGCTTTCTTCTTCCTCTTATGTATGTATGTATAGGGTTTTTGTGGAGGAAGGCAGAAAAATGGGACATGGATATCCACTCAATAGATTGATGAATATTGTATCATGCCTGGAAATGTGTCTTTGGGATGTATAATTAAAATGGTTAGTCAATAAGCATTTTTAAAACACCATGTGCTAGGTACTATAAGTGCTGAAGATATATAAAGAAATGCAAAAGACACTTTGCTCAAACTACAAAACACTTTCCACACAAATAAAGTGAGATCTAAACAATTGGAAAAATATCAAGTGCTCTTGGATAGGTCGAGTGAATACAATAAAGATGACAGTACTATCTAAACTAGCCTACTTATTTAGTTCTATACCAAACTCCCAAGAAATTATTTTACTGACCTAGAAAAAAATAACAAAATTCATCTGGAAGAACAAAAGGTCAAGAATTTCAAGGGAACTAATGAAAAAAAAAATCAAATGAAGGTGGTCTGTTCTAAAACTATATTATAAAGCCGCAGTCATCAAAACCATTTGGTACTGTCTAAGAAATAGACTAGTTGATCAGTGGAATAGGTTAGGTTCAAAGGACAAAATAGTCAATAACTTTAATAATCTAGTATTTGACAAACCCAAAGACCCCAGCTTTTGGAATAAGAATTCACTGTTTAACAAAAACTGCTGGGAAAACTGGACGCTAGTATGGTAGAAACTAGGTAGAAACTGTGACCTACACTTAACACTGTATACCAAGATAAGGTCAAAATGGGTTCATAATCTAGACATAAAGAATGATGTTATAAACAAATTAGAAGGACATAGGATAGTTTAAGATAGAACATAGGAAGAACATAGGATAGATAGAAGAACATAGGAAGGAATTGTGACCAAGAAGAACTAGAGATCATTACTGATCACAAAATAATTTTGATTATATTAAGTTAAAAGGTTTTTGTACAAACAAAATTAATGCAGACAAGATTAGAAGGAAAGCAATAAACTGGGAAAACACTTTTATATTCAAAGGGTCTGAGAAAGGCTTCATTTCCAACATATATAGAAAATTGACTCAAATTTATTAGAAATCAAGCCATTCTCCAACTGATAAATGATCAAAGGAAATGAACAGACAATGTTCAGATGAAGAAATTGAAACTATTTCTAGTCATATGAAAAGGTGTTCCACATCACTATTGATCAGAGAAATGCAAATTAAGACAATTCTGAGATACCACTACACACCTGTCAGATTGTCTAAGATGACAGGAAAAAATAATGATGATTGTTGGAGGGGATGCGGGAAAACTGGGACATTGATGCATTGTTGGTGGAGTTGTGAACGAATCCAACCATTGTGGAGAGTAGTTTGGAACTAGGCTCAAAAAGTTATCAAACTGTGCATACCCTTTGATCCGGCAGTGTTACTACTGGGATTATATCCCAAAGAGATTATAAAGAAGGGAAAGGGACCTGTATGTGCACGAATGTTTGTGGCAGCCCTCTTTGTAGTGGCTAGAAACTGGAAACTGAATGGATGTCCATCAATTGGGGAATGGCTGAATAAATTATGCTGTATGAATGTTATGAAATATTACTGTTCTGTAAGAAATGACCAGCAGGATAATTTCAGAAAGGCCTGGAGAGACTTACATGAACCGATGCTAAATGAAATGAGCAGGACCAGGAGATCATTATACACAGCAACAACAAGACTATATGAAGATCAATTCTGACAGACGTGGTTCTTCAACAATGAAATGGTTCAAACCAGTTCCAATTGTTCGCAATGAAGAGAATCATTTACACCCAGAGAGAGGACCGTGTGGACCACAACATAGCATTTTGACTCTTTCTATTGTTGTTTGCTTGCATTTTTGTTTTCCTTCTCAGCTTTTTTTCTTTTTCTGGATCCAACTTTTCTTGTGCAGCAAGATAACTGTATGGATATGTATACATATGTTGGATTTAATATATATTTTAACATGTATTGGACTACTTGCTATCTAGGGGAGAGGGTAGGAGGAAGGAGGGGAAAATTTGGAGCAAGTGGCCATGTTGAAAAATTATCCAAGCATATGTTTTGTAAATAAAAAGCTATAATAATAATAAAAAAGACACTTTGCTCCCAAGTTAACAATTTAATGGGGCAGATAATACGCAAACAACCATGTACAAAACACGATGTGTTTAAACATGTTAAATTGGAGATGATCAACAGAAGGCACTAGCATTAAGGGGAACTGGGAAATAAATTTTGTAGGAGATGGGATTTTAGAAGGACTTGAAGAAATGCAGGAATGCTAGAAGTGAAATCTAGTGAAAATGCATAGGGAAATGGAGTGTCTTATGCAAAGAACAGCAAGGAGACCAGCGCTAGATCACAGAGTATGTGGAGCAAAGAGGATGTAAGGAGGACAAGACTGGAAAGATAGGAAGGTCAGCTTGTGAAGGGTTTTGAATGCCAAACAAGACTTTATATTTGATCCTGGAGGTGACAGGGAATCGCTGGAGTTTACTGAAAAGGGCGGGAGAAATGGTCAGGTCTGCAGTTTAGAAGATCATTTTGATAGCTAAATGGAAGAATGAACTGGAGTGGGGAGAGACTTGAGTTAGGGAGACCAAACAAAAGGGTATTGCCATTATTCAGGCAATTCAGGTAATTATTCAATTATTCAGGTAATGAGGTCCTGCACTAGATTGGTGGTCAGAGGAGATGTGTGGTGAAGGTAAAATGGACAAGAGTTGGAAACAGATTGTATATGGGAGATAAACAAGGATGACATCTATATTGTGATTCTGGATGACTGGGAGAATGGTAGTATCCTTTTTTCCCCCTTTCCCTTCTTTATAAAGAAAAAAAGGGAGGAGAGAAAAGAGTATGCTCAGCTCCAATGCCATCTGCTTCTGTTTTTCTGTCCTATCCCGGCTCACAGCTTGATCTATATGCCCACCTGTCGGTGGCCAGCTCACCTGCCTTTGGGCTACAACCTGGATCCCACAGAGACAGATTGACCAGGAAGTAGATGTGAGGTTGGGGAGTTTATTTTTAGCACAGTCTCTCCAGATTAGAGGATCTCTGGACAGGACCTCCCTCTAGGAGCCAGAGCGGTTGGGCCATCCAAGGATTGGTCCATGGAGAAGGAGAGAGGTGTGCAAAAGCTTCCTGAGCACTAAAGAAGGAGGGGGGCACTTGGCAGTGGCGAGTGCCGCCTCTTAGGGCTAGCCCTACCTCCACAGAGCACTCGCCTGCTCTCGAGAGCTCTTACATACCATCCCTGTGCCCTGTTCCACATTCTGCACCAGTTACACTGTCCTTTTCTTACCTTCTCCCAAAGCTTTTTCCTTCCTTTTAAATTGCTTTCTTGATCCACTCTCTGTAGAGTTTGTTTTGCTTAGGACTAATCTCTCATCTCTTTACTTTCACTTGGCTGTTTAGTCTCCTCTCTTCCATCTCTTTTTCCCCCTCTTGTTTCCTTATTGAGGGAGATTTATTTCTGTACCCAATCTTCTTTTGATTACTCCAGGTGAGATAATTCAAGTGTTGTAAATTTCCCCTTATATTTTTATCCTTGTCTTCTACTTGCATTTACTGATGATATAATTTCCCTCTTCCATGGCTTTTTCTCCTAATGTAGTCCTTTCCTTTTCCCTTTCTTTTCTTTTGAGATCATTGAAACATTACCAAAAAAAAAACTTCCAGGCACTCTTATTTGATGTCTATGAGCCCTGATGATTTAGGGTTCTAAAATTTTTTTGTATAATCTCTTAATTCAAATGTAAATATTTTGTCCTTGCTTAATTCCTTGTGATTTTTAACTTATATTTGCCTTTTTATGTTTCATTTGACTTGTGCTTATGTTTAAAAGTTTTAAATTTAGTTTTAGTCTTTTCATCAGGAATACTTGGAAGTCCTCTTTTTGATTAAAAGTCTATTATTCCCACTCCGGACTCTTTTTGAAATTATATCTAGTTTTGATGGATGTTATTCTTATTTGTAAGCCTAGATTTTTGCCTTCTGGAATATCATATTCCTAGCTCTTTGCTCTTCATGGTAGTAGCTGCTAAATTTTTTGTGATCCCGACACAGGAGCTATAGCTCCTTATGGATTAATGCATTTCTTCTCCTTCCCCCCTGATTCTTCCAGGATTTTTTCCTTTAAAGTTTTGGATTTTGGTTATAATATTCCCAACAGATTTCCTTTTGGGGTTTCTTTGAGGAGGTGACAGGTAGATTTTGTCTATTTTTACTTTCCCCTCTGGTTCTTATCAATCTTGGAAGTTTTCTTTTGTGACTTCAGGCTAGGTTTTTATGATCATAATTTTCAGCCAGTCCAGTGATTTTTAAATGATATCTTCTTAAATTATTTTCTGATCAATTGTTTCTTTTCAATCTTTTGATTTTGTTTTATTATTTTTTGTTAACTTCCTGTAGCCTGTATCTCTTCTTCTAAGCTGTTAGTTCTCTTTCCAAGTCTTTCTTCTATAGTTCTCATTTCTTTTTTACTCCTTCATCTAGTGTTTTTATTTAATTTATGAAATTTGTAAAATCAATCAAAGTTGGAGGGCAACCTATGACAAAGTGATCGTGAACTGAAAACTTCATCCTGGGCAAGTAACAAGAACAAAAATGAGCAGTAGCTGTGTGACTCTGACCCCAAGAGTGGCACAAGGTCTCATATTTATTTTCCAGCTAGTGTGAAATCTTCTTTGGAATAACTAAGGCAGGGAGCTCAGGACAAGGGGGAGTCTGTAATTCTGTTGCTCTGAACCCAGTGAGCCTTCCAAATAACTGACAATGATAAGATCCAGCAGCAGTCTATTGCAGCTCCAACCATGAACAGACCTAATTACTCAGACTCATACCTGGTTCAGGAACTTGTAAACCTTAGGATAGGTGGCAGCAATCAGATATTTCCCTGGATCCAGGAGCTTTTATCACACTGAAAACTTTCAAATGTCCAGTTTGTGTGCCTCTAAGATCCCTAAGGAATATAGCATTCCAAAAACAAAACATTAATAGGACCCAAGAGATCTAGGACACAGGGCCTTGCCCTAGTAGAAAGTCCAAATTTAGAATGTAAGGCTGGAAGAATTCTTTAAAAAAAAACAAAAAAACAAAACCTTAAAGATCTATTATGGTGATAAGCCCAGTCCAGATTCAAGAGAATGACAAAACACAGATTAAAGAAGAAAATGGCTCCAAAATATGTTCAAGAAAAACCTCAAAGAAAATTAATTTGTGCACAAGTTCAAGTCAAGAATTTATAAAATGCTGCTTAAGCTTTGATTGCAGGCTTCTTCTTTCCACATTATTAGGAACTTTCTGAAATGGGGTGACCAAATGAACACATTCCCAGAATTGATCCTTCATTGGCCAGTCCACCCTCCCCTTACTACTAACAAATGAGAAGAATGAAATTAATAACTCCCATTTTCATAGTGCTTCAAGGTTTCCACAGTGCTTTTTCTCACAACAATCCAGGAAGGTAGATTATTATGCCCATTTTACTCATGAGGAAACTCTGGCACAGGGAAGTGACCAGGCCTAGGTCACAAAGTGGAGTCAAAGCCAGGACTAAGACCTATTCATTTATTCATTCATTCCTTCATCTAACCAACATTTACTAAATGTCAATTGTGTATTAAGCATTGTAATGGATTTTTGAGGAATGTTGTTGATCCTTCATTTTTGAAGAGGGCCAGTGATATCATGGGACGATATCTTAACTTGCTCATGAATTAGTTAAGTAAGGCAGAGTCGTACAAAGTTGTCAGCCTTGCTTTCTCTTCTGGAGTCATCAAAATCCAAGGGCAAGATAAAAGGAAAGGCTATGGCCTGGGATGCAATAGTTGACCTTGCCATCTTTGATGTCTGACCAAGCTCTAAGTGCTCTATAGTGCCGCCTTCAGTCGCCTTCATGGCCATTAGAGAAAATTCTTTCATTCAGGCAGCAGATATTTATTAAGTGCCTTGTTATGGCCAGAGTACTGTGTTGGGTCCCCCAAAATATTGCATAATTATAAGACAAGGTTCCTGGTCTTAGGGAGTTTACTGCAATTTATTAAAAAAGAATAGACTTTTAACACATGAAAGCAAAGGGTGGTAAAAGATGAAATGATTAAAACATTACATTCCCCAGGAATTTAAGGGAGGAAGATTAATAATATGCCTGAAAAAGTCACATGGCAAGAAAGATAAAATGAATATCTAGGGTTTCAATTCCTTCTTTGATAGTTCTTAGCTTCAAGTAATTTCTCTTAACTTCTATAAAAAGGGGATGCTCCTAGTAGTATCCACCTCATAGATTATTGTTAAGCTAAAATAAACACATTTTAAAGTTCTAAGTAAATTCTGAGATGATGATTACAATGATGAATGAATAAATGGAAAAAGATGGATTCAAAGGATATTTCAAAGGTGGACTATTATCTTGAAATGAACACCCCATAAATATCTTGAAACTCAACATGTCCCAAATTGAGCTCATTATTTTGGCCTGTTCCCCCTTCCTCCCATTCTGTGGGCTGTGATGTGAAAGCTTGCCAAGCCCTTTTTCAGGCCTTTTCCTTCACTTTCGGTGTCCACCTTTTACTCCTCTTATTCGTGGCAGAAGCTGTAGCAGCATAGAATCATCTCATCTAAATCAGGTTTAGGGTAACCAAAGGCCTCAAACCTATCAATGAATGGGTGGATATTTTTACCCTAAACATGTGAAGACTTCCACCAACAGAATAGGCTGATGAGAACAATTTCATGAACAAGTTGAAATAAGGCAAAGTCCTTTGGGTAATATAGCACAATGTAGTTGCTAATAATAGCTACAAAGCTCTATAAGAGTTTAAAACTACACAAAAATTGTTGGGATAATACTTATAATAATAATAATAAATAATATGTATTGTATGTAATTTATGTATATTTATATATAATAATTATAATAAGAATATTCAAAGTGAAAACAAAATCTCATCTGAATTCCTAGGAGAACTCTTGTTTTGGGAGAGGAAGAAAGGTGTCATAGAGGAGGTAGTATTTGAGTTAATCTTCAAAAGATGTGTAGAATTTCAGAAAGTGAGCAGTGTATCATATGCATCATTGTGTATCATGTGAAGCCTATGGATCCCCCTTTCAGAATATCATTTTATATGCATGAAATCAAATGCATAAGATACAGAGGAAACAATTATATTGAAATAGTTATCACCACATGTTTAAAAAAAACCCAAACAAACAAGTTCATGGTCCCCAGGTAAAAAAACCCTTGGAAATGATGATCAGCTGTGAATGACAAAGTTATTCTTAGTAATACAATACTCTAAGACAACTCTAAAGGAGTTATGATGAAAAATGCCATCTGTATTCAGAGAAAGAACTGAAGGTGGTTGACTGCAAATTGAAGCATAGGGGGTTTTTCTAACTTTATTTTTCTTTAGGGTTTGAGGCTTTTTTGTTTTGTTTTGTTTTGTTTTTTTGGCCTATGTTTTCTTTTGCAACATTATTATTATGGAAATGTTTTGCATAACATGTATAATATATATTGAATTACTTACATTTTCAATGATGGGGAGGAAGGAAAGGAAAGAATTTGGAACTCAAGGTTTTAAAAATGAATGTAAAAATTATTTTTACATGTAACTGAGGAAAAATAAAATATTAAATTAAAAAAATTTTAAAAGGAAAAAAAATTTGTAATCACTGAAGAAGAGGAAGGGAAATTCTAGGGATAGAGAATTGTGTCAAAAAAGACACAGAGGTGGGAGGTTTGAAAGGTGTGTTCAAAGGTGTGGGAGTCTTATACTTAGAAAGAACATTTATCTGAGCAGCTAGATGGCCCAATTGAGTACTGTGGTAGATTTGAAGGTATATAGAGGTGAGTTCCCTTCCCCCTTGGGGCTTACAGATTGGTAATACAAGATACAAGCACAAATAAACTATATTATGTAAAGTGGATAAAGTGCTGGACCTGAAGTTAGAAGACCGGAGTTCAAATATGGTTTCAGACAATTGCTTAGCTGTGTGATTCTGGACAAATCACTTCTTGGTTCAGTTTCCTTATCCGTAAAATGGGGATGATCATTGAACTTACCTCTCCTGATTGTTGTGAGGATCAAATGAAAAGATATTTTCAAAATAGTTAGCCCAGAGCCTATCACATGATGAGCATTATATGAATGTTAACCATTATTATTGTTATTACATGGAAGGGGAATATTAAGAGATAGCAAAGGTAGGGTGGTGCCAGGTTGGAGAGGATCTTAAATGCTAAGCGACTGACTCATTTTCAGTTTTGTGACTTGGTCTCTTGAAACTCTCACTGATTCAGAATTGTTATATTATGAATTTTTATTTCCTGGAAGCTTGTTTTCCAGCAGCACAGGCATAAGTAAATGCTTTATTGACTTCTGAAGATAACATAGATACCAGCACTATGAACCAGCACAGATTTTATGGTTTTGACATGTCCAGCCACAAAAATTTATTGAATGAATAAATGAACTGAATTAAACACTGGGGATATAAGTAGAAAAATAACATAGTCTCTAGTTTTAAGGAACTTGAATTCTAATAGGAGAGATAATACTTTTAGAATATTTTAGCTATAAGGCAAATGGAAATGTCTCATGATCCTTAAGGGGTAACAGTAAAATAATGCCTCTTTTAAAAAGTACTTTTCTTTTAAAATTATTTTTTTAATTAAATTTTTTTTTAGAAATTCATTTTAAACTTCAATAAAAAACAAGAAAAGAAGAGAACATTTCTGTGTACACAGCAGAACATGGAGGATTCACGATAAAATCATGAATTTCCATTTCAGAGTGCATACTTTAAAAAAAACAAAAACAAAACTTATACTTGTTTTCAAAGCTACCCAGTTTTTCTGTGCGTCTTTCTAAGTTTCTCTGCTGTGTACTTTTTTGGTCTTTCACTGGGCCACCCCACCCTAGAGGAGGCTACAATTAAACACAAATATGTATATAATATACACACACATACATATATGAACACATATACATATATGTATAACCATACGATGCATATTTCTATTTATGAGTTCTTTCGTTGGAGGTGGATTACATTTTCTTTCATGGATCCAAGTTTTTCATTATTTTTCTAAAATCAACCAGCTTATTATTTCTTTTAGTGAAGTAGTATTGCATATCACAATCCTATATCAAAATCTGTTTAGCTATTCCCCAATTGAAGCACATCTATAATTTTAACTAATATGATAGGTTTAAGATCAAAGTTGTTTTAGTTTGCATTTCTCTCATCAATAATGATTTAGAGCATTTTTCCCACATGAATGAATATAATTTTGATTTCTTCATACTCTTTGACTATTCATAAATTAGGAATGAATTGTATTCTTATAAATTTGACAAAGTTTTTTTATATATTCGAGAAATATTTATCTGGGAAACTGAAAGACTTCTCCAAAATTTGTTTTCTTTTTAATTTTGACTATGTTTATTATATATATACATATATACATATATAATATATATGTGAAACACATATATATTATATATATATATATTACAACTTTTTAATTTAGTACAACTGACATTATTCCTTCTATGTCTGGTTTATACATAAATGCTTCTCATATCCATGAGTCTGATAGGTAATATGTTCCATGTTCTTTTAATTTTTTTTGTGATATTTCCTTTTATATATAGTCATATATTCATTTTGACTTTATCTTGATATATAGTTTATGACAATTGTCTGTGCCTAGTTTTTGTCAGACTGCTTTCCAGTTTTTTCCACAATTTTTTAAATGAAATAATGAATTCTTTTCTCCAAAATTTAAATCTTTTTCATTTATCAAATAAAGTTACTATAATCCACAGTGTATTATGTCTATTCTTTTCCACTGATCTACCTTTCAATTTCTTAGCCAGTTACTGCTTTACCAGTAGCCAGTAATAGCCAGTAATAGATATTTAGCCAGTAATAGATATTAGCCAGTAATAGATATTTTTCACATTTACTGCTTTATAATATAGTCTAAGATCTGATACTACTGAATCTCTTTCCTTTACATTTTTATCCCCATTAGTTTCTTCAAGATTCTTGACCTTTTGTTTTTCCAAATGAATTATTTTTTTTCCTAACTTAGTAAAATTATTTTTAGTAACTCAATTAGGATAGCATTGAATAGATTAGTTAGGTAAAATTGTCATTTTTATTATATTGAGTTTGCCTACCTGTATCTACCCATTACTGTTTCTCCAATCACTTAAATCTGACTTTATTTGTGTTTTATAATTATGTTCATGTATATTCTGGCTCTGTTTAGGTAAGTATACTCAGGTATTTGATACTGTCTACAATTATTTTGAGTGAAGTATTTCTTGCTATCTCTTGTAAGATTTTGCTAGTGATATATAAAATGCTCATGATTTATGTGAGTTTATTGACAGTCTTAATGACAGTCTTAAGAGTACTGATATTTTCAATTAAGAAGTAAACAGATCTTATTTTTTAAAACTTTTATTTTTTTATTTATTTGCTGAAGCAATTGGGGTTAAGTGACTTTACCAGAGTCAC
Organism: Sarcophilus harrisii; assembly: GCF_902635505.1. Lineage (NCBI taxonomy): Eukaryota > Metazoa > Chordata > Mammalia > Dasyuromorphia > Dasyuridae > Sarcophilus > Sarcophilus harrisii. Next base: position 415,856,889 of record NC_045427.1, on the reverse strand, counting down.
ACAGCTAGGACAGTTAGATCTTACTAAATTTCATAATTAATCTTTAATATTTATCTTATGTTTCTCCTGATTCTCATATGTAGAATTTTCCATTGAGTTGTGATCTTTTTGCCACAAATATCTAAGAGTCTTTCAGTTCATTGAATGACCATTGTTTTTGTTTGTTTTTGTTCAGGATTAGACTCAACTTATTTTTTTTTGTTGCAATCCTAATTCTTTTTCTCTTTGAAATATAATGTTCCAAGACTTAGGATCTTATAATGAAGAAACTGATTATAGCTCTGTGTTATTTGCATTTTTTCCCCTGGTTGCTTATCATATTTTCTCCTTAACCCAGGCTCTTTAAAACTTGGCTAAGATCTTTTTGTATATTTTTATCCTAGAATATCTTTTAGGTCGCGATCAGTAGATTTTTAAAAATTTCTATTTTATCCTTTCATTCTAATATTTCAGAGCAATTTTCTGTGACTTCTTGTAATATTATATCAAGACTATGTTTCCTTGATTGAAACTCTCAGATAGTTCAAAGATTCTTATATTATCTCTCCTGAGTCTGTTCTCTAGATCAGTTGCAGAGGGATGGAACTCTGAAAAGGTGTACTTGAATCTAAGACAGCAGAGCACTTAAGGCTAAGTACCTACTCAATATGAGATAATGGTTCTATAAACAGATACTTAGAGATAGAATGATGTGATGGCTCTCCTCATGATTGGCACCTGCTGAATGTGATGGAAGGCTGAGGGAGAGGGTCAGAGTCTCTGGCTGGCTGCAGTACATTCGGCAGGGAAGACTTCAGGCTCCAGACTCCAGAGTCCAGGATTCATCTTCGCTGAACCGCATGGCAGCTTGCCTGCCTCCTTCACTTCTCCTAAAGACCAACGACTTTGATCGATCCTGAGGCTCTCTAAAGAGCTAGCTCGAACATTACAATCAGTTATTTTTTTAATAAGAGGTTCCATTTTCTCTTCTATCTTTTCATTCTTTTGATTTTGTTTAATTATTTCTTGGTGTCTTATGATATCATTAACATCCCCTTGCCCAATTCTACTTTTCAAGGAATTATTTTTCTTTAAGTTTTTGTATCTCTTTTTCCAGTTGTCTGGAATTTTTTTCAAAATTTTCTTGATTTTCTTGGTTTGTTCTTATTTTTTCCCCTAATTTTTCCTTAATCTCTCTTATTTGATTTTTGAAATCCCTTTAAAGTTCTTCCAAGAACTTTTTAGGGGCATTGTGACCATTTGGCTATGTTTTCTTGGATTAAAAGTAGATTTTTAACTTCATTATCTCTCTGTGAATATAAACCCAGATATTCTCTATCCCCACAATAGTTTTCTATGATCACGTTCTTTCCCCTTTGTTTTCTCACTTTCATTTTTGTTTTATTTTATTTTTAGTAGGTTATTATTATAATTGGCTCTACTCCTGCGTGTGAAGAATAGTGTCCCAAGTCTCAAAACCTTTTTACTACTATTTTTTCTGAGCTCTGTCTTGGGGACCAACCTTGAGCACTCCTCCCACCACCAAGCCAAGGTTAGAGCCCAAGCCATATTGTGTTGAAAATGTTCTATTTCACTGCCATCCCTCTGGAGGCTGCAAAGTTCAGCATTTCCCTCTGCCCTAGAACTGAGACCAGGAACTCAGCTTTATTGCAAGTGTCCACAACCATCAGGGTCCCTGTCCCTCTGCCACCACATTCACTGAGTATGTTCTTGCTCCTCACCCACAGCTATTATTAAGATCTTGTCTGATCACAATACTATATGATGACCAATTCTCATGGACCTGGCCATCCTCAGCAATGAGATCAACCAAATCATTTCCAATGGAGCAGTAATGAACTGAACCAGCTACCCCCAGAGAAAGAACTCTGGGAGATGACTAAGAACCATTACATTGAATTCCCAATCCCTATATTTATGCCCACCTGCATTTTTGATTTCCTTCACAGGCTAATTGTACAATATGTCAGAGTCTGATTCTTTTTGTACAGCAAAATAACGGTTGGACACGTATACTTGTGGTTTATCTAATTTATATTTTAATATATTTAACATCTACTGGTCATCCTGCCATCTGGGGGAGGGGGTGGGGGGTAAGAGGTGAAAAATCGGAACAAGAGGTTTGGCAATTGTTAATGCTGTAAAGTTACCCATACATATAACCTGTAAATAAAAGGCTATTAAAATAAAAAAAAATGATTAACAGAAAAAAAAAAAAAGATCTTGTCTGGTCAATACAGCTGGGCCTGACATCCTGTGTCCTGTGTTAGGGAAGGGTCTTCCTCTGTCCCTCCAGGGGGCTTCTTGTTTGTTGATTCAATGGAGTCTGCCTGGAGGTTTTTGCACTTCTATGCTGGAACCTCTACTCCTGGAAGTAGAGTCTTTGCTGAGGCCCTCTCAAGTTGTCTTGTAAGGAACAACTGCTTTGAGCTGTTTTATTTATTTCTGCAGCTCTATATTCACTATGAGATCATGATCTTCTGCCTTTTTTTTTGTGGAGGAAATTTGGAGAGTCTGAATTTTTAAAAATTACTCTGCCATCTTTCCAAAATGCTTTCCCTTTTAAAGTCATTTTTACTGATACTGATAATATTTTCACCAATTACATGTAAAAACAATTTTTACCATTTGTTTTCTAAAATTTTGAATTTCATATTCTCTATCCTTCCCTCACTAAGATGGTAAATAATTTGATGTTATACATGTGACATTATACAAAACATATTTCCATGTTAGTCATGTTGTGAAAAAAAACAGACAAAAACCATGATAAAAATAAAGTGAAAAAAATATGTTTTGATCTGTGTTTAGACATTTTAGAAATAATTAACATTTTTCATTTTGGACTCATAATATCCTTTGGAATTGTCTTGGATCATTGTATTTCTGAGAATAGTTAAATTATGTACAGTTGATCATTGTACAAATTACTCTTATTGTATACAATATTCTGGTTCTGCTCACTTCACTTTGCATCAGTTCATATAAGTTTTTCCAAGTTTTTCTAAAATCTTCCTGCTTATCAATTCTTATAACACAATAATATTTCATAACAATTATGTATTATTACTGGTTCAATCATTCTCCAATTGATGGCTATCCTCTCAATTTCCAATTCTTTACCACTACAAAAAGAATTTTTGTATAAATAGATCCTCTCTCTGTCTCTTTATCTGTCTATTGGGAATTGATCTATAGTTTTCCTCTTCTGTTTTGGCTCTTCCTGGTTTAGATGTCAGCATCCCATTTGTGTTGTAAAAGGAATTTGTTAGGATTTTATTTATTTTCCCAAATGATTCATATACTATTGGAATTAGTTGTTCTTTAAATCTTTGGTAGAATTCACTTGTGAATCCATTTGATCCTGGGGATTTTTTCTTAGGGAGTTCATTGATGGCTTGGTCAATTTCTTTTCTTTTCTTTTTTTTAAATGGGGTTATTCAAGTATTCGATTTCCTCTTCTGTTAATCTGGACAATTTGTATTTTTGTAAATATTTAACCATTTTACTTAGGTTGTCAGATTATTGGCATGTAATCAGGATGAAATATGCTCATTTTTTAACTAGCTTTAATCAGTGAATGAACATTGTTTTAGTCAAACTGAGATCTGAGAAAGAACTTAGCTTAAAAAAGCCAAGGTCTCCCACTGTATTTGAAGTCATCCTGACCTATCCAAATAATTGCTTAATTTCATCTTTGTGAATTCACCCTTTAAATATTTAATACTGGTTAACTTTTTTTTTCCTTTTCAAAACATCAGTTTAACCAATGACTTAACCATTTTATTGTTGTTTTGTTTTCTCCCCTCCCTCTATAAAACCAAGTCATAATTTTATTTCCTAATTCAATAGTTTTCTTACTTTCAATTTTATTCTCTCCTTTGATTTTCAGGATTTCTAATTTGGTGTTTAATTGGGAGGTTTTAATTTGTTCTTTTTCTAGTTTTTTTTAAATTTCATGCCCAATTTATTGATTTATTTAATAGTTCTTTCTCTATTTTATTGATAAAAACATTTAGAGATCCAAAATTTCTCCTAACTATTGTATTGCTGCATCTGGTACATTTTGGTATGTTGTCACAATGTTGTTTTTAAATGAAATTTATTAAAGAATTTTTAATGAAATTTATTATTTTTAAGAATATTTTTCTCTTTAATGAAATTATTCTTATGATTGTTCTTTGATCTTCTTATTCTTTAGGATTTATTTATTTAGTTTTCACTATCTTTTCTAAAATTCTATTTACTTTAATGGCTTATTTTTGGTTGAATTTATCTAGTTCAAATAGTAGAAGGTTGAGGTCCTACACTAGGAGAGTTTTACTGTCTTTCCTCTTGTAATTCATCTAACTTCTCAATTTAAAATTTGGACATTTAGCGCATATATGATTAGTAATTACTTTATTTTTGTCTATAGTACCTTTTTAGCAAGATAGTTTCCTTGTCTCTTTTAATCAGATCTTATTTGCTTTTACTTTTTCTGAGATTATGATTGCTGTTTTTTTTTTTTACTTCAGCTGAAGCATGATATATCTTCATCTTTATTCTATATTTCTCTCTCTGCTTCAAATGTGTATGTATGTAATTGTGTGAGTTTGTGTTTTGATATTCTCTGTCACCACAATAACTTTCTATAGGATTCTTTTTTTGTTATGGTTGTCCCAGCTTATTCCTTAATTTTTAACTTGATGTTAATATTGGGCTTTGTTCCTAGTATGTAAGAGACACGTGGCAAGCTTCAAATTTTATTATTATTATTATTATTTTTGGTGCTGGTCTCTTCAGAGCTAATTCTGTGGATCTATAAAGTTTTCAATTTTTCTAAGGTGGTATGATTTAAGGAGCGGTGAGCTCACTAATCTCCTGCCTCTGGTGCCTAAAGTAACCATATGCACTCTTTTTTTATCCTGGACCTGTGACTAAGACCATTGCTCCCCAGTAGCTGCAAGTTCTAACATGCTTGTGCTCCTCCTTGGGACTGTGATCTATGTTTATGATTCAGATCCCCATTTGCACCATGCAACAAAGTCCTGCATCTAGAACCAGCAAAATGTCCCCTTTATTTTTTTCTTCTTCTTCTCCCTCCATCCACATAGGATATAACACCCTTACCTGCAGGTGCTATGCCCAAAGGAATGTAAATGTTGATCACTGAAACTTTGCAAGACATGTTGGGGTTTAGGAGATTGAATCCTTTCTTGAGGACCATGCCTTAAGCCCAGATCAACCTGGGTGTCATTGATTGGCCAACAGCAGGTCCCAGGCCAAGCCTTACTTGGTCACTGTTTGGGCTATGATGATTCAGAGTTAATGTAAACAGTAATTGCTTCTCGTTTTGGCCAGAAACCCTGAGGGTCTTTCCCTCAAAGACTGATTTTTTTTTAAACCATTCTTTGCCTCATTTCTTACCTAGTCTTAATCATTGAATGGGAATTGTTTCAGTCAATCATTGAAGGGAAAGATCTTAGCTTAAAAAGTGCAAGATCCTCTATCTCATCCTGGGCCATCTCCAGTCGTTCTGATCTATATCTGGTCACTGGGCCCAAATGGCTCTGGAGGACAAAGTGAGGCAGGTGATTTTGCATGGCCCTTCTTCACTTAAATCCAATTCATTTACATGTCACGGCATCACCTTCCTGATGTCTAGTCCTCTTTGATAATGAAGGACAAACAATAACTGGGTGAAAAGCATCTGAGTCATGGTGGCAAAATACAGAGTTGAAAATACTACGGGGAGGCGATTCATCCGTTGGAACCAAGGAATCAACAAAGCACTTATTTATTAAGCACCTACATGATCCACACTGGGTTAACTGCTAGAAATCAAAGACAAGAATGATATGGTCCCTGCCTTTGAAGTGTATATATTTGTAACCTACATTTTTAGACCTGGGATGTTTTGCATGCCTTTGCATGTGCAAGAGAATATTCCAATTACTGGAATGATGACAGGATAGGAAATATCTGCAGGAGTTGTAGTAGAATTGATGCAAGAGCTTTGGGAAAGAAATATATTCTTTGAGAAACACTTTTGGATTTATAAATTCTTTGGGAACCTTCTAACTTGGAGAGAAAGACTTTGAAAAAAACTTTGAATGTAGGGGAAGCCAGCTCCTTAACATGTCATCAATTTCTACTTAAGCTTCTTAAAGATTTTGGAGAGAGAATTTCCTTTTAAGTGAGATCAGGATTTTTCTCTCTTGGTTCAAACTGAAATATCTTACTTCCATCAGAAGAAATCATTTACTTTTGTGTATTTTTCTTGTTTGTTTTAATTTTTTTTTTTTTTTTGCTTACTTGCTATTCAATATTTATAACAGTCTTTGTGTGACCAACATTTGATGGGAAGGAGCCAACCTGACAGATGTAAATTTGGAGATATCTTTTTCTATAAAGGACTAATGACCAGGAAAGTGATTTTGTTTTGAACTCCTGTACAACAACTTTTAGGCAGACACATATATGGTTGGTTCTCATCATTCATGGTAGTTAACTATTAAGTTATTGTGAACAAGGAATTGGCAAATACTGAACCATTGCTATGAGAGGCAATATAGATAAAGATAAATAAAGGGTCCTGAAAGCCTGAGAGCACTCTCCAGAGCTGCCTCACTTACAGATGAGTGAATTTTTAATTTTTCTGAATGTATCCTATTGTTGATTCATTAATGCTGAACCTATGACCAGGATCACTGAATTTGCCTGAAAGGTGTTTATCCAACACCTCTTTTCTCAATAAGACATATCATAGCTTTCTCGTGCTTAGATACATTGGGAGACATTTAAACAGTGAAATCACCAACCCCAAACCCACAAAAGTACAAAAAAAGAAAAAACATGACATTTAGCAGACCATATAAAGAGAAGTTATTTATACAGTATGAAACTGAAACAGGAAGTCGGATGGTTGCCAGAACTTTGCTGGGCCTCAGCTAGAAACGTGGCCACTCAAATTCTTGTCACTATGTTCAGGTGGAGGAATGATGATAAAAGTGTGAGTGTTGTTCTTTGGGTTACAAATACATTTTAGCAAGTTGGTGAAGTTGTAGATTATCAAATCTATACATAATGAAGATCATTTAATTCTAGCCCAGTGCTCCGCTCAGAGACTGGTGGGGAAAGTCTGTTCCAATTCCTGATCCTTTTGCTCCTTTTAAGGCAGTCATCATAGTCTCTTTCCCATAGGCATAGAAGATTCTAGAGACATCATTGGAAGCCCCTGGAAAGAACTATCCATTTTGACTAGCCATATCAATATCCGTGTCTTAAATGGGCACACACAAACATATATGAAACAAAATATTCATATTTAATTTGAATATATGCATATGTTATACATGTATTCAAATTCATATCTAATTTGAATATATGCATATATTATACATATATTCAAATTAGATATGAATTGATCTGTGAAAAGAGCTTTGGGGGTGATCAGGAATAGAAGTGAATCTTGAAGTCAGAAGGAGGGAAGAAATGCGTTTCAGGCGTGCTAGGCAATATCAAAAAAGGAGGAGAAATAAAGAAAATTTCATTGGCCTGCGGTACTGTGAAGTGGAGAAAAAATGTCATCTGTAAAATGGGAATAATACTAACAGCACTTATCTCCCTAGAGTTTTAAGGAGATTGAGGTGAGATGTTGGCAAGGCGCCTTCAAGCGCTACGCAAATATTAATTATTTATTAATGTCCCTGGAAAGCAGCCATTAAAGGTCTAGCCTAGGCTTTCTCCTCCGCACGCACTCACGCAACCACTATTGCCGCCCTACGCCTGGTTTACTGTCTCTTTCTGCTGGGTCCTGTACTCCCCAGAGCAATCAACGTCTTTTTGTTTCCAGGCTATTTCTAAGCTAATCAGTCCCGTTGGCTTAAGGCATGAGGAGATTTTAGCACTGTCAGAAGCAGAAGCTGAAGGGATCCAAAAAGATGGTTAATAGTTAATAGGGGTCATAGGAGAGAGAACGCTGAACGATGGGATTTGTAGTCTTTAATCTTTTGCCGTCCTTCCAGGGGCGATTGGGTTGGTGTGAACGCGCTTGCGCCATTTGGCCCCCGAAGCTTCCGGGACGGCTCTTGCCCGACCGGCGGACGGGCGGGATGAGTGCGCATGCGTATATTTTTGAGGCGGCGGTTCCTCGCTCCTTCCGGGCTAGGTGAGTGCGCTTGCGCGTCTTCCCCCGGAGGCAGCGGCTTTGCTTGTCTCCCCCTCTGGCGGTTGAGCGGAGGGAGTGCGCTTGCGTGTCCCCGCCCCTGCCTCCCCTGCGACGCGTGGGTGGCGGTTGGTCTCTGCTCTCCCGGGCGCGCGGCCCGGCTTTCGGTGCCCGGGATGGCTAGCGCCTCGGCCCTCGCGGGGAGCTCTGCTTTGGGGTTGGGTGCCGTCGGGGGCCCCGGGCCTTGGGGCAGCTCGGCCGGGGGCCCGTCCCGCTATGTGGCCGGCATGCAGGAGCTGTTTCGGAGCCACAGCAAGACGCGCGAGTTCCCGGCGCACAGCGCCAAGGTGCACTCGGTGGCCTGGAGCTGTGACGGGCGCCGCCTGGCCTCGGGCTCCTTCGACAAGACGGCCAGCGTCTTCTTGCTCGAGAAGGACCGCCTGGTGCGCTCGGCCCCGGGGGGCGGGCGGGAGGCTGGCGTTGAGGAATTGGGGGGCCCAGGGGGCTCCGAACGCCCCCTGGAAGGCCCGAGTGGTCTGCTTGATTTTCCTTGTACACTGCGGCGTTCCATCTCCCACCACCATGCCTTTGCCTAGGCGGCCTCCCCTCCCCCCTTCCGTTACATTGGGGCCCTGTCAGGTCCGCCTCACTGAGCTTTTCTCGACCTCCTCTCCTCACGTTCTCATTATTACAGTTCTGCTCCTTGACAAACTGCGCGCACTGGTTTGTGGACCAGAACTCCGACTCTTTGGCCCTTGCTCATGTACATTTGAGGACAGCGACTTTGTTGTTTCTGTTTCTGGTGTACATTCTTATCACAAATACCCGTTGCTTTAGTAGGCGGTTAGTAAACACATTTTCGAGCTGAATTGGAGCTTTGGGGGATTGAAAGTAATGGGAGTCTGTTGACAGGATGGAGTGAGAGGATCGGGAAGTGGGGGGCGGGGGGGGGGTGGGGCACAAGAGCCGAAAGAAGGAACGTCCGGGACTGGTCGGCCTTATGCGGGAGAGGGAAGACGTGATGGGCATCTTTGAAAGTGTTCTGGGGCCCTGGCTCTTAAAGCCACTCTGCACTCCCCAAATTCCCAAGTAGCCCATGGAAGTATTTGAGTTAACAGATACCGCCCTCATTTTAGGTAAAAGAAAATAACTACCGAGGACATGGGGACAGCGTGGATCAGCTCTGTTGGCATCCAAGTAATCCAGACCTCTTTGTCACTGCGTCTGGGGACAAAACTATTCGCATCTGGGATGTTAGAACTACAAAATGCATCGCTACTGTGAATACTAAAGGTGATTCTCAAGAGGGAAGAAGGGACTGTCATGGTGTAGTGCATAACATTATTATTATTATTTTTTTTTCATTATAGTAACTTTTTATTGACAGAAGCCGTGCCAGGGTAATTTTTTTACAACATTATCCCTTGCACTCACTTCATTATATTATTTGGAAATTGGAGTTGAAGACAGGGTAATGTCCCCAGGCTGGTGACCTGGGGAAAGTAAGTGCACTCAGAGTCTGTTTCCTTATATTGAAATTGTGATAGAGCAGGACAGAAATGGGAGCTAATATTTTCATGCAAATTAATTTACAAAAATGATTACAAAGCATTTTTTTTCTGCCTTTGCATCCAATCATTCTTTTATCTAATATGCTTTCTCAATCTCTTTATAGATCTATCTGTATAGCTATATATTAAATATATCTAATGATCTAGTGGAAAGAACATTAGATTTTAAAGTCAAACAAGTTGGACTCAAGTTCCAGGTCTATTGCTTATTACCTGTAACTTTAGATAAATTATTTGAGCTTTCTGGGCCTCAGTTTTTTCATTTGTAAAAGGAGAATAATTCTTGCACAATCTACTTCAAAAAAAGTACCATGAAAGCTAGGAAAACAAATTCCACCATGGCCTCTGAGACAAATGACTATCACTTGGGGCAAATCACTTAGCTTATCATTGCTCTAGATCCATGGTGTCATACTCAAATAGAATCTCCATAGGTGCCATATTGATTTAGAAAATCATAACTAACGTTTTTTACTATTTTGTTAAACATTTCTTAGATTTTAATCTAGTTGGATAGTGGATTTGACATCTGCTTTAGGTAGCTTAAGACAGTAAATTGCAGAAGAGATGCTGACTTGTATTTTGCAGAGGGAGTCTATTTACTCCCTTCTCACTATGTTCTGAATGAAATCACAGAAGTCCACTTATGATCCTTATAAATTTGTTGTGAGGAAAGTGCTTCTTTGTTTCTGTAAAGATGAGTTTAGACTTATTTTATTTGATAAGTGGTCATTGAGTTTAGAATATTTAGCAGCTTATGTGATGTTTCCTGATTAATATCAAACTGAATATGGTATTCAAAGAAAAGTTTTGATCTTGTATTATAATAAACCAACTTGCATTTATATAGTGCTTTAAGATTTACAAATTACTTTCATCACAATAAATCTTAGATGTGATAGTGCAAAAGATTACTGTCTTCATTTTATTGACTGAATCTTGGAAATAGTGATAAGCCTAGGATCACATAGCTAGTAAATATCATAATTGATATTTGAATGCAAGTCTTTGAATTTCATGTCCTGTGTCCTTTGCATTGTACTACAGCTATTCCTTAGAAAATTTATTTGGTGGTTCTTGGTCAAGTCAGTTTGCTTATTTATTTCTTTATAGGAGAGAATATTAACATTTGCTGGAGTCCCGATGGGCAGACCATTGCTGTGGGCAACAAAGATGATGTGGTAACTTTCATTGATGCTAAAACCCACCGTTCAAAAGCAGAGGAACAGTTTAAATTTGAAGTAAATGAAATCTCCTGGAATAATGATAACAATATGTTCTTCCTGACAAATGGCAATGGTTGTATCAACATTCTCAGGTAATGGGTATCATCCAGCTCTCCTATTTCTCTCCTATTTATAGCTGCTACAGACTTGTAGAATGTTAGAACAGGAGGGAGTTTTAGATCCTAGAATGTCTTACTGATTTGGTTAATCAATTCACATTTAGCGTTATACTTGCTAGGCTTGTGTTTTCCTCTTATTTCTTTTTACTGATTTTTTACTTACCTTTTAAATCAGTACTTTGTTCTTATGATTACTTTTTCTAATGCCACCTTGATATTAGTCTTCCCATTGGTTCTTCATTTGCTTCCATTTAGCTGTCCAATCCCAAATTCCTTGAATTTACTTAGATTAGAACATAGAATATTAGAAGTAGAAAAGGGACCTCAGAAATCATCTAGTACAATTTCCTCATTTTATGGATAAGGAAACTTAGATTCAGAAAAGGGACTTGCTCTAAATCAATTAGTGGTTGAATGGAGATTCACACCCAGGGCTTATTTCATTATACCATGTTTCTGAACATTTCTTTGGAGGCTGGGATCTATTGGATCTGAGCTGTACAATGTAGATCTCTGCAGTAATTAGGCTGGAGTTGAATGCTTAGTGAGATATTTAAGCTCTTTTCCCTGTCATGAGTTTCTTTAAAGTAGTCATTATTTGGAGAGAGAATGTTTGTCATTGTGACTCATTTGCAGATTTATAGAGAAGGCAGCATGGTTTAGTAAGAGCAGTTGAAAGAGTACTAGATTTAAATCCTAATGACTTGGATATGAATTCCAACTCTGCCTAGTTAGCAGTTATCCCTTTGGAGCAATTCACTAAACTGATAAACTAAACCCTCAGTTTCTTCATCTGTGAAATGAAGGGATGTAGTGCTTTTCATTTTCTATATTTTGGTTGCTTTTTTTAGACTTCATGAAGACATTCTCACCTTATGATCATAACTTAAGATTTATGTGGTACTTTGTACAATATATATAATATAAACCTAGTGCCAGTATTATCACTCAGAATACATCTGGTAACTGGTTCCAGTCTACCAGGCCATCACATTATACTCTTACTCATTAAATATTTGAGAGCTTATTGTATAAATTGTACTATCCTTCTGAGAAGGATAACATATAAAATAAATATTGTTCTTTCTCTGGGAGTTGAGTCTAGGGTTAAATGAGGTATGAACATAGTCATAATGTAAGTGGCATGTGAATGATACAAAATGTTCTTTAGGAGTTCAGAGAGGAGAGAATGATAACTTTATGTTGATTGCATAAAAGGAGTATAAACTAAAAAAAAGCCAGGTGAAATTCAGGGAAGCAAAATAGGTAGAGATGTGCCTTTCTATCATTTATCATGCTCTTTTGGATGGAGAGTAGGGCATGCTCCCTATTGATAGGTGGAAGAAGCAAAGATAAGGATCTAACTAACACCAGCAGTGATACCTTAAGAGGGTCATTCCCCACTCTAATGTTCAGTTTTCTCTTTTGTTAAATGAGGGGTTTGGACTAAAATTAAGATGATATATTTGGAGCTGGAAGGCACCTGATCCTTTTATTTTACAGATGTGGAATTTTACAGATTTTATAGGCCAGAGAAGTTACGTGACTTGTTCAAGATAGCACAGTAGTAGACCTAGGATCTTAAAATTAATTATTTTTTAGACAGGATTTGAACCTACATTCTTTGACTTTAAACCCAGTGCTGCTACTACTCTACCATGATTCACACCACCATAATTCAGATCTTCATTTTTTCTTGTTTGAATTGTTTCAGTGGCATCTGTTGAGGAAACTAGATGGTACAGTGGGCTGGATCTGCAGTCAGGAAAAATCTTGTTTCAGATGCTAGCTGTATGACCTTAGACAAATCACTTAAATCTTTTTTAGCCTAGTTTCCTGATTTGCAAAATGGGGATAATGATGTACTTCCCTCCTGGGGTTGTTGTGAAGGGAAAACGAGGTATTTATTATAAGTGTGATATGAAGTTGAAGTTGATAAGGTCAATGAGAGATGCAAAGTATTCTGTGAAAACATGAAGAAGGGAGAAGTAACTTTGCGCTCACATATATATAAAACTGCTTTATAGTTTAAAAAACATTTTCCTTAAAAGAATCATAAGAGATAAGTAATCAACAAGTATTTATTAAATACCTACTATATGCTGGGCACTGAGGATGTGAAGACAGACATGAAATAAACCCTGCCTTCAAGGAGCTTACTGTGCATTTTATTGTAGAGATGATGGGGACATTTAAATAATATGCATAATAATTGCAAGTTAATTGTGGAAGGGGGAAGGAAAGACTAGTGGCTGGAGGAACATCTTCATATATAATTGTTGATGCCTGATATAAGCTTTGAGAGATAAAGTATTTATGAAGTACTTATTATGTGTTAGAGGGGATTCTAAGAGGTAGAGGTAAAGAGGGAATAGATTTCTAGTTATGGAAATGGGTAAGGAGAGTGAAAAAGAACGGGAATTATGAATATTATCTCTTAATGTGATGGTGAGGAAAATGTAGCTCAGAAAAGTTAAATGTAATTGGTTGGGTTGCCCCACATCTCAGTTAAAATTTGGGTCAACTCCTAGGCCAGTACCTTTGCTGCTAATAATTTAGATCCAGGTTGTCAGTGGGTTGCACTTTTGAGTATGTGGATAAATGATCTATGTGCCTTGTTCTGTGTTTTTTCTTTTTAGCTATCCTGAGTTGAAGCCTGTGCAATCCATCAATGCCCATCCTTCCAATTGCATCTGTATCAAATTTGACCCCACTGGGAAATACTTTGCCACAGGAAGTGCTGATGCACTGGTTAGCCTTTGGGATGTTGATGAATTAGTGTGTGTGAGATGTTTTTCCAGGTCAGTAGTACTTCTTGATCATTCATCTCTTGTTCCTAACTATGCTACAGTATTTTGTGCCATTTTCATTTGTTCTTTACATTTCTTAGATGGGGTTCACATAGTGAAAGATGGAAGCTTTTTGGTTCTGTGTAATATGTGTACATATTTTGAATATCAACTCAGCACTTAGACTGTCCATTTATTCTTGCTGGGAGAAAAGTTTCCTTTTCCAGTTATATATATATATATATATATATATCACATATATGTGTGTGTGTTTGTGTATGTATGTTATACATAAAAAAAATTATATTTAATTTAATTTTAATTTAATGATGAATAAAAATCCCTATTCTACAGATTGGATTGGCCAGTGAGAACCCTCAGCTTTAGCCATGATGGGAAGATGCTTGCATCAGCATCTGAAGATCACTTTATTGACATTGCTGAAGTAGAGACAGGTAAAAAAGTTCCACTTAAGGAAATTAGCATTATGTTTAATAATGTGAAACAGAAGGTACAGCTGGCAAAAACTTTAGATCAGTGTTTTCCCTTTAATTTTTACAGCTGATAAAGCTGATATGAAATAACTTATCCAAGATATCATAACTAGGCAGTGGTAGAGCTGACATTGAAAAAATTTCTAAAGTTAAGAATCCCAAAATCACTTTCTGAGTGAGTTGAATTATCTAAACTGTTCCTCTATCCCAATAGTTTTATGCCAAAAGAAACAAATTTGTGGTGGTGGGAGGTACGTCTAGAGTTGCATTTTGCGTCTATTAAAAAAATTCCTTAGTGGTTTATTTTGTGTGTGCCTTTCACTTTAGCTTCTAAAGCCTAAAAATGTTCAATATTTTTAGACAAAAGATTTTATGAAATTACCTTTGACATGATTTTAGATTACTATTGACAGATATGCAGTTTTAGAGTTCTTTTGGAAGACAAAATAAAAACCTCAATCAAAAATATAAAAAAAAAAAAATTGATTAAAGCACTTTGACAACCCTTTGAAATGCCAATGCAGTGAATGAATAGCCACTAGCTTAAAATTCATAATTCACTGTTATATCTGGAGAGAGAAAGCAGATCTGTAGATCTCAAGAAATCCATACTGAGGAAAGCTTTGAATCAACTTGACATTATTCTCTTTGATTCATCTTAATTTGAGGGAATAATAAAAAAACACAGGGAGGAAGATTTTTTTATTCATACAGATTTGGATCATATCCATTTTGCAAAGGAGGAAACTGGAGCTAAGAAAATTAAGTGACTTATCTAAGATCACATAGTAAGCATCCGAGACAAGGCTTTGAAAACCCAAAGTGAAAGCTACCTTTTCATGAAGTACAGATCCACTTGTCAAAGTTCACCAATGCAAAATGAATGATACAAGGAGGACCTACTTCAAAGGAGTATTAGTAAAGCATTTTATAAATTTTAAGGCTTTACATGTGGACTTTTATTGACCCATGTTGCCCTCTGTTGGAAAATTTCATACCTTTAAATATTATCAACATTTATTTGAAAGAATTTTAGTTCTTAATTTCCTTTTTTTGTGCCTTTATGTTTCAAAGGAGAAAAAACTTTTTGTTCTGTCTTGTTTTTGATTCTTACAAGTTTTTGTTAATGGAATAACATTCTTAGAATCATCTAGTTCAACCTGTATTTGGGAAACAGTGGGATAGAATGGAAAGAGTAATGGATTTTATCAGGACACTTTAGTTTAGATCCCAACTGTAGCATTTCCTAGCTCTGAGCTTGAGGACATAGTTTTACAAACTCTTTGAGCCTTAGTTTTTATATCCTTTACCTAAGGATAATCCTTATGTAGTTCAAGGGTAATTGTGAAAAAGTACTTTTTGGGTCTTAAGGTGCAATAGAAATAAGAAATTTTATTTCTGATCAAATCTGTATCTGAATATATTTGACTTTTGTTTTCTGTGTCTGTTGATTGTAGGTGATAAGCTCTGGGAGGTGCAGTGTGAGTCCCCAACATTCACGGTGGCTTGGCATCCCAAAAGACCTTTGCTGGCATTTGCTTGTGATGACAAAGATGGCAAATATGACAGCAGCCGGGAAGCAGGGACTGTGAAGTTATTTGGACTTCCTAATGACTCTTAAAAGGAGGCTTGGAGAGTCCAGTCTGCAGAGGGGAGCCCTGGCTCAGAAGAGAAGCTGGGAGAAAGGCCTGGGAAAGTCAGGCATTGTTTTGTCTAGTTTGTTTGCTCTGTTTTTCCCCAGAGTACATTCTCCCCCATTACCAAATATCCCAATAGAAGAGAAAGTTGTTCCATGTCCACCCATTTGAATAAGATAGTACGACTTTTGGTGGCAGTATTTTTGTGGGAGTGGGGGGTGTCAGAGTTTCCATTTATAGTAATCTGTTAATGCAAAGAGCACTGAATTAAAGAGAGCAATGGAAAGAAGACTGGATTTGAAATTGGAGGCCTCTATTTACAGCTTAGTTCTGCTATTACTTAAAACTTTGCCTCTCTGGGCCTTAGTTTCTCATTTTTAAAATGAGGGATTTGGATGATCTAAATCCTATTATCTTTCTGTCTCAGGGGACTGTCCTGTATTGTTCAGAAATCCTAGGAATTTCTGCAATTGGAATTTTGTTAATTCCAATTGCAATAATTAATGGAATTTTTGTTAGTTAAGTGGAAATTTTTCAATTTCCTCCCTTTTTTTATTTCCTTGAATTTTGAGAAGGTGTTGTAAACTTCATAACCTTTGCTGACTCTAAAAGGTTGTTGGTTTTAGGAAGTGACAATCTCACTTCTTGATTAAATATTGAATGGCCCATATTAGTAATTTTATCTTGAATAGAGATAAAAAAGACTGGTGCCTTAGTACCACAGTCCTGAAAATAATAGCTCACTCCTCTATAAAGAGAGGGGCTTGGATTAGATGACTTCTAAATTCCTGTTGATCCATTTTTAATAGCACTTGGTTTGCAAAATAATTTCCTCACAATAACCCTAAGGGGAGGGCAGAGAGTTTTTTATTCCCATCTTAAGGTGATAAAACTGGCATAGAGAGGCTTAAATAATTTACCCAAGGGGTCACATGGCTAGTCAGGTATTTCTTCCTGGGTGATTGGTGTTATAACATAATTTCAATTTGCTACCTCATTTGGGTGTCCCCATATGTGATGTATGTCTTGATAACTCTCCTCTGCTCATACTCATTCTACTTGTGGGTCCAGGGTTGATGAAGAGGAATGTAACATTTTGGGAAAAGTATTTTTTAAGAATGATTTTGATATTTTAGCTTTTAATAAAAGTTAAATTTTGGGGCATTCTTACAATTTAGTAAGGTGGTACTGGACTTTTTTATTTTCTTTATCTGTGAGAGATGTATAAAAGTGCTTGCTCTTTACCATTTTGAATCCTGATTTAAATCCTCTGAGAAGTTGAAGCTGATTGGTGATCATTTTAAGTTGACATTTGCTACCTTACAATAACAGTTTCCCATTTCTTTGATGAAAGTTTTAAAAATACTGTGAAGGCTGCAGGGTCTGGAGATTGTCATCTTTATTTTATAGGGTAGGACTAATTCAATCTGGTCAGGAGGTATCCATTGGAGTACCCTAGAAATCTATTTTTGGTCCTACACTTAAAAGATTTTACACCTAGATTTTCCTTGGTATTCTTCCCCCATCCTTTTCTAGAGAGCCATCTAGGATTTAGAAAAGTATTTAAAAAGAAAAAAAGGAAGAAGAGAAAAAAAAATCTGTCAAAACTGTTAAATACATTGAAGAAATTTGACATACTTATTATTTCATACTTACAGACTCACCTCTGTTCTGCATCTCTGCTAAAGAGTGAAAGATGTCCACTCTTTTTAATGTATTCAGTGAATTAAAGGTATAGATTGATATATTAATCAGATTTGCAGATGGCACAAATTTAGGAGAATAAATAGGACTTAAAAAGATGTTGATAGGCAAAGATATAGAAATGACTAATAAGATGAAATTTTAAAAGAATAAAATTAAAATCTTACATTTAGAACAAAAATCAATTTCATAAGTATAAGTTGAGGGGAACATGTTTGGAAAGAAGTTTGAAAAAAATTTGTGTGTGTGTGTGTATGTATATGTATGATTTAATTGAATTACGTTGTGAAGCAACGGGAGGCCACCTGTGATAGTTTAGATAATCCTCCAAGTATTCAGGTGGTCTGCCCTCTTCAGATCACACTTTAAATATTGTGTTCAGTTCTGGGCATCATAGTTATAAAAAAAGTGATAAAAAGTTGTAGCTCAAGAGACTGTGGAGGAGGGCATGCAGGTTGGTTTCTGCTATATGAGGACTGAGTAAAGGAACTGGAGATTTAGCTCGAAGAGGGGAGTATTTGAGGGATGATTTTGGGAGCGGTGCTGCAAGGTTGCCATAGCTGTCATAAGTGTCTATAGAAGAGATTATACTTGTTTCATTTGGCCTCAGAGGACAGAATGAGCAGCAGTCTCTCTGGGACTCCCCTTTACTCCTCCAAAGCATTCTTGAGAGGCAGAAATATACATTGGAAAGAACTATGGATTTGGAGCCAGAGGACTTGTATTCTTAATAGTGCTCCTCTACTTGCTATTTGTGTGACCTATGATAGGTCCTTAAATCCTGTGATCCTCGAAGCAAAATTAGATTTGAAAAGTATATATGAAGCATAGTAAGGATTTTCTTTTGGGGTGTAGTTTTGATAAGATGGTCCTTCCTATCAGACTATAAAATTCTCTTATTCTACCAGGCTGGAAGAGAAGCTTAGTAATTTGCCCATGCTTATGGCAGGATAATGAGAAACAGGGCCAGGACATAGATAGAGTCTCTGAATGTTTGATCTAGAAGACGCCTTGGATCCTTTTTTTGATGTTCCTCAACTTCATGGTTGAGGGGGTAACAGGCTTAGATGTTTTATGGGGTCTCACTGGCTGAGGCATTGCAGACCTTTGATGTCTCTGGTGTGGTCTTCTCCTGGCCACTGTGCCTTTGTGGCTTTCAAAACACTTTTCATATCCATGACTCCTTTTGTGTCCTGTTGGGGCAGATAGAGGAGGTAGCTTTTACTTCTAATTAACAGATGAGGAATCTAGCTGAAGTAGAGAAGATAACATGCTTATGTCATATAACCAGTTATTAGCAAAATATAAACTAGAATCCTAATTTTTCGACTCATGGGTCAATGTTCTTTCTTGTCACTGCACTTCATTACTTTGTGATCACACAGTGTTGTAAAATGGGAAACGCCACTGAATTGAGATTCCTAAAATTTACAAATTTTAGTTTTCGGTCCTGGCTCTGCCTGTCAATTTGTGTGATCTCGGGTAAATTATTTCCTTTTTCTGCGCACAAATTTCCTTGCTTATAAAATGGGGATAATCATTGTTTCTCTATGTATAAATATAGAGTATTACATACCCTTAAGTATTATATTGTGGTGAGGAAAGTGCTTTGTAGTCCTTAATGCCATTAAGAAATAGGGATGGTTATGAGGGGATTCATTTCTTAAAAGACATGTCATTCTACTTGCAGAATAGATTGACCTGACCATTTATGCTGCCAGCATAGTCAGTCCTTGAAGAAATTTGTACTTTGTTAAGAACTTTTTGGGTTATTGGCTTTTCAAGTAGATTTGAAAAGCCATAACTAATGTTTTCAATTGTGTCTGACTGACCTCATGGACCATTTCTGTTCATGGGGCTTTCTTGACAAAGATAAAAGAGTGGTTTGTCATTTCCTTTCCCAGCTGATCCTTTCATTAGGTTAAGTAACATACCCAAGAGTCAGACAGCCAGGAAGTATCTAGGCTAGATTTGAGTTCAGGTCTTCCTGACTGAACCCATTGTTCTATCACTAAGCCACCAGTTGCCTCAACTGTTTCCACTCAAAAATGAGTATGAAGTGAAGATTATAAGTGGCAAGCTAGATAAGATTAAGGGTCCATAAGGGATCATCATTCAAAGGGGTAGGATGGGGATCTTACAGTTTATTATCTTATAATATACCTATTTTAATGCTAAGGGGGATATCAGATGTCAGAATGATGTAATTTTCAGACCTGATAAGAAGATGCATAAAAGTCAGGCCTCAGCTTTGATACTGGGTTTGGAGTTGGTGAAGACCCTTATAGTATCATAACCATGTTTGGTCCAACAATAAGGGTAGGAACAAGAATAACGCATTTCTAAATTGCATTAGGGTTTACAAAACACTTTTCCTTACTTCAGTCCTATGAGCTGGGCCACCCCTTGTACCTGAAATGTGTTTGATTTTTATCTGACTCTGAAACATTCTCACCTCAGACGCCATTTTTCTCCAGGAGACATTTGAGAATAACCCTTTTCTTTGACTAAAAGTTCTCTTTCTGAAATTTCCCTGGAATACTTGGTCAGATCTTCCTTTGACCTTATCACACATTATAATTATCTTTATATAATCAATAAATGTTGTTCCTACTATGTGCCAGGAAAGGCATCTAATTTAATGCAGTGGATAAAGTGCTGAGCCTGGAGTCAGGAAAACCCATCTTCCTGAACTCAAATATGGCCTCAGATACTAACAGATCCTGGATAAGTCACTATACCCTGTTTGTCTCAGTTTCCGCATATCAAAATGAGCTAGAGAAGGAAATGGCAAACCACTCCAGCATCTCTGCCAAGAAAATCCTAAAATGACATCATGAAAAGTCAGACAACTAAAAAGGATGAAACAGAATGGACATGTGCCAGACACTGCTAAGTGCTAGGGATGCAAAAGAGGCAAAAGACAAGCCTTGCTCTTGAGGAGTTTGCCATTTAATGAGATAATATGCAAATATACACACAGTAAACTATATACAAAATAAATAGGAAATAACAGGAAGACACGAATTTAAGAAAGGTGGGGAAATCTCCCTATAGGTGGGATTTTGGCTGGGATTAAAAGGAAGCCAGGAAGGTCAATAGTTGGAGCAGAATTGGGAAGTTTGGGGGTGGAAGGGACAGTCAGAGCGATTGGCTAAAGCTGAGAAATGTATTGTCTTGCTTATGGTACAACTGAGAAATATCATAGGATCAAAGAACAGGTGTCAGGAAGTAAGGTTTTAAGAAGATTGGAAAGGGGGGGGCAGCTAGATAGCAGTGGATAGAATACCGGCCCTGAAGTTGGAAGCACCCAAGTTCAAATGAGGCCTCCCCTAACACTGACTGTGGACCCTGGGCAAGTCATTTAACCCCAATTGCTTCACTCTCCCCTCTCCTCCCCCTCAAAAGATTGGAAGAGTAGGAGGAGGTAAGGTTAAGAAGAGCCTTGCATGTCAAATGGCATCTTTGTATTTGCTTTTGGAAGCAATAGGGAGCCACTGATGTTTATTGACTAGGAGGATGAAATGATTGGACCTGTTTTTTAGGAAGATCAATTTGATGACCGAATGAAGACTGGATAGAAGTGGGGACAGACTTGAGGCAGGCAGACCCATCAGCATTTCAGTAATCCAAGTTGTGAGGGTTTGAGGACCTGCACTAAAGTGGTGACAGTCTCAGAGGGCAGAAAGGAGTGAAAACGGCAGACCTGGCAATAAAAATATGAGCTTGAAGGGCTGAGAGAGGAGAATCGAGGGTGACTCCTGGTAATAAGTAGCGCTGGTCACTTGGCTGTCCTCAGTCATAGGGAAGGGAGGAGGGAAGGGTTAGTTAGACAAGATGAGTTTTGGACACAAGCTTGAGAATGTCTGAAAGGCAGAGATGCAAAATAGGAGAGATTGGGACAGGAGAGGTAGAGATTAGTTATTTGTGGTAATTGAATCCATGAAAGCTGATCACCAAATGTAGTATAAAGGGATAATAGAAGATCCAGAACAGAACCCTAAGGGACATCTAGGTTAAAGGACAAGATTCAGATGAGATATTTTGGTTTCCTTCATCCTGTGGTTCTCTGAACTTGGTTATCAAATGAAACACAGTTTACATACAGGCTCAGAATATAAACTGCTTGACAGAGGGCTTAATGATTTTATTTGTATAGTCCTGAGGCATTTCATACATGTGTACATGTATACACATATGTAAATGTGTATGTGTTTCTGTTTTACTGATTACAGATGAAGGTGATGAAAAGGGTGCAAAAGCTGTGACTTGGCACAGGCCACAAAATAAGGATAGCTCAAACAAAGCACATTCATATACTTCATCTTCAGAGACCCTTGGGTTGGCAAGAGGGATGGTTTTAAATTGATAATACAGTACAATGGGAAAAGTATAGGACTTGGAGTGGGAAGGCCCTGGGTTTGAATTCCAGTTCTGTTTACTACTCGTGTGACCTTGGTAATGGCTCATCCTCTTTGAGCTTCAGTTTTCTTTACTATAAAATGAAGGGGTTGGACTTAGATAGTTTAACATCTCATTCATCTCTAAACCCTATGATCTTATTCCTTTATTGACCTCATTTTGCTTTCTTCTTGAGTAGAGCAGAGTGTCTTTGAGTTTTAAGTATGGATCCACAGTAATTCAAAGAAAATTTATTCAGGTTACACAGGGATTATGAATGCACATTGCTACAACGAAATGATGTTCTGTATAATACATTATAAAGCATCTGCCTAAGGTCATTTTGTAGAGGTACCCTCATCAACTATTGGACAGGATTGCCATGGCAACCATGAATTTTACTTGTTATTCCAGGATTGGCTGCTCTTTGTTAGTGAGGTGGGGGGGGGGGGAGGCAGGCATGGATTTTTAAGAGGTTCCTTGGTTCTCAAAAGTATTCATGTTAAAGTTTTTTTGGGCTTTTTTATGAAGGAAATTTTGAAAGTTTAAAAGAATCGTATTTGCTAGATTCATAATTCTATCTGGTGAACACCCATTTTTAACTTATTAAGGTTTTCTTTATAAGTATTGCCCTTAGGAACTTTATTTTGAACCTGAGAATAGAATAATTTGAACCTGGTCTCCTTACTTCTCTACCCTCTGGATAAGGATCAGTAAAATGAATGCCTTATGTAATTAGAAAAAGTAGGAGTTGACCTTGAAGGTGTTTAATCAGAACACCTGCCTGTTTGCTTTTTGAGATATTGGAGTATAGAGACAACTGCATTAAAATTCTGACCCTGTCATAGCCATGTAACCCTTGACAAATTCTTTAACCTCACTCACTGGTCTTTACTTTCATATGTAAAATGTTGATCCTTCTCTGACCAAGCTCACAGTTTCACAGGATGAAGGCACCCCAGATAATCTAGTCTGTGCTTCTTACTATACTTGTAACAAGAGCAGGAAGAAGGAAGGGACTTTATAAGGCTGAATGAGGGCTATCGTTACTCGTATGTTGGGGGATGGATTCCTTTTCAGGTAGGTGCTTGTCTAGAAAGATGCTTTCCGAGGTCCTTTCATCAGTGGTACTTTCCTGGTCCACAAAGTCATTTCAAGCTGTGGTGGACCTGACCGATCTGTGCAACGCTGTCCACCAGGGGGCAGCATAAGCACAGCAACCAGCATCAGCTTGGCTGGCAATTATGGATCTGGGGGCCTCTGGCTTTGTGTATCAATCACTACCCTGGGATCATTGTGATAGCCACAGCCTTTCCTCTCTCCGTGTCTCCCACGTCCCCCTTGCATCCTGCCATTGCTGTGTGGATGGGTTCCCCTTTGTCCTTCTGGCTCAGGCGTTGTTGATGCTCTTGGCTGGGGCCAAAGCTTTCTGAATGCAAACAGCTGTGTTTATTTCTCAGGGGCAGCAGAAAAAACAAGGCGCTTTTTGCCTCATCGCTCCCAAGTCAAAAAATAACCAACAGTTGCTCTTCTCTCAGTGGAAAACTTGGATTATTTTGTGTTTAGTCCTGATTCTCTAGGGATCAGGACTACTCCTCTTTGATCGTGTTGGGGGAGGGAAAGGGAGAGAAAGAAAGAAAGAATCCCATTGGACTGAATTGGAATTTTTGTAAGTGGATCGAATAACATTACAAAATATCACAGACAATGGTGGTGGTGGGGAAGTAATGGAAAGAGCCTGAGCCGAAAGTCGATAGAACTGGGTTCAAATTGGGAATCTACCATTTGCTTATTGTATGATCTTGGACAAACTATTGGTTTTCTTATCTCCTCCAGCCTAACCTAAAGCCTCATGCATTTGTGCATATTTGTTGAGTAAATATAAATGAGGGAGCCAGATGATTGAAAAGGACTTGTCCCTTTTGGCGTTGGTTATTACTTTATGAAATGAAGTTCAGATTACATGGAATCTAGGGGAGAAGATGCTGCATTTGAAATTGGAAGACCTGGGTTCTAATCTCAGTTCTGATGACATCTTAGTTGTGTGATCTTGGCCAATCATTTTATGAGCCATGTAGAATGGAAATAATATTCATCTTACCTACTTTACAGATCTATTGTAATCTTAAAACACTCCAAATATAAGAGCTATTATTGGATCTTCTCTAAAGTCCTTTGTATTTCTAACATTCTATGGCTATTTAAAAACTGAAGGAGAAAAATTTACGGTCCTTGACAAATCAAAATCTATTATGATGACATTGTCTGCCCAGCTCTCTCCAGGAATCATTAATATGGAGATATCCAAGGTAGAATTACTGAACTGCGAATGTTAGAGCTGGAAAGGACCTTTAGAGGTCATTAAGTCTAATTCTTTCATTTTCCAGCTGAGGAAACAGGTCCCAGGTGGAGAAAGGTCATGATCGGGGTCATGGAGTGAGTTAATGGCAGAAATGAGATAAGAACTCATAGTCTCTAGCTCCCAAACAGAGCTCTTAACTGTTCCACCATGACCTTAATATAAATGAGGTTAAGAGACCCAATAAACATTCGGTGTCACTTGTTTACTATTATCTGCGGGAGCTAGTGCTGTGGAGGGGGAGTGCTATGAGTTCCCTATTCTGCCATCCCACCAGGAACGTAGTGGGATGTGGGAAGCAGTGACCTAAGAGTGCAGGTGCCAGTGCAGGGAGACTGCAAAGCAGGGCAGATGTTCCTGGCTGTGAAAACAATTAGAACCATATCAATATGGATTCAGAGCTGGTTTGGCAGGTGGCCCATGTACCCAAAGAACAATTTCTCCTGGCTCAGGTTACTAACTGCCTCCATTTCGAGTGAAGCCACTTTGAAGTTTCATCTTTTTCTATTAATTATCCTTCGTACTTTACAACCAGCCTGCTTTTTTCTTTGCCACAATAAGGATTTAAGCCAGAATGTTTGAACAGAATATTGTTTTTTCCATGTCAACTGTTCCTCCCATTTGCTGGCAAAGAGCTAAGGCTTAGCTCTGGCTTAGGACAAGTTGTAAGTAAACATGGACTTATTCCCAGCACAGACACTCCCATCTCAGCCTTACCCTCACCCTGTATTTGGATATGCAGTACAGTTTCTAAGCTTAGTATCATACCATTTTAGAACTGGAAAGAATCCTTGATTCAATTTAATTCAACTCATAGTTGTGGCCACGATTAGACTATTAAGCCGTTCAAAATCATGTCATTGGAAAACTTTGCATCTTCCCCAGCACTTAGCACAATGCTTTGTATACAATAGGCACTTAATAAATAGATGTTAAAGGAGTGAATGTTTATTGTGTTCTAGGCTTAAAAAATCTTCTAGCCCTGCTCTCTTAAACACAAAAGAGGAAGCTAAGGTTCAGAGAGGGTAGGAACTAACTCATAGTTGAATTTTCTCCATTATATTCTTGTCTTCCACTGGTGAGTTTGTGTCAGAACTTTCCTGTGACTTCACTTAACTCTATGTGGGTGAATCTAAAATTTACAGCCAGCCCTAACCTATTTTCCTGAACTTGAGACCTGCTTCTTGAATTGTTTATAGGATATTACCAGTACCTAATACTTCAGGCTCAACATGTTAAAATCTGAGCTTTCCCTCTAAATTTGCTCCTTAGGATTTTACTTAGGAAAAACATTCACTCTGCACCTTTTATTTAAAACCTTGGCACTATCTGTGACTTTCCCTTTTCCCAGACCATGTTTCAGCTTCACGTCAACCTAGTTACCCAGGTCATCTCACCTGCCACTGTCCTGTTCCCCCTTATCTGGGCTAGCACTTGACCCACTGAACTCCAGCAATGGAACTTTCAGAATAGATGCCCTCAATCCTCATGTTAATTCACTCATTTTTGGAGCTACCACACTAGGTTCCTCCTCAGTTGATTGATGACTGTGTACAAATCCATCTAGCCCAATATATTGACTGACTCATTTTAGACATCTAACCATACTTCAATTTCCCATCCTATTCCATCTTCCAACCAGGTTATCTCAACATCTGCCATTATTTTCACCACCTGAGAATAAAACCTTCCAGATCACTATTCTCCTTTATTGGAATGTAAGCTTCTAGATGGTAAGGCATAAGAGTGTGTGTGTGTGTGTGTGTGTGTGTGTGTGTGTTCCTGCTTCCAGTTCTCTCCTTCTAACCATCCTTCACACATTGCCAGTTTAATGTTCTTATCCACAAATCTAGTCATGTCATCTCAAACATCCATCGTAGTTTGCTGATTGCCTGAGTCAACTTCAGATTCCTTGTTCTGGCATTCATTTCTGACTACAAGCTGATGCCAACTATTTTTCCAATTTTATTTCATATTACTCCCATATGTACCAGATAAACTGGACTACTGAATTACTCTCTATCTCTGAATATCATCATTCCCTCCCCCTGATCTCCACATTTCCTTCTTTCTATGCTTTGGCTCATACTTTCCCCTCTACCTAGAATATCTTTCCTTCTTTTTGTTGAATTCCTGCCCATCTTTTAAAATGAAATTCAGATGCACGTCGTACAGGAAGCTTTAGTCAATATTTCAAAAAAGTAATGACTTTTCTCACTTTCAATCACATAAAACATTTTGCTTTGTACCTCTCTGATGATGTTATTCTGCATAATTTGTTATTTGCTATAGTAATCTGTGAATGTGTCATATCCTCCTACGAAATTGTAAGCTCTGTGAGAGCAGAGATCATGTCTCATCCATTTTGGTATCTGCCTTAGCCGAACTGAACAAATTGCTCTGCACACACTAGGTGCTTAATAATTGCTTATGGAATTCAATCTTGTATCCTTATTTAGGCAGCTAAGTTGCATTATGGATAGAGAGCTGGATCTGGACATTCTTATTAGTTGTGTGTTATTAGTTGTATGACCCTAAGTATATTACTTAATGTCTATTTTCCTCAGTTTCCTCATCTATAAAATAAAATAGCACCTACCTACCAAGGATGTTGTGAAGATCAAATGAGATAATATTTGTAAGGCATTTTGAAACCTTAAGGCACTAAATAAGTGCTAGTTTTTAATACTCTCCCAACTGAGTTATCTGGAATCTAGAAACAAAAGTCTGGTTCTCAAGTGGGAGAATTTAGATAATTTATGGAATTTGATATAGCCATGTGAATTTAAGACTTTTGCTTAACTCTCCAAGCATGTTTCTTTTATTAATAGGAGGTTGGACTGGATAGTCTTTAAGACCATCTTTGATTCTCTCTGGAGGAGGGTAAAGTATTACATAGTCTACACCTACTTTCAATCCAGTCTCTCATTCTCCCCCTCCCCTCCATTAATACAGAGTAGTAGTTCACATTCTGGTGCACAGGGAAAAACTGAGGCATAAGGGAAACAGATTTTCTGGGACAATAGATCAGAACCTCAGGACAGCAGTACTGCCCCTTGGAAGGAGTTTATGGCTATTTTTGTAGTAATGGAGAGTTACAGCCACTGCCTCATTGGGAGTCAGGTAGGGGTGTGTGGGTTTGCGGGCTGTGTGGGAAGGTGGTTGTGGCCGAGTGCTGCAGGGACAGAGTTGGGCAAGGGCACTGAGTGGGGAGGGAGGAGAGCTGACACAGGCCCTACCTACTCTGTTCTTTCAAGTCCGGATCATCGCCTTTTTAGAACGCTTCCCTCTCCTTCCCCTCCCGCTTCATTAAAAGAGGTGGGGGGGAGAGTGAGTCGGAGAGAGCGAGGAGCAGTGAGTAGGTGAGGTGTTAAGGAGACAGCTTGATTGGGTGGGCAGTGCAGATGACAGGCGGGTTTGGAGGGAGAGGGAAGTGGGTGGTGTATGCTCTGCCTTGCACCAGTGGGGGCTGTTTGCAGGCATGGCCCAGGCTTTGTCCCCAAGAGATGTCTCCCCAATAAAAGGGAGGGGGGCTGGGGAGAAGGAGTATCTGAAGTCAGAGTATCTAAAAGGGGCAAGGAAGGGAGGGACTTTAAAGGTTAATGACCTTTTAGCACTTCAGAACCATAATTTCCCTATCACATGAACATGTTTAAAAGTTTTTTGGGGGAGAGAAAGGGATTTTATATCATAAAGAAGATATGATTACATATACATATAAATTGGGGAAGAGATTCTATAGGAAATAATGGCTACCTAATGATAAATGTTCTTTCTATGGTTGCAAGAAGGATCTCTCAGGTGGGTGCCTTCCTTAGATACCCTTCTAATTATGAACCAATCAATCAATACTTTAAGATTCAGTTTTGAATGTTTATTAAGTGTCCACTAACATATAGAGGGTTTGTAATCTCTGTCAATGAAGGGAATTGGAATCATGGAAGTTTAGAGCCAAAGGGATCTCGGAAGGCATCTTATCAAGGGCCTCCTTATCTCACCTTATCTCAGTAAGAATCCCCAACAAGGGATCCCTGACTTGGACTGACCTCCCGTCATATGGAACCCATTGCTTCTCAAGGCTCACCATTCCAATTCCAGAGAGCTGTAATTGTGAGGGAGGTTTTTCCTTCCCCTCCCCCCCCCCCTTTTTAAAGTTGATTATCTGATTACTCACCTGGCTGAAATCACAGATCCTGGTAGTATTAATATGAATACTGAGATAAGAAATCCAGCCTCAGTTCTGTTACAGATTAACTGTGTAATTGTAGTCAGGTCACTTAATCTTCCTAGGTCTTGGTTTTCTTATCTGTGCTATGAAGGTAACATCTAATATAATAAGACAACATAATATGTTCTGCCTGCCTGTCATTTAAGGTTACCAGTCAGATGAATTATGGAAGTAAAATGTTTTTTGTAGGTAAGACAGAGTGTGATGTGGTAGGAAGAACCCTGGATCTGGAATCAGAAAACCTAGATTAGAATCCTATCTTTGCTACTGACTTTGGGCAAGTTATTTCACTTCTCTGGACCTCAGTATCTTCAGTTGTAAAAGGAGTGGGTTGTCTTAGGATATTTTGAAAAGAGGGGTGTGTGTGGGGGGTCCTGATGCTGAATTTGAAGAAGAGAAGATTCAGAGGGATAGGATATCTGTATTCAAGCATTTGAAGGGCTATCATTTAGGAGACAGTGGGTTCCTCTTCCTCTTTGGAGGTCTTCAAGCAGAGGTTAGATGAGTATTTGTCAGATATACTCTTAACATATCTGACAAATTCCTTACAAGTTCTTGTCCAATCCACACCAAAAAGGTGTGGACAAGATAGTCATTGAAGTCCCTTTTACCTCTCAGATTCTGTAATTCTGTGATTAGATCTCTAAGGTCCATCTTGAAATCTTATAATGCTCTATAAAGGAATAAATTAATATAAAAAATCCCTGTTTTCATCCATATGAACATTTTTTCCCTAATGATGCAGATTGCAATTCCCTTATTTTCCAACTAGACAGTGGCTATAACCAAAGAATCAAGTCTTGAAGTTGGAAGAACAGTGAGAAGACTATTAGAAATTTAGCTGCAGACTATGAATAAAAAAGCATTTATTAAGCACTTAACATGTTTCAAAATTGTGCTAAGTGTTGGGAATATGATTAGAAAAGTGAGGTAGGTTCTTTCTTTCTTTCTTTCTTTCTTTCTTCTTCTTCTTCTTCTTCTTCTTTTTTTTTTTTTTTTGCTAAGGCAATTGGGATTAAGTGACTTGCCCAGAGTCACACAGCCAGGACGTATTAAGTGTCTGAGGTCAAATTTGAACTCAGGTCCTCCTGACTTCAGGACTGGTGCTCTATCCACTGCACTAACTAGCTGCTCATATTCTATTTGGGGGAGATTATACTTGAAGGAGGGTTCATATTTGTGTTTGTTTCATGGACATGGAAAAGCCAGTTAGTAATTAGACAGGGAAAGAATCAAGGTAGGTAGATGATAAGGCCTAAAGGACCTTGGTGAACAATGGCGGAGAAGATAGCCTTCTACCATTACCATGAAGAAAAAGATGCTTGTCATTGGCAAAATAGAACAAAGACTGGAACAGGTAATGACTGATGAAGTTTTCTTTTTCATTCGAGGCTATACTAAAACATTATCAAAAGTCCTGGTGAGGCTGGGCATTTTCACCAGACCATAAATCATCCATTCAAAAAATGTTTGGGAGATTTTTCATTTCCATGGGCCCGAAGACCTTGACCCATTTAGGAAATTACAGATTCTTACAGTTTAATGATATAATGAGAAGCTTAATTGTTCCAAAATTACAGGAGTTCCCAGATGGAAATGATACCATATCCTATATTGTGAAAAGTTAGGAAATTTGTCCAAGAGCTCAAAATAAACATTCTTTAATGGTCTGGGATTTCACCTGATTTAAACCCCATTGAAAACTATGGGCTATAATCAAGAACAGACTTGGAAAAATGGATTGTTCATCTAAGATTTATTTAATATCAATGTAACAGAAGTTTTGTTTCATGATGAAGAATTAAAGAATATATGTCAAATATTATGAACTCAATGCTAAATAATGTAAAGTGATTAGAGTAAAAAGATATATGTATATTTTTAAAAATTATAAAAATGTATAAGGCTTATTATATTGTTAATAAATTTAATTATTTCACTTTTCCCTTGTAATTTCAATACACTGCAACTATATGGTGGTTAGGGGTTTTGAATCCTGCTTGATAGAGAAGCTGGGTAAAATATGTGATGGTAAGAAATGGGGCTTGAGCCAGTCTGGGGAGGGAGAAAGGGGTAAATCAGACATAGAAATCACAGTTCAATCTATTCTAGAATACAGTTATTTTTTATTTCATTTTATTTATTTTATTTTAATAGCCTTTTATTTACAGGTTATATGTATGGGTAACTTTACAGCATTGACAGTTGCCAAACCTCTTGTTTCAATTTTTCCCTTCCTTCCCCCCACCCCCTCCCCCAGATGGCAGGATGACCAATAGATGTTAAATATATTAAAGTACAAATTAGATACACAATAAGTATTTATGACCAAACCGTTATTTTGCTGTACAAAAAGAATCGGATTCTGAAATATTGTACAATTAGCCTGTGAAAGAAATAAAAAATGCAGGTGGGCAAAAGTATAGGGATTGGGAATTCAATGTAATGGTTCTTAGTCATCTCCCAGAGTTCTTTCTCTGGGCGTAGCTGGTTCAGTTCATTACTGCTCCATTGGAAATGATTTGGTTCATATCTCATTGCTGAGGTTGGCCAGGTCCATCAGAATTGATCATCATCTAGTATTGTTGCTAAAGTATATAATGATCTCCTGGTCCTGCTTGTTTCACTCAGCATCGGTTCGTGTAAGTCTCTCCAGGCCTTTCTGAAATCATCCTGTTGCTCATTTCTTTCTTTTTTTTTTTTTAAATAGCCTTTTATTTACAGGATATATGCATGGGTAACTTTACAGCATTAACAATTGCCAAACCTCTTGTTCCAATTTTTCACCTCTTACCCCCCCCAGCCCCCTCCCCTAGATGGCAGGATGACCAGTAGATGTTAAATATATTAAAATATAAATTAGATACACAATAAGTATACATGACCAAAACGTTATTTTGCTGTACAAAAAGAATCAGACTCTGAAATATTGTACAATTAGCTTGTGAAGGAAATCAAAAATGCAGGTGGGCAAAAATAGAGGGATTGGGAATTCAATGTAATGGTTTTTAGTCATCTCCCAGAATTCTTTCTCTGGGCGTAGCTGGTTCAGTTCATTACTGCTCCATTGGAAATGATTTGGTTGATCTCGTTGCTGAGGATGGCCTGGTCCATCAGAACTAGTCATCATATAGTATTGTTGTTGAAGTATATAATGATCTCCTGGTCCTGCTCATTTCACTCAGCATCAGTTTGTGTAAGTCTCTCCAGGTCTTTCTGAAATCATCCTGTTGGTCATTTCTTACCGAACAATAATATTCCATATTATTCATATACCACAATTTATCCAGCCATTCGCCAATTGATGGGCATCCACTCAGTTAGAATATAGTTATGATTGGAGGATTGGCCTGCATAAAATTAGGGCCAGTAAAAATTAAAAAGGAATCATGGAATACTAGAATGTTAGAGACTTTTGTCTCTAGCACAGAAGATAGAGTGCTAGACCTGAGTTCAAATCCAGCAAATCACTTACCTCTGTTTGCCTTAGTTTCCTCATCTGTAAAATGAGCTAGAGCAGTAAAGGCAAATAACTCCAATATCTCTGCCAAGAAAACCCCATACAGGTACATGAAGAGTGGGATACAACTAAAACAACAGAATCACAGAGACTTGCAGACTTGCGGAAATGGAGGCCCAGAGAAATGTGATGATTTGCCCATGATTCAGAGAGAGAGAGACTAGTCCTTAGGAAGCCAGATTCTCAGGTCAAGGCTCTTTCCCCTAAAGAAAGGGCATTTTTGCTTTACCAGTGGCAAAAACTCAGGGCTGAACTTCCTTGGGGGGCATGGTGAATCTGGGACAAAATTGGTACTTGAGGCTAGTCTTCATCTCTGGAGAGAATCACCCCTCCCTTCAGGACACACATGGGGGATGTGGTCCCTCGTGGGGGTCCTGCCCTTTTTGGTTGGTGGTCAGACCTGCCGGCTCTATAAGGATCACTCTGGCGCTCGCTCTCATCAGTATTTGTTGTCAGTGGCAGTTTCTGTTTGTGGGTTTCCACGATAGGGATGGCTGGACTCTGAGAAGGAGCTTCCGAGGACAAGAGCCAGAAGGGCCCAGTATGGGACTAGAACTGCATTTTTTCTGAGGCAGAGGGCCTGAGCCTGCCCTCTCCTTTTTGGAGACCTCTTGGCTCCTCTCTTGCTTTGGACCGTGGGCTGTGAGTGTGATCTGCCTGGCTATAGCCCAAACACATCATTAAGGGGAAGATTAGTCTGTGGGCAGATATTTAGCTCAGCAGCTGAGGGCTGAGGGGAGCTCCCTGCCTGGACACAGTCCTATTTGTTCAGTGCCGGCTGAGTGGCTCCTGGGCTGTGCCATGTAGAAGGCTGCTTGTATTTAACCCTCCCATGGAGGTTTCATGGTTGGAAGATGCCTGAATGGATTTGGTATTAGGCTGTTTTTTAGTGTCATCTTGTATTGGAGGAGGCAGGAGGAAGGAGGGAAAAAAGAAGGGAAGGAATAGGGGAGGGAAGAAGGTAAAAGACAAAGAGGGCTTGGAGTGAAGGAAAGGAAGGAAGAAGGAGAAAATGGAGGGAAGGAGAGTGGGGAGGGAAGGAAGTAAAGGAAAAGGAGATGAGAAAAAGGAAGAAGAGAGGGAAGGAGGCAGAGCGAGGAGGAGAGACAGAGACAGGAGAGAAATGAGAGAGGAGGAAATGGAGAAAGTGAAGAAAGATGGGAGAAAAGGGAAAAAGGTGTTAAGAGGGGGATAACAGAGAGGAGGAAGAAGAAGGAATTGAGAGAGGAGGACACTTCTTTCCTTTGAAGTTGTTGATTTGGTCAATGTTGCTGCACAAGGCAATGAGGGGCAGCAGTTATGGGCTGCCTGGGAAAAGAGGAATTGCTCAGGCCTAGGAAGGCTCTTGGTTACTCATTCCTAGTTTTATTTTATTGGGTTTTGTGAGAACAGGCTTAAAGAAAGAAGATGAACAAGAAGAATCAAACACGAGTGGCAGATCTAAGTGGTGATAGTTCCTTCGTCGCACTTTTCTTGGACTTTCTTCCCTATCTCCTCTCCTTCCCTTATTTCCCTTTATTTAATCCACCAAATAGAGTTGAACTATAATGCTACCTGGATTCTTTTGT
The DNA here is from genome assembly GCF_902635505.1 of Sarcophilus harrisii. Taxonomy (NCBI): domain Eukaryota; kingdom Metazoa; phylum Chordata; class Mammalia; order Dasyuromorphia; family Dasyuridae; genus Sarcophilus; species Sarcophilus harrisii. Next base: position 415,823,124 of record NC_045427.1, on the reverse strand, counting down.
GTTTTTTTCAGCATTGGAGAGAATGGCTTCCTGTGTGTTCCTAGAATGTCCCAGTGGGTCTTAATAAGAGCTGATGGTTCTTTGACTGGCATCTTTTTCATGAGGGGGGCATCAGAGAGTACAGCCCATAGTCATAGGGAATGGAACCCCAAGGCTGAGAATGGGGCCGTCTGTAGGTTTTAGTTGCTTGCCTGCCTCCCATGTAGTCCCTATAGGCCTCTTTGGGAAGCAGGAGTGATTAGTTTGTCCACCTCTGCTGGGACCAGAAGTCGATTTATCCTTCAAGATCTAACCAAGGTCTCCTCAGATAACCTGTTTCCTCAGTTTCTGTGAGCATCTCTACTATCCTGCTCAAAGCCTGCCCTCTTTGGATGAAGTGTCTCTCTGGGAGTCAAATAATAACTCCATTCAATACACATTTATTAAATGCCTACTGTGTGCAGAGCTGTAGTTTAAATAAAACATGAATAATAATAGCTCACATTTCCATAGCTCTTTCAAGTTACTTGACCCTTTCCTCACAACAACTCTGTGAAAGTAGGGACCAGATTATTATCATCCAGATTTTACAGATGGAGAAGATGAGGCTTGTAGAGGGGAAGTGACTCGTTTACAGTCACATAGCTTGCATTTGGTAGAGCTGGGACTGGATCCAAAGCACAACAAGTTCATAGAAATGGTTCTTTTCACTCTAATCAGGCATTGAAGTGGAAAGTAGTAAGTGCGTTGTGATAAGTGACTGGGTTTTCATGAAATTTTTTTCTGAGGGACCCCTTTGTAGCCACCGTGAGGAAGGGAGGTCAAACGGGCTGTGTAGTGGGAAGGCAGCAGCTAGTGTCTGCTGCCCTAATGAGGGCACCTGCCTTTCTCTCCTTGAGGCTTCTAGTAGCCACCCTATCACGATAGAGCTAACTATGGTCTCTGGATCAAAGCATTCATGATGTTGCCAGGAGGAAAAACAAGGGACCCAGAGCTTGTAGTGTTTCATAGCTCTGGGGAGTCTGGTTACCTGGGAAGCTTTCCACCTATGTCTTTGTTTGCACGTGTGTGTGTGTGTGTGTGTGTGTGTCTGTCCCTGAGGAGAATTTGTACAGAGAGCTGTACTACAAACTGCTGGAGTTCTTAAACTATAACATACGCCAAAAGTTGTGGGGACTTACGCTGCCGCAGGACAAGGTTTCTCATTGCTGCATCTTTGACAGCACCAGTTCCTTAGGTGTGACCTTCTCATAGTCCAGGCCTGACTCAGGCTGATCTGCTGGTTTGGGATTAAAATAAAATGAGACATTTATAGCCAATCTATAAAAAGAGATACTAAATTATATAGCCTTGCTTCAATCGAGTTGTTTGAGCAGCTGAGTTTTGGCTATCCTTTTGTGATATTGCTTTTGTACTTAGATCACCAGGAAGTCATGACAATGGTTGAAACTTATTCCCCTGGATTAAGTTTTAAGAATGGTTAAATATGGGACAATTAGGTGGTACAATGGTTAGAGCACCAGCCCTGAAGTCAAGAGGACCTGAGTTCAAATCTGATCTCAGATACTTAACACTTCCTGGCTGTGTGACCCTGGGAAGGTCAGTTAACCCCAATTGCCTCAACAGCCAAAAAAAAAAAAAAAAGATTGAATATGGTATATGAATGTTATGGAATATTATTGTTCTATGAAAAATAATGAACAAGCTGATTTTAGAAAGGCCTGGAAAGATTTACACAAATATGCTGAGCAAACCAAGCAGAACAAGGAATATGTTGTATATAATAATAATAGCAAGAATGTGCAATGTTTAACTATGAAAGACACGGTTCTTTTCAGTGGTTAGGTGATCCAAAGCAATCCCAATAGACTTTGGACAGAAAATGTCATCTGCATCCAGAAAAAGAACTAAGAAGACTTGAGTGTAAACCAACACATGCTATATTCACTTATTTTTTCTGTTTTTTAAAAACCTCTTCCGTGATTTTTCTCTTTTTGCTCTGATTTTTCTCTCCCAATATGATTTATAAAGCAATGTGTGTGAGAAATAAATAAAGATAAACACAAATAAACAAATAATACTTTAAAAAGTGGTTACATAAAAACTAGACTAGTCTGCATCTTACAACTCTATGAAGCAGGTATCTTCCATCCTATAGTTCACCAAATCACTTTCTTTAAAGGAAGGTGGTCTCCCTTCTCTCTCACTTCTTCCTTCCTCTATCCTCTTTCCCCTCCTAACACCTTTTCTCTTTTCTTTTTTATTCATCTTTTCTTCCATCCTTTTTTCTTTCTCCATTTTCATTTTTTGTGTCTCCCCCTCCCCCAATTGCTTTTCCCCCTTCATTATTCCTTATTGTACAATGTCAGTGATTAAAGGTTTATCCCTTGGATCAATTAAGCCTTTAAAAAATTTTATTTTTATCTTTAGTTTCAAATTCCCTCCTTCCACCACCTCCCTTTTCCCTTGAGAAAGTAAGAAATATAACGTCCATTATACATATGAAGTCACGCTAAATATATTTCCATATTAACCATGTTCCAAAAAATTAAGAAAAATAAAGAAATGAAAAAATGTGCTTTACACTGCTCTCTGAGTCCTTAGATGAGGAAAAGAAAAATTGAAACAAAAATGATTAAAAAAAAAGAAACACAAGTATTGCAATGGCCCCTGAAGGAATAAGAAAATATTGAAGAGAATGAACAACATAAATCCCTCTTTCCCTTCTTCCTAGATGTAGAGAGAGGACAGGAATATTAGGGATATTTTATAGATGGAAGCATTTCTAGCAGATCCTCATCATAGAATAAGGTCTTCTGAGTCACTAAGAGGCCATTAGTCCGCTATGTACAGCCTGTCTTAGTGCTAGGGCTAATACCAAGAGTTTCTCTGTTCCATCATCTTCTCAGTGTACTCACCAAGTCTGGAGCTCCCCTTTCACAGCAGGGGAATGGGGATGCAGTGGGGAAAATATCAAATCTTTGCCTTTTTAGAGGCACCTGCCGAGGGCCTGATTCCCTTGTCCTGTGTGGATTGAGTAGACATCTTCATTTTCCCCTGACACCAGATATCAAGGCACCTTCCAAGACCTCCCGCCTTGATCCTCTAACCCTTTCCTGTTAAGGAATTGTCTACTAAACATGGTGGGGGAAGCATTGTGGAAGAATTCAGTTCAAGATTAGCAAAGGGCTACGGCGGACACAGCTGCTCTATTGCCCAGCCAATGTCCACTCCTCTGGGATCTGCTTGGGCAGCCATCCCGACCCACTCTGCTGCCACTGGAGCTGGGCTCCATCCACATTCTCTAAGGTAACTGAGGCTTCTTGCAATGCTGAGGCCCACTGTGCTGGGGCCTCTGGGCCCCCCATGCTGAAGCCATTATGCTGTCCCAAGCACTGTCATTGCTGGGGTCTAAACCCTGCCCCCCAATTCTGGGGCTTTATCAGGACATGCTTTATGCTGCTGGATGTCACTCCTCCGGGCTGGGCCAACATAGCCATAAGTCAAGAATGACTATGGGGGATGGCTGGGGCCGTTTCAAGGGGGCAGACCTTGAAGGGCCAGGGGGAAGATTCCGCTTGCTAATGGCCATTTTCTTCAATGCAGAAAATTCCTCCTGTTGCTCCTAGTCACACAGCTCGGATTGTCAGAGCCAGCTCGTCTTCACCTGGGGTCATGGATTTCTTGAGCTAGAAAAAAGGCTAGGAGAGTCTACCTTAAGAGCCTCTTGCCTGTGCTTGAGGAAAGGGACAGATAAAAAACGAGGCGACTAGTGATTCATCTCTCTCTCTCTCATGGGTGAACAGTGTTGATTCTAGCCACAGTGAGTGAGGGTATTCAGGGTTGTGCTGGGATTCTATCTACAGATATCCCTCACCTACCTTCACTGGAAGTCCTAATGAGATAGAAAGTTACTCTTCTATGAAACTATAATGGAAACCGTCTCTTTTTAAAAACGAATGTGATCTCCCTTGTCTGCAGCAGATCAGCCGGGTTATATGGGGCACATTTGTCTCTAATTTCCAATTTTACAAGGGATTTCTGCAATTTTTGGATTACAATTTTTGGATTACAAAATTGAATTTTCTCCAATTCTACAAGGATCGTGTAGGGGATCTAGGGTTGTCTTTTAAAGTGCCCACCCACTACCTTACCCAGCAAAGTTCACATGGTGCAGTCCCCAGTGGCCCCCTAAATGTCCTAAAAAATTGGGCATAATTCTTAGATAATATTAACAGTTCATTCTGTAAGGAAGGACATCACAGTTGGTGGGTCTAGAGATCACTCTCATACCCAAATAGAAAAGTTATGCAAATAAACACAAATGACAGTTTACCAAATTTATCCTCTTCAGAACATGATTCTTAAAGATGCAGAGCACATTGAGATCTGTCTTTAGTTTCTGAATGTTCACAGACAGTTTACTTTCTAATTCTACCCTGCTAGTGGGAGGCCCCTTTTGGTATGTGTCCAGAATCACTGCTAGAAGCAATGGGACCATAGAATGGAGAATTTTCATAACGGCCTGTGATCACCGGAGGCTCCCCTTCTTCTGCATTCCCCTTCTCCTGTTCCCATCCTGCCTACTAAAGCCAAATGTGGCAGTCAAGGCCTGGATTCAGGCTATTTGGGATGGAACAAACTAAAACACTTGTAAACTATCAGTTAACAAAAGGAGGTTTACTTAACTCTATCTCTTCACAGCTTGCTTTTTATTTTTGTTTGCATCTTGTCTCCTCCACTAGAATGAATGCACAGACATGGGAAAGGAAAAAAGAGAATAATTTAGTTGGAGAATAATTATTTTAGCTGAAATAAAAAGCACATGCAGAGAAATGACATGAAATAAAATTGGGAAGGGAGATTGGAGTTAGAACGAAGAAGACATATAATACCTCACCCTCACTCAGAAGGCTTCATGGAAAGAATAAGGCTTGAACCTGATTTCAAATGGAGGATAGGACTTTGACAAAGGGAGAGGAGGCAAAGGAAACAGCATAAGCTGTTGCGATTGAGAATAATACCTTTACACTCCCGTTCAACTAGATCATATGCTTGTGGTCACGTCACACACCTCTTCAACTCCTCTCCATAAAATGAGGTAACAGACATTCTGGCCCTACAGCCTCTCATTCTTGTCCCTTCTCTTCATACGCTGTCCCTCTAGCAACCTTCATCTCCCAATGTCTGGATTATTTTAACAGCCACTGAACTGTTTGCTCTCTGTGCTTCTAGCCTCCCCTCTTCAATTCATTCTTCACCCATATGACAAAAATAGTGTTAAGATGAATGTGTCTGACCATGACATTCTTTCATCTGGAAACTTATGTCGGCTCCTTATTGCTTCTAGGAGAAACTGCTTAGTACTGAAAACCTCCCCAAATCCGGTTCCAAACGCTTGTGTTTGCTTTTTCCAGTCTTATTTCATACTTCTCATGCTCTATGTTCTCGGTGAACTGAATTCATTCCTGGATGTTGTCCTGCCTTGTCCTTCCTCTGGGTATTCCTACAGCCTCACCCTAAGCCAGAAGTCATCAAGAAGAATTTATTAAGTGTCTGTTCTGTGCCTGATAAAATCTGGAGATACAAGAAAAGCAAAAGATAGTCCCTGCCCTTGAGGATTTCACAATCTAATAGGGGAGATAGCATCCAAATAACTATGTTCAAATGAATAAATTAGATAAGCTCAAGGGGAAGTTACTAGCTTCTAGGGCAAGAGTGTGCTGGAGCCAGCTCACCCTGACTTTCAAAGTCATTGTTAAATAATTAGTGTATTTACAGCTTGGAAACAGGCAAAAAAACCAAACAAAACAAAAACAAAAAAAACTCCACCAAAAACTAAAATCAAAATCTGGGCTTGATGTATTTTTTCTGTTGATTAAGAAAGTAATAAAATATTAATAATACAGATTTAAGGTATGTCTTCTTAAGCATGATTTGTTTGCTTTGGAAGGCCAATTAATACTCTTTAGTAAGGGAGATTGGAGAGACTTCTTAAAGAAGGTAAGATTTTATCTGAGACTTAAAGGAAGTCAGGAAAGGCAGGAGGTACTTGGTCTACCCAAAAGGGAGAGAATTCAGGCTTGGGGTAACAGCTAATGAAAATACTTGAAGTCAGCAGATGGAGTGTCTGCATATGTGAGGAAGAGCAGAAGGTCAGTGTCATTGGATTATAATGAATATGGAGGAAAATCAACTTTAATGAGACTGGCAAGATAGGAAAGAGCCAAGTAAGTGATAGAGGACTTTAGAAACTAAATAGAGGATCTTTTTTTTTTTTTTTTTTTTTTTTGATCCAGGCAGTAACCACTGGAGTTTATTGAATAGATGGATGATATGGTCAGATTTGACCTTTAAGAAAATAATTTTGATAGCTGAATGGAAGATAATGGACGGAAGTGAATTGTCTCCCATTCTCATTCCTTCTTTCAAGAGCTGTTTTTTTCTTAAAGATGTTCTTCCTTCTGTGAAGGTTTCCTTATACCTTAAGTAATTTATTCTCTTCCTCTTCAGATTTTCCTAGGGTACTTTTGTCTGGATCTGTTCTTTTTTTTTTTCCATCACACTTTACTTGTATTGAGTATTTATGTTGCTTTTCCCTTTTGCTCCTTGGTGGAAGGTAAACTCCTTGAGATCAAGCATCTTCACTTAAATTTTTTTTTGTATTTTCAACAACTAACAATGTCTTCTACACAGTAGGTACTTAGTAAATGTTTGTTTGCTTGAATTGAATAGGATTGAAGCTAGCTTGTAATTGTCAGAATTAAAATTTGAACTCTAAGACTTTGATTCTAAGACTGCTTTATGTCTGGTATGGAGGTGTTGATAAAAAGGAGTAGTGGGAGATTAAGATAACATGTTAGGCTGGGACTAAATGATAGAGGACTTTTAGCACTATAGTAGTCTGAAGTTTTTAGGCTCATTTGATCAGGATATTCTAGTTATCTGATAGTTTTGAATCATAGAGCCACATAATCAAACCACATTTTTATTTTTTTATTTAAAATTTTTTAAACAATAGTTTTTTTTTTTACTTTTCAAAATACATGCAAAGATAGTTTTCAACATTCACCCTTGCAAAATATTGTTTTCCATATTTTTCTCCCTCCCTCCCTACTTCCCCCTCCCTTAGACAGCAAGTAATCCAATATAGGTAAAAACCACATTTTTAGAAAATTAGTGCAGAATGTGGGAGGGAGCAAAGTCTGGATCTTTTGCTTTTCTACATCATGGCTTACTTTCCCCTATTCATTTTCTCCAGGTTTGATGATGGATAAGCAGTCATCTTTTCTCTCCAAGAGATTGACACTGGCCAGAAGCTCTTCTGACACTCTTTGGAAAGCCGAGTTCTGGAACTTTCAAATATGGAGTTGCTAGTATGATGTGGGCTCACTCTGACCCACTCTCTGAAGGATAGTTGTATTATATTTCATACCTAACCCTGGGTTCTCCAGTACCCTGAAAAGGTGGTGGTGAGGAGGGTCTGTCTTCTCCATTGTCTAGAGTCTTACTAATTGTCTTCTCCTCAATTTTAAATCAGAATTAGCAACCTGGCTTCATTTAACCATAATGTCACATAAACTTTTCCAGAGAAATATTTATTTCAAAGAAATAATAAGAACAAATATACAAACATTTTCTCCTCAACATTTCAGGGTCATAAATCCCCTCATCATCATCATCTTCGTCTCTCAGAAGGGAATTGAGATTAGGTTTAGTTCCTACATAACATTAGCCCTACCAAGGTGAAGTCCAAAGCCTCCTTGGGACACTATCTGGGAATTCTGTCTTCTTATGGCTTTTCTGCTAGATTGGCTGCAACATCTGGTCTAGCCTCCTAAGTTCCAAAATCTTCCTGGCTTGAGTACCCAAGTCAGGGAGTTTATTCCCTGCAGCACAAACTGAAAAGGGCAAATCAAACTAGACTAAAATTCCAAGCTCATTTCTTGGGATCACAGGGCCTAAGATGGGGGAGCCCCTTCTTTACCATATACCTATTGTGACTGAATATACATTCACTCACCCTGTATCTCTAGACTTGAATTCTAGAGAGAGTGACTGTGCTTAGAATCAGATAGATTTAAAGAAGCAGATAGTTCTAGCTATGCAGCCAAGGGAAAAAGGCTGTCTCAATATCATGGAAAGCTAATACAGAATATTTAGTTCTCTTCTCTTTCAAGAACAGTTTCTAAGCAACTTCCATGCAGAAGATGTGATTTTAGGTGGTTTGGGCATGCAATGGCAGTCCTGAAGCAAGTGGTTCCCCTTTCTTGAGAAGGTTGGATTCTGGGATTGTCCCCTTCCTCTATCCAGAAGGCGGACCCAGCACTCCTTCAGGATGCGGTGGCTCAAAACTCCCACCATTTGGACCAGATGTTTCAATTTTCCACAGATGAAATATAGTGGGGAATATTATGCTTGATCCCTCTATGCCTGGGCTGAGCCCTCAGTATCCAGGAACTTGATTCAAGAACTTTTGATATTCCACTACTATCCTGACTTCTGTCAACTCTGGGACTAAAAAGGGAAAGCTTTTGCCAAGGCACAAGGGTCATCAAGAGACCAATGTCTGCTGTTAAGACTCTGATTTCTAATTTTTGGTCAGAAAAGGAAAAAAAAGGCAAAAGGCCAAATCTGTGATGAAGACTTTCTTCAATAGACAAATACAACGGAAATCTCAAAGTCAACACGTCCAAGAAACGAACCCATTATCTTTCCCCCATATCCAACTTTCTTCATATTGTTCTTGTTTGTTTTGAATGCACTGCCATTCTAACTTCCTCAGTGTTATTCTAGTATCCTTATTCTCATTCAGTATATCCAATCAGTTGTCAGATCGGGTTCATTCTAACTTCACAAAATCTCTTGTCTCTGTCCCCTTCTCCCTTCTCATGTCACATCCTCTCTAATTTGGGCAGCTCATCACTTTGTTCTTGGATTATTGAAAAAGCTGCTTAATTGATTTCTCTGCCTTAAGCCTTTTTTTCTCTCCAATTCATCTTCTACTTAGCAACCAAAGTGATTTTGCTAAAGTCCTGGCCTGATCATATCACTCCAAAGCTCAGTAAACTCAAGTGACTCCCTATTACATCCAGGATCAACTACTTCTTTGACATTTACAACCTAGTTCCAACTTACTTCCCTTCACACACTCTATAATCCAACCAGTCTTTTTTTTTTTTTTTTTTTTTTGGATATTCCTCACATATAGCATTCTACCTCCTGTGTGCCTTTGCACAGATAGTCCCCCATATCTGGAATGTACTCTTTTCTCATTCCCACTTTTTAGAATCCCCAGGTTTCCTTTAAGTTTCAGTCTATTTCACCATTTCTATAACATATTTCCTATTTGCTAGTGGTTCCCCAAATTCCTTTTGTATACTTTGCATGTCCTTACATATGTAAACTTTATTTCCCTCAGTAGAAAGCTCCTAGGAGGCTAGGAAGTTTTTTCTCTTTGTATCTCCAACATTAGTACACAAGCACATAGTAGGTGCTTAACAAATGGTTGTTGACTGACCCTTCCTCTAAGAGATGCAAAGGGATGTGTGCATACCTCTGCCTAGGGAGATAACATCAAAAGTCCCAAATAAAAGCCTGGCAGCCTGTAAACTCATCAAGTTAATTAGACAATTCTCTTGATCACCCCCTTAATGTGCATTAGAAAAATTACTTTGGCAGTATTATGAAGATAAATTGGAGAGGAGAGAACCAGAGACAGGATAATCAATTGGGAGGCTATTAAATAGCCTAGAAGGGAAGTGATGAGAACCTGAACTGTAGGTGGAGGGACCGTGGAAATAGCAGAGGAGAATTGATGTAATAGATATTGAGAGGAAGGAGGGGGACAGGATTTGGTAACTAATTGGGGATGGGAATGAATTATCAAAGATGAGTCTGGAATCTAGAGCCTGGAAGGAAGTTAAGGCCATTCATAGAAAAATGAAGTTAGGAAGGACAAGTTTAGAGGGAATAAGATAATGATGAATTCAACTTTGAATTTAATCATCTTGAATTTAAGGCTGCCCAGGAGGAGATGTCCAACAGGCAGTGGTAATTGTAGGACTAGAGCTTAGTGAAAAGACTGAGGCTTCATATATAGATTTGGGAGATAGCCACATAGAGGTGATAATTGAAGCCAGGGGAAAATATTAGCTTGTCAAGAAGCAGAGAAGAGGGCTGACCACAGGGCCTTGGGGGATGCCTAATTTTAAGAGGGCAAGAGAGGAATGACAAATCAATGGAGTATCCCAAGAAGGAACAGCCAATTAGGAAAATAACAGGAGAAAACACGGGTGTGGGAAGATAAGGAAGTAGAAAGATGGTCAATGGTGTAAAGACTGGAGTGCCCAAGGATGATGATGATTGAGAAAGGGCAATTAACTGGGTCCTTGTGTTCTTGGAGATGTTGTGGGTGATAAGAAACATCAGGTGGCAATGAGGTGATGGAAGTTTTTGTTAGATCTTCCTTCCTCCTTCCTTTTTTTTTTTTTAAATGATAGGGCAACAGGAGCAAGAAATTCATATTCAAATTTACTTCTCTTCACCAACTGCCTCTATGGAAGTTATTTTAAATCACTTGAGTCTATTTGGCTATTGATGCTAAGTTCTAGCTCCCTTTGTCACTAGGGATGATAGAGCCAAATAGAACCCTTTGGTTCCAGAAGTAATTGTAGGTTCATCATTGGCCCTTCCTGAGATGAATGAATTCATTTTCTCCCCTTTCCTTGTGTCTCCCTTAAGTAATGACTGAAAACAAAAACTTCCATTTATATAGTTAAATGCATTAAAGTCAAAATGAGAGTGGGTTTAATAGAGCTGGAGGGCAGCTAAGTAATGAAGTGGATAGAATATCAGTCTTGCAGTTAGCAGGACCTGAGTTTAAGCCCAACTAAAGCTAAAGTGTTTAAAGATACTTATTGATTGTGTGACCCTGCACAATTAACCCCAATTGTCTTTAAAAAAAATAGCTGGAATGGGCCTTAAAAATCATGGAGGGGCAGGTAGGTGGTACAGTGGATAGAGCACCAGCCCTGAAGTCAGGAGGACTTGAGTTCAAATCTGGTCTCAGACACTTAACCCATCCTAGCTGTGTGACCCTGGGCAAGTCACTTAACCCCAATTGCCTCAGGGGGAAAAATCAAGTATAACCCTCTCATTTATGGGTGAGGAAACTGTGGCCCAAATTGTTTAAGAGATTTGTTTGTGATTCCCAAGCTAATAAATGGCAGAATTCAGATTTGAACATAGGTCCTTTAACTTCAGAGCCATAATCTTGTCCACAGCGTGGTACCACACTCCTTACACTTTTAAGATTTTTCAGAGCATTTTCCCTGCAGCAGCACACCTGAGTAGAGGGAAAGGAAGGATGTAATATTAGTATTATTGTTCCATTTTACGGAGGTGGAAGCAATTTCTAACAGCTGAAGTGATTTGGCTAGAACTAGAAGGTTTAGAGCTGGGACTTAAACCCAAATTAAATGTAAGATGGACATTCTGATGTAGTGAAGAGAGCACAGGACCAAGCACCAAGGAGGTCTGAGTTCAAATCCTGCTGAATATGTTTTCTGGCTCTGGGACCCTGGGCAAGTCAGTTATGGGGATAATTAAGGAATAGGAGGCTGGTCAATGAGCCCAGTTTTATGAAGAGGTGTAGAGAGCTCTGCTGATGTAGGTGTGGACTTAGCCACAGGTTCAGACATTTAGAGCTGGTTTTGCTGACTGTCTGATGGAGTGTGACAATTGATTGTGTGGCTGGAGCTGGGGTGCATTCCGAGGCACTCTTACTTTGCTTTGTTTTTTGTACTTCTTTTCACTTATTCTTTCTTGTGTTGAGTGAAAGAGATTGGAGATGGCTGTGACCCTGTGAGCTTTGGAAGGTCAGGAGAGTGAGCCAAGTGGTCTGGAGGCAGCAATTATGTTGGTTTTGTGGCCAGTCAGGCCAGCACTGAGGTCCATTGATAGGCGAGAGGAGGACTCGTCCAGCAGCCATATTGCATTTAGATGTAAACTTGGAGAGACTAATGCCATGTAGACACTGCATCGTCTGAACCTGCTTTCTCCAGGGAACACAATGGCACGGGAGAGAGTGTGCTTCTGTTTTTCTGTATCTTCATAGCAAATATCCCTTCACATAAGAGGAGAAGGAATAAGCATTTATAGAGCATCTACTACATGCCAGACACTCTGGTAAGTGCTTTAAAAATGTTACCTCATTGATCCTTATAACCATTCTGTGAAGTAGGTGCTATTATCATTCCCAGTTTGCAGTTGAGGAAACTGAGGTAATTAGAAGTCAAATGATTGTTCAAAGCCAGTGAGGATTTCAGGCTGGATATGAACCCTATTCATGGGCATGAAGCATTTTTTTCCAGTGTATCACCTAGATACTGCTAAAAGGTTATTGGATAAATGGAGTACTAATCATTGACAGTTTGAGAGATAGAGAGATAGAGATAGAAATAGAGACAGAGAAGGACAGAGAAAGATAAAGAAAGAGAAGAGAGGAAGGGAGGGAAAGAGGAGGAGGAGGAGGAGGAGGACGAGGAGGAGAGAGACAGAGAGAGAGAGAACAGAGAGAGAGACAGAGAGAGAGACAGAGAGAGAGACAGAGAGAGAGAGAGACAGAGAGAGAGAGAGACAGAGAGAGAGACAGAGAGAGAGAGAGAGAGAAGAGAGAGAGAGAGAAGGAGGGAGGGGAAAAACACAGAGACAAAGAGAGACAGAGAGAGAGAAGGACAGAGAAAGATAAAGAAAGAGAAGGGAGGAAGGGAGGGAAGGAGGAGGAGGAGGAGGAGGAGGAGAGAGACAGAGAGACAGAGAGAGAGACAGAGAGAGAGAGAGAGAGAGAGAGACAAACAGAGACAGAGAAAGAGAGAGAAGGAGGGAGGGGAAAAACACAGAGACAAAGAGAGACAGAGAGAAGGACAGAGAAAGATAAAAAGGAAAAACAGAGACAGGGAGAGAGAGACAGAGAGAGGAATGAGATACAGAGAGAGGAGTGAGACAAAGATAGGAGACAGAAATAGAAAGAGACAGAGACAGAGATAGGAGACAGAGAGAGACAGAGAGAGATAGGAGAGAGAAGCACAGAGAAAGATAAAGAGGAAAAATAGAGAGAGAGAGAGAGATAGTCAGGGAGAGAGACAGGGAGAGAGACAGAGAGAGGAACAAGATACAGAGAGAGATAGAAGTGAGACAGAGATAGAGAGAGACAGACAGAGATAGGAGACAGAGAGAGATAGAGATAGGAGAGAGACAGAGGTAGGAGACAGAGATAGAGACAGAGATAGGAGAGAGACATACAGAGAGAGACAGAGACAGACAGACAGACAGACAGACAGGGACAAAGAGTGTGTGTGTGTGTGTGTGTGTGTGTGTGTGTGCACTTAAGTGACGGAATTAGAGAAGAGGCACTCTGTTGCCTCTCAGGTGTACCCTAGAATCCTAAGGGGGTGCCCTAGGACCCCTCTGAGAAGGTGAGGACAGAGTATCACTATGATCACATATCACATCACTATCTACCTAACACGATTATTGTGAAGAATGGGCTTGATAAATCTTAAGGCACCATAGAAACGAGATATGGATAGATGATTACACATGTAGTTCTAAAGTTTCTTCCAACTCCCAAGTCCATGAACGGCCCTTTTGGGCTCCTCTCCCCCTCCCCCTCATTGCAGACTCAGCCTTTGGGTTGGGGTGGGGTGGGGTGAGCAGGAACTGAATGAGGGGGAGGAAGGAGAGGGACCCCCGGATCACACCTCCTTTGTTGTTGTTCACAGGCCGTCATCGCCTTGCCATGAGTCCCCTTGAGCAGCTCGTTAGCAGAGGACAGCCTCCTCCAATTGAGCATATGTAGAGGTATTTTTAGGCCGTTAGCCGCCCGCCATGGAGCGTTTGTTTGGCATGTCATCGGTAAACAAAAAGCATTTGTCAAAAGGAGATGTTCCAGTTTCCCTCCTCCGCCCTGGCAGGCGGGCAGCTGAGCCGGGAGCCCCTCTTCAATGGACCACGCTGATTGGATCCAAGACTGGGAGGCAGCCATGGATCCAAAGGAAGATGACTTGGGTCTGAATTCCAGCTCTGATAATTACAGCCTGGGTTAGTCCTGGGCAACTCTGTTCTTCAATCTGGGCTTCGGTTTCCCTCTCTGGGACATGAGGGGTTTAGACTAGATAATCTCTGGGTTCCTCCCAGCTCCAAATTTTATAACCTTATAGCCTTATTATAGATTTTGGAGCAGATTCCTCCTCACTTGCTTTTTTCCTCCTGGAACTTTCAGGGTTTTTTCCAATCCTGTTCCATCCTTCTCTACTTCCATTTCCTGACCTGCTTCACGCAACCCTTAGAGTCCCTGTTCTGTAGTAGAAACAATATGTGGTAGTGGAAAAGCACTGCACTTAGAATCAGGAGCCCTGGGTTTGCGGACCAGCTCTTCCACTTGCTAGCTCTGTCATCCTGAGAACGGCACTTCCTTGACACACAAGTGAAGTGCTACTGGAAAGGGTTGAGGAGGAATGGGGTAGGGATGAACTCTTCCCTATATCTATTATTTGTGAACCAGTTTTAGAGGCAGTTACTTTAGAGGCAGTTATATGGCACAGGGACTATATAGGAATTATTGGAGTCAGAAAGATGAGTTCAAATTTGACCTCAGATACTTAATAGCTGTGGGACCCTGGGTTAGTAACTTAACTCTGTTTGCCTCAACAACAGTACCTATTTTCAAGAGTTGTTGAGAGGATAGAATGAGATAACATTTGTAAAGTGCTTAGCACTGTGTTTGATACACAGTAAGTGTTTAATAAATGCTTGTTTCAGTCCTTTTCTGGATTGTAAGTAGCTTTAGAAAGGCTCTGTTAGCCTACTTAACTTTATATTTTCCATATTGAGCATAGTGCCTTCCTACTGTGGTTGCTTAGTAAATGGTTGTTGGAGTAAATTGAATTTAATTCCTTGAAGCATTTAATAAATGGCTCATAATCTTCTTGGCTTTTTCTTTTGTCATAATCCTTCATTAATTTCATGCATTCATGGAGACAAATCTTTTGCCATCAGGGTTTCCCAATATCCTCAACTCTGTCACCTTCACCTCCACTCTAACAATGTCAAACTCTTTCATTTTTAAGATCCTGAACTTGGAAACTTCCTTCTTAGATCAGAATATTTCTTCATTCCTCAAATATTTATTGAGCAACTATTGCATACATACCACTATTCTTGATGCTGAGAGAGATTTTGAGGCTATGCTGTATTAGGATTGATTAAGCAACAAGGGATGTATAACCCACAGAAAGTATTTAGGAGATAAAGAAAATTGTCTTCAAATATCTGAATATTTCTTACATGGAAGAGGGATTATATTTGCTTTCCTTACTCCTGAAGTTTGAACAAGGAGCAGTAGGATGGAGGCAGGGAACTTTGTAGGAAGAACAGATCTCAGTTGAATAACAAGAAAAATTTCCTGAGGAGCAGGGTTTTTTTTCAAAATGAACAATTGAACTACTTCAGAAAGTAGCTAGACTTCTTCAAGCAAAGACTGGATAACCAAGTGTCAGAGACTAGCCATTTCAACCTTCTATCTCAGTGGTTCTCAAACTTTTGTTTTCAATATCTTCATCCTATTAAAAATTATTGAGGATCTCTCCAAAGCGTTTTTGTTTATCTGGGTTATATTTATAGACATTTACCATATTGGAAATAAAAACTATTTTTGAATTTGTAGACCCTCTAAAAGGGTTTCAGATATCCCCAGGATTCTCTAGACCATATTTTGAGAACCACTATATCTATCTTAATGTGGAGCTGAGTAATTTTCTCTTTTCTCTTTTGTCAACTGCTCGATCACAAACTAGGATCAGCTGCCTCCACAGACCCGGAGAACCTTCCGTCTTCTCCTCTCTTCCCCCCAACTCACCAATGGGAAGCAGAAAAGCAGACCAGTAATACCTGCTGCCACTGAGGGGAACCATGGAATTTCCCCTTTTTCAACCATTAATGCTTCATTGTCCACTCCTTACCAATTGCAGTAGGTCCGCTTGCCAGCTGGATACTGATCCCCAGATCTCTATCTCTAATGAAAATATCCTAGAGCCCTCTTCACGCTAGCCTTGAAACTCCCTAATCTCTTGGGAGGAGACACACCGTTTGCCCAGTCATCGATCTCCAAGTTTCTCCGAGCCTGACCATCTGCTCTGATTCTCTCTTTGCTTAAGAACTTAATTTCCTTGCTGACTTTGTGCACTTAGAACATTGCATGCAGACTCAGGGAGACCTAAATTCGAATACAGCCTCAGACACCAGTTGTGTCACTGTGTTTCAGCCTCCCCAACTGTAAAACAGGAATAATAGCATGAGATGATATTTGTAAAGTACTTTGCAAACTTAAAACAGTATATAAATGCAAGCCATTATCATTATTTGGCTCTTTCATTTGTCAAAAACTGAACATGAACCTGAATCTTGCTACTCGTATTGTCTCTCCCAATTAGAATGTGAGTTCCTCAGGGCAGGGATTGTATCGATTTTCTCTTTGTGTTCCCAGCTCATAACATGTTGCTTAGAATATACTAAGTATTTAATTAATGCTTTTCCTTTCAATTCTATATCGCAGAGGGAATTTATGAAGGGATCAGACTATATGGCCACCTGAAGACCCTTGAGTCTTTGAGATTCTGTAGGTCAGTGGGATTCTGTGTTAAATTTAAATGCCAGTTCACAGAAGTTACAATTTAATAGACACAAATACAAGTGGTTCTAATACACAAAATTGTAAGATAAGATAGGCAGCAGGGTGTAATGGATAGATGCCTGGCACAGGAGTCAAGAAAACCTGGGTTTCAGTCTTGATGCCAACAGATACTAGCTAACCTTTCATTGTCCCTGGTGGCTCTTAAAAATTGTAAGTATATAGATGAATTGCCAATCTATCTCACTGAAGGTTATTTCCATGCTGAGAATGGAAGGTTTGAAATGCAAATTTGAGAGTCAAGAGAAACATAAAAAGGTAAATTTATTTGATCATTTGGAAGGGACTACATGATGGCACATTGTGTCTATTCCAATAGGGCAAAAGAAAGAAGTGTCCTTCAGAACCTTAATGTCTTCAAGAGCCATAGAGAAAGTTAAATAGGACAGGTGGAATGGCTGTGTGAGTGTGTGTGTTTTGATATATTTGAACAAGAAGGAAATAGGAAAGAAAAAAGAATATGCTAGGGGAGGAAATATTCTCTGATATAACAAGAGCTTAAAGAAACCTTTTTTTATTTATTTAAAGAAATTAATGCATTCTATTCACTGGAAGGTCAAATTTGAAGCCGAAGCTTAAATACTTTGACTATTTAATGAGAAGACAGTACTTACTGGAAAAGTCCTAGATGTTGGGAAAGGTTGAAGATGAAAGGAAGAGGAATTGGTAGAGGTTAAGATGGATAGAAAGTTATCTTGGAAGCAATGAACCTGAGCACAATCAAGAGATTGTGTTATGGACCATGGAGTCACAAAGAGACACGCCTGAATGACTGAACAATATAGTAAGAGCAAATAAGATAAAATGTATTCAGATTTGGAGGAAATGGAAGGGGGAACAGGCATCTCATGAACCCTACTTTCTTTTTTTAAGTCATTTATTGGGGCATTTAGTGGTGCAATGGATAGAGCACCAGCCCTGAAGTTAGGAGGACCTGAGTTCAAATCTGATCTCAGACACTAGATGTGTGACCCTGGGCAAGTCACTTACCCCAATTGCCTCAGGGGAAAGAATCGTTTATTTATTAGCTTTTTTCCCCCAAAATATATGCATAGTTGGTTTTCAACATTTACCTTTGCAAAACCTTGTGTTCCAATTTTTTTCTCCTTCCTTTTCCCTACCTCCTCCCTTAAACAGGAAGTAATCTAATATATGTTAAAAATGTGCAATTCTTCTATACATATTTCTATAATTATCATGCTGCAGAAGAAAAATCAGATCAAAAAGGAAAAAAATGAGAATGAAAACAAAATGCAAGCAAACAACAAAAATGATGAAAATGCTATGTTGTTATCCATACTCAGTTTCCACAGCCCTCTCTCTGGGTATAGATGACTCTCTTCTTCACAAGACCATTGGAACTGGCCTGAATCATCTCATTGTTGAAGAAAGCCACATCTATCAGAATTGGTCATTGTATAATCTTCTTGTTGGTGTGTACATTGATTTCCTGGTTCTGCTCATTTCACTTAGCATCAGTTCATGTAAGTCTCCCCAGGCCTCTCTTAAATTATCCTCCTGATCCTTTCTTACAGAACAATAATATTCTATAACATTCATATACCATAACTTATCAGCCATTCTCCAATTGATTTGCTAAACCACTTCAGTGTCTTTGACCAAAAAACACCAAATGAGGTTACAGAGAATAGGACACAACAAAAATGACTCAACAGCAACAGCAACAACAATTCTTTGTGTAAGAACCCAGGTCTCTAACACTCTTTCACAATGTACGGCTGCCAGGAGAGTGAATTCAGTACTTTTATCAATAGTATCCTCCCTAACTTCTGTATCGACACTCAATTTATCCCATAATCTTGGGTGGATCCCTTCTGCTCTTTGGGCCTCTGTTTTCTGATCTCCCAAATGACAAGATTGAACTGGATAAGCCCCAAACTTCCTTCAAATTCTATTTGTCTAGGTTTTATGTTCCTCTGTCCCTCCTAACTTTGATCCTTGTTCTATGAGGCATGTAGGACTGACTCAACTCAGCCTTCTTTTAAGCAGGAAAAGGAGTGTCAGCTCTACAACATGCTTTAAGACCTGTTGCTTGACTTGCATATCCAGTAGAGCAGAATAAAGAAACTTTGGACCAAGAACTCACCTTTTCTCAACAAGGACCTCCAACCTCTTTCAGAAGGAACTAATTGATGGCTTATGGAGCAGGCTGATGTCTCTGACAAGGAGGTACTTGCTACAATGCTATTCCTTTGCCATAGTTATAGCATTTCATTCCCAGTGATCATTTCCTTTCTTGTTCTCCCATTATACCAAAGCCCTGCCTCTCTGTACAATAGATAGCAAGGAAGATAGAATGAGAACAGTTTAGTGGGAAAACTAGTGGATATTGAGGTGACACACTGGATAGAGTGCTGGGTCTGAAGTCATGAACACCTGAATTTAAATTGGGCTACAGACACAGTAGCTGTATGATTCTGGGCAAATAACTTATTCTCTGTTTGCCTCAGTTTCCTCATCTGTAAAATGGGAATGAAATAGCATTTACCTGCTAGTGATTTTTTGAGGACCATATGAGATAATAATTGTAAAATACTGAGCACATATAGCTAGTGCTATATAGCTGTTAACTATTATCATTATTATGTTGTAAAACCCATTAAATTTAGTGTTCGAATTTGGGTTCGAATTTTGACTCCAATACTCACCAGTTGTGTGACTCTGGATAAATTATTTCTTCTTTCTCAGACACCATTTCTTTTCTTTAAAATGAGGAAGTTAGAGTTGGTTACCCCTTCCACCTCTAAATCCCATTTTCTTCTGAAATTACCAGCATTAAAATCATCTCCCCAATGTTAGGAACTCATGCGTTTATGTAGTGCTTTAAGATTTACAAAATACTTCTCAGAACAATTTCAGTAATGATGCCATGCAATTATTTTCATTCTCATTTCACATATGAGGAAATTATGACTCTGAAAGGGTTATTGCCCAGGGGTTACATAATTAGGAAGTGTTGAACCTCCAAGTCTCTCCTGACTTCTAGACTAAAGCTCTTTTTACTACTCTCATGTTAGAAATAGAAGTGACTGAACAACTATTTCATCTCTCATCTTCATTTTACATATGGCGAAACAATGATCATAGCTAGCATTTATGTAGAACTTTAAGGTTTTTGAAGCACTTTTAACCAACATCATCTCATTTGAGTCTCACCACAACCCTGGGAGGTAGGGCTACTATTGCTATTAGTGTTGGCATTTTACAGATGAGGAAACTGAGGCAGATTTGAGCTCAGGCTTTCACAGGTCCAGTGCGCTATTCACTCCCAGCTTAGCTGGGAGATGGGAAAGATCTTGCTCGTGTTAATCGGTAAGACAGTTGCCTCCTTGTGATGGTTGTGATGGTTTGGAGACATTGCCCTCTCCCCTTGGCTCACCATCAAGCTTCTTTTCTATCATTAAGGGTCCAGGAGGCCCTGGTAAAATTGGTAGTCTTCCAGCTCTGTCGATCAGAGTCACTGGGGTGGGGGCTAGAAGGAGTGACAGGGAGGGTGGGAGGAGGCGGGGAGAGGAGGGGCCCAGGGATTCTGAGCCCCAGTTGAGGGGGAGGGAGGCAGGCAGCTTCATTAGTTTGTCCCCAGGGGGGCCTTGGCAGCCTGTTATTAAATGTGCATAGAGATGTTGAGCTAAGGAGACTGAAGGAAACGCTTTCAATCTGGGGGAAGGGGTATGATAGTGATGAGAATAATAGAAATGACCCACGTTGCTTTTCCTCATCTGGGCCCTGAGCTACATCTTAGAGAGGTCACTTGCTCAAGGTCATAGAACTAGTGAGTATTTGGATGGGAGTCAAATCTAATTATCTTTCTGCTATTACTTACTACTATTAAATTCTATTGGGCTGGGCCTGGGTGGTGTGTGACCTAGAGTCCATTGTGGTGTTTTGGGAAACATATCGGACTTTGAGTCAGGGGACTTGAATGTTAGTCTTTGTTTCAACACTCATTATCTGTGTGATTCTGGGCGAATCACTACTCACTCCTTTTAATCTTAATTTTTTTTTCTTTTTCAAAATGTAGATAATAATATTTGGGCTGCTTAGATTATGAAGCTTTTGTGAACCATCTTTAAAATGTTACATTAATGGGAATTATTTCCATTTAACAGAGGGAAAAACTGAGATTGGTGAGAAAACACCAGGGATAAAACCCATAATAGAGGTTGAGAAGGGGAAGAAATCTGCATTAGAAAAGAGTATCACTTCTGGCCTGGAGTGGGAAGAATTAGAGCTGGAAGGGACCTCAGTTTTCTCCTATATAAAACTGAGGGTGTAGGACTAGATGATATGTCAGGTCTTTCTAGTTCTCAAAGGCTTATGATCTTAGAATTCCAGAACCCGGCATTTCAGCCTAGTTTGGTGAAAAGAGTACTGCATTTGAGTGGGAAGACTTGAGTTCAAATCCTGCCTTTTCCACAGATTAAATGTATACAAGTCATTTATCTTCTCTGCTATTTTAAAAAATGATTTAGATTTGATAAATTATTTTTGATAAATGAGTTAGATAAAAAGTAGGTTAGATTATATGTGATTCTTAAACACAGTGAATCTAAGACTGCATAAGGAAACTGATGAGAGGCAGTGATCTGCTTTTCAAGTTGGGCTAGAGAAGGTTAATCCTAAATATCAAGTTTGGTGGTAAAAATAGATATAGTGCTTCTGGATCTGGAATCAGGAAGATCTGAGTTCAAATGTGATTTCAGATAACTATATTAGTTGTGTGACCATGGGCAAGTCACTTAACCTTGTTTGCCTCAGTTTCCTAATCTGTAAAATGAGCTGGAGAGGGAAATGGGAAACCAGTCTAGTATCTTTGTAAAAAACAAAACAAAACAAAACAAACTCCTGAAAAGGGTCACAAAGAGTTGGACATGGCAGAAAATGTTTAAACAACGACAACAAAGAGATTTCTGGCAATGGTATTCTTAAAGCCCAGAAATACAAGCTTCAAGGCTTTTATCAGGGAACTAAAATGTCAATAGTATTAAGATTATAAACTGGAAGGGATGATGAGCAAATTAAGACCCAGAGGGCCTTATGTCTTACCCAAAGTGACATGGCTACTTAATAGTAGAATCAGGATTCAAATCCAAGTTGTCCAAGTCCAAATTCAGGAAATCATTATCATCATAGTCATTGTTGTTGTGCATCATAATGATCATCATTACCTAGTAGTTTTCCCAAAATTCCATTTGCCAGCATTTCAAGGCTCCCACCAAACTTTTTTTTCCTTTCCTTTTCTTTCTTTTTTTTTTTTTTTTAAACAGGTATTGTAGCCATCTCAGGAAATGTAATATCTTCACTATAGGTCATTCCCATCTCCTCAATCCCTCAGTAGGGATAATGGGCTGGGGTTTGATCCTTAAATCTAAAACCAATATTTTAAATAGCATTGTCATATCAAAAAATCACCATCCCCAACCTCTGTGAAATGAACGAAAGTTTCAAAATATAAAGAATTAGTTGGAGAAATTAAAAAAAAGTTCAACCAAACAAACCCTATTGGAATAAGATGAAATAATATTCCCGTCATCCTAATAGTATAGTTCTTTTGTAAGCTTCCATTGGGCTTCCAGAAGATGACCTTACATTCTGACACTTCTATTTAATGACAAAAAGGTTATCCATTTTGCAGCACTCTGTAGAATATCATATATATTGTTGCTGTTCAGTCATTTTCAGTCAGTTCATTCATGACCCCATTTAAGTTTTCTTGGCAAAGATATTAAAGTGGTTTGCCATTTTCTTCTGCAACTCATTTTACAGATGAGGAAACATGTCCAGGGTCACAGTTAGAAGCATCTAAATCTGGATTTGAACTCAAGGATTTGAACCTGATTCCAGATCCAGCACTTTGCACTATGGCATCATCTAACTGCCCCACATCATATACAGAAAAATAAGAGACAGAGAGAGAGAAAGAGAGAGAGAGAGAGAGAGATTGATTTGTCTTTTGAGTATTATTAGCTCTGTTTTGTAGAATTATAAACTGAGACTTAAAGTGAGCAGGTGACAAGATTCACTTAATGACTAAGTTCTGGATGCTACCTCCTCTCATTTCTGTCTCCTCTCCTCTGTGAATCTGTCTGGTTATTATCCTCTCCATTCCCACAGTTCTTATCCAGTTTAAGAACTTTCCAATTAGTCTTTTCTGTTCTCTACCTCAAGCCTCTCTTTCTAGCATACACAAAAATCTTTCTGAACCTCCCTCCTCTTTTCATTCCCCACCCCAAACCAAGTCATGTCTCTATTACCATCTAAAACCCTCCTCATTTGAGACTTTTTTTCTAAAGAGTTCCACCTGCAAGTCCTGAATTTAAAGTATCTAATTAATGAGCTCCTTGAAAGCAAGTCTAGGATCAGGGCATTTTGGTTCTTCCAAAATTTATTCTAAATTAAATCTTCTTTTATTCTGACTGACCTCCCCTGTCTCTACTAGGGGAAAAAAGGAAAACAAAGGCCTTGTTATACTATACACAATCAAGCAAAACAAATGTCCAGATTGGTCAAGTCCAAAAGTGGGTCTCTCGTTCTATGTGCTTAGTCCCTCACTTACCTGCCAGGAAGTGAGGAGCCTTTTTTATCATCAGTGTCTGGAATTGTGATTTATAGTTGAGCTGGTCAGAGTTTTCAAGTCTTTCAAAAATGTTCCTTTTCACAGTGGCATTACAATATAATTGATCTTCTGTTTTATTTTTATGAGCTTGAATTGGACATGTACAATATGGGGAAAGCATGGCTAGATGCACAAGATCTAGGGAGTTTGTGAAATGAAACTGATGAGTTGACAGGAGCACTGACATTGATAGTGATAGCCCACTCAGCCCAGACCCCACTAATTCAATGTAAAGCTGCAGTGATTGGGGCAAAGTCTTCAGAGGGAAGAGAGAGAGGGGGAGAGAGAAGGGGGAGAGAGGGGAAGAGAGAAGGGGGGAAAGAAAGAGGGGGAGAGAGAGGAAAGAGAAAGAGGGGAGAGAGGGGGAGAGAGATTGAGAGAGAGTGACTGTGTGTGTGTGTGTGTGTGTGTGTGTATGTGAAAGAGAGAGAAAGAGAGGGAGAGGAGAGAGACGAGAGAAAGAGAGGGAGAGGAGAGAGACGAGAGAGAGACAGAGAGAGAGAGAGACAGAGACACAAGAGAGAGAGGGAGAGAGAGAGAAAGACAGAGACAGAGAAAGAGAGAGACAGAGAGAGACAGAGAGAGAAAGAGAGAGAGGGAGGAGAGAGACGAGAGAGAGAGAAAGAAAGAGAGAGAGAAGAAGAAGAAGAAAGACAGAGAGGCAGAGAGAGAGAGAGAGAAAGAGAAAGAGAGAAAGAGAGAGAGTATGTGAGTGGTGTCCCAGTAAGATCTTATTTGTAATAATTCATCCACTTCATGGCAACACATTTTAGGAAGGACACTGACCAGGTAGGAATCCTCCAGAGAAGGGTGGCCAGTTTGGTGAAAAGCCTAGAGGTCATTCCATGTGAATATTGATTGAGGGAATGGGGATGTTTAGTCCTGAGAAAAGAAGACCTAAGAGCATACAAGGACAGTTTCAAGGATCTGAAGCACTATGAAAGGGAGTGGGGGTGAACTTGTTCTCTTTAGCCTCAGGAGACAGAAGTAGGGGAGAAGATGCAGAGAGGCAGATTTGGCTTGAGGTAAGTGCATTCATCTTTGTGAGGTAGAGAGTCTCCTCTCTCTCTCTCTCTCTCTCTCTCTCTCTCTCTCTCTCCTTTTCCAAAACTCTCTTTCCTCATCTGTCTCTATTTCTGTTTTTTGCCTCTCCTTCTTTCTCTCCCTCCCCCTTTCTTCCTTCCCTTTCCCTTCCTTCCCTCTGTCTCCCTCCCTTCTCCCCTCTCCCTCCCTCCCTCCTTCTTCTCTCCCTCCCTTCCTTCTGTCTCTGTCTCTCTCTGTGTCTCTATCTGAATGTCTTTGTCATCTCTTTCAAGCTATTCTCTTCCAACTCTGAGAGCCTATAAAATAGAAGGTGGGACAGGAGAAGCATAGAAAGGAAACTGGAAAGATATGAAAGACAGAAGTGAAAGAAACAACTGAAAATTCTTATGATGGAAAGTGTAGATGATGAGAGTGACAGACATGCAGTGTGACACAGAATAAGTGTGACATGAGCATAGTACAATCTAACTAGGTCTGTCACCCACAGAGTACTGTATGGCTGGGCCATGGGCACAGACTTTATCTATTTATGTGTCTGTCACCCACCAAAGTGCTCTGCACACAGTGTATGCTTAATGTGTTTGCTGATTCTTTTTGTTGTGTATGTGTGTGAGAAAGTATTATGGTCTATTGGAAAGAATAGTAGCACTGCTTTTTTTTTTTAACTGTTTGACCTTGGGCAGGTAGATTCAGTTCCTAGAGTCTCAGTTTCCTTATTTGTAAAATGAAAGGATTGAACTAAATGATCTATGGTCTGTTCTATATATGTATGTATGTATAGAGGATATCTGTATCTTTATGTATATGTAGTCTATATATATGTGTATGTATATCTTTGGAGAAAGATCTCTAGATTGGGTGTGTGTATGTTTTAGGGGAGAGATCTCTAGATCATATTTGAGTATCTCTATATGGGGAGAGGATGAGGAGTTGGAGGAGGAATTGAAATAGAAGCAGAGGAAGAACAACTATGGGAGGTCATTGAGTCTGAGAGGAGGAGGAAAAGCCCCCTAAGATCCACCTTTGGGGGAATGAACAGGTAGAAGTGGATCCATGTGTCTCTTACTTTTGTTTATCCCAGGGTGCCAATTCTGAACTCTCACAGCTTTTCTGAAACTTAGCCAAAGTCAGCCTTCCGTGTTCATTCCTACCACCTCAGAGGTTCCCTGACTTAATTGCTTTATAGCCTTTAGGGTGTCATTTGCTCCTGAACTGGGAGACTAGAGCAGCTAAAGCTAGCCTAATGATAACATACTATTATTGTTATTATTAATGATGATAAGAATACACATCTACAGAGGATGTCGTGGTTTCCAGAACTTTACTCAGACTTCACTTGATCTTCATGACGATCCTATTAGTCATTATTTTACAAACGAGGAACTTGAGGTTCAAGGAGGTTGAGGAACTTCATCAGAATTTAAAAGCTATTATATTTACAAAGCCACTTTCCTGACAACCATTCTGTGAAGTAGCTCTGTGTAGTGCAAGTAGTGTTATTTACATTTTTACAGAGGCTATAACTGAAACTCAGAAGGGTGAGGGAATTTGCTCAAAATTATGTAGCTCAGAGCAGAGCAAAATTGATTTCTTCCCAGCCACGGTGGCTAATTTCCCTTCCTTGCTGATAGCCATGCCAAAATATTTTTCTTCTTCCTTTAAGTTAATGTGAGGTAACTGTAAAGACTCCATTTCTGATTGACCATCATCACTGACTTCTAACTCTCCTATTGTCACCGAACTTTGAGACCTTTCTCTACAAAGGATTTATTCTTGGGCTTCTCTTCCTTCCCCTTTGTTCTGATGATTCCCAGGCTGATGTTTCTTGCCTTAGTGTCTCTATGGACCTAGACTTTTGAGAGCCCATTGAACATCTCCAAGTGAACTTTGGGTTTAATTATCTCTGTGCAGATGATTCACAAATGAGTATATTCAACAGTCTCTCTCCTGAGCTCCAGTCCCACATCAGCTGCCATTGCACAGTTCTAACTGGATGCTGCCTAGACATTAAAATTCAGCATATCCATAGAACTCCATATCTTTTTCTCCAAATGTCCCTTTATTTCAAACTTCCTTATTTCTTTTGAGGGCATGGTCACCATTTTAATCTCTCAGATTAATTGGCTTTTCTTGTCCCTTCACTTTTCCATATACCTTTGTCAAATCTTGTCATTGCTACCTCTATAATTTCTTTCCAATTTATCCCATTCTCTCTATTCAAACGGTCACCACCTTTGTTCAGGCTCTTATTTTCTCTTACCTATTAAAATAACCTTAAAATGTAAATTAAAAATGTATTAAAATACCTTAAAATGTATTTTAAAAATTCTGTACTTGTGGCAAACACTAATTAATATGATCATTTTTATAATCAAAAAACAAAAAAAGAGAAATAGACATGAAACTATGAAATTATCTTTTTTTTAAAGCATCAATTCATCATGTTAGTTTTAAAGTCCAACTCATCTTTGTCTCCCTCTGAATCTCCTCTTCTGCATGGATTTTTAATGTTCAATGACTTTTTTTTTACTTTTTCACATTATTATCCCTTAACTATCCTCTTCTCTCAAATCCCACTTCCTCAAATTAACAACAAAACAAGCCTCCCTTTTGACAAAGAAGTATAACCAAACCATCCTTTTAACAGTGTCTAAAAATGTACATTTAATTTTGTATCCATCACATCTGTTAGGAGGTTGATAACACGTTTTATCATTGTTTCTCTGGAGTCCTGGATGGTCACGTAACTAGGTTCTCCTAATTGGTTTCCCTGCCTTTTCCCTCTGCATCTATCTCCACTTAGGTTCTAAAGTGATATTCCTAAAGTGCAAAGCTAACCACGTAACTCCTCTATTAAATAAATTGGAGCAGTTCCCTATTGCCTCTAGGAAAAAAAATAAACTCCTCTGAAAGCACTTCACAATCTGGCTTTAAGTTACCTTCTCGGTTTGATTTTATATTACTACCTTTCCCACCCTCCACTGTCAAGACAAACTGGTCTTCTTGCTGTTCCTTCCATATGATGCGCCATCTGCTGTCTTCATGGTTTTGCACGGCTGCCCCACATGCCTAGAATGCATTCCCCTACTCAGTTCCACCTTTGAGAATCCCCTTGTTTCCTTAAAGACTCAACTCATCACTTTTTGTATGAAACCTATCTTAATTCCTTAGCTCCCAAGGTCCTCCCTCCTCAAATTTCCTCACATTTATTTTATATTTATTCTGCATGTAATTTATATGTTATACATTGTCTTTCCTATAGAATATAAATTCTTTGAGGGCAGGGACTGTTTCCTTTTTAAAATTTCATTTCCTCAGTGCTTAGAATAATTCCTGGCACAAAGTAGAAGCTTATAAATGCTCATAGATTAATTGATTAAACACTTGACATTCTCCTAGTTAACATAACTTAAAATTAGGATATGAAGAGATAATCTAAAATTTATAGGTCTTCAAGAGAAATATGATGAGATAAATACATATATTACCATATATTACCATACATACCACACATTAGGAAATATTGCAGGAAAGTTGGCCAGAAATATTATAAAAATAGAAAATTCAGCTTCATAGAAGCCAGAAGCACCAACAGATAGAAATTCCAAATTTTGCTTGATCAAACTTTAGAATTTAATACGATATTAAGCAATAAATGTATCAGGAGGTCAAGAGAAAGCACTTAATTTATTTTAAAAAAACAGAACCATGAATATAACTTCTCAGTTGCCCCTTTCCCCCCAAAAAAAGAAAGGGAGAAAGAAAAAATTGGAATATGTTTCCCCCATCCTTGCCCCCCCCAAAGCAAATGAAATTGGTTTGGAACTCAAAACAGCATAATTCTGCCAAGCTAGCTTAATTATGAATATAAAAAGATGGACTTTCAGAAAAAAGAAGGAATTAAAATTAATCCTTCAGAACAATCCAGAAGTGAACAAGAAATATGACATGTAAGCTCATAAAACAAAAGAAAAATAAGAAAGATAAGCAGGTAAACTTAGGAAGAAGAGAGTGAGCAATGAAACAATGTTTTTATGCAACTAAGGACTACACAAGATCAGAACTATAACTAGAAATTCTGATATCTGGTGCAAAGCACCAGAAGGAATCTAGAGAGACATCATGAGCCCAGATATGATAATGAAGTGGGGTGGACTAAAGCTAAGAAGGAGCTTCATTTGTGATGTTTGAAGCCTTTAAATCCCATTTCTAGGGTGTGCTTCCCTTTACCTTTATGGTGCCATGTTCTTTATTCCTGTAAATTCCTCTTGGTTGGATATAATCATGACAAGAAGGAGTGACTTGTTGTGAGGGAGTTCAGTTTCTGTCCCTTGAAGCACAAGTGATGATTTTTGAGAACTCTTGGTAATTCAGCCACAAGGAGGAGTGAGGAAAGAAGACATGGCAATAATTTCCCTTTATTTTGGGATTAATGGTCACAATAGATGGGGGATCACTACCCCTGGGATAGGTGATCAGTACTTGGGGTAGTGGTTGAGTCTAGGTAAAGGAGTTTGGGCCATTCTTGGTTTGGGACCGATGGCACAAGGAAGGTTTAGAGCTAGTGGCTGCTAGGAGGATGAGTGGGATAAAATTATAGATGGCATGTTCATCAAATTTGTAAATCACATTAAGGAACTATGAACAAGGCCTGGTGGTGGTGATTATATTAATAGTCACAGAAAAGACATCTGACAAAAACCTCATTTATTTTTGTTAAAAAAGGAAACAACAGCATAGAACTGGAAAGGCCCTTCTTGAAAATGATCAAAAATATGGTTTCAAAATCAAGAGCTTGCCTTATTTCCAATGGAAAAATGCTGGAGCCTTTCCTGCTAAATCTAGAGTAAAATAAAGATGCCCATTCCTTCACTATTATATAATATGGTACTAAAAAGGCTAGTTATACCAGTAAGACAAAAGAAAGTTAAGAAAAGAATAAACATTGGCAAAGAGGAAGCAAAATTATTTGTAGATCATATGATGCCTTGTTTAGAAAATTTCAGAGAATCAATAAATTATCAAGATAAATTAATAATTTCAACAAAAGACAGCAATATAAATATATAAGATGTCTATATAAAATGTAAAATAAATATAGAAGATACAAAAAATACACAAAGTTACAAGCATAGTGTTAACAAAATCAATAAAAATGGTATTAAAATTCATTTCAAATAATTTCAAAATGCAAAAAAAGGCTATTATTAAGAGAAATTCAATTTGTAAGTCACAAGTATTAAATGCTCTTTATGGTATGGTATGATTAATGGAAGGGATATTTATCATTCATAGCTGAACCATAACAATATAATAAAAATGATAATACTACCTAAATTTTATAGAATTAATATTATATTAGGAAAACTCTAAAAGAGTTTAGTTTCTAAATTAGACAAAATGATGATAAAACTTGTTTAAAGGAGCAAAAGATCAAGAATTTTAAGGGAAATAATTTTAAAAATAGAAATTAAAGGGGCCTAGCATGATCAGATTTGAAGCTATATTTTAAAGAAAATATAATAAAAATTATCTGTTACTGGCTAAAGTAGAAAAGTTGATCAGTGAAACGAACAGACTAGACAAATGAGAACTAGAAACGAATGCTATATTCAATAAATACAAGAAAGAAATATAAAAAACTACTAGGAAAAGTCTTTTCTGTTAACAAGAATATCTGGAAAAACTGGTAAGCTACTTTGCAGAAAAATAGACTTAATATAATAATCTTACAGTATATACCAACAATAAATTATGAATGCAAAAGTGAATAAAATATAAAAGGTCATATCATAGGGGAAAAAAAGAGGACAGGAGATAACTTTTGTTGCTATGGTAGCAAGAATTAATAATTAAGGGATGAAAGTCATTTGTTGTTATAGTTGTTTTAGTTATGTTTAACTCTTTGTGACCCCATTTGAGATTTTCTTAGCAAAGATACTGGAGTGGTTTGCTATTTCTTTTTGCAGGTCATTTGATAGATGAGGAGTTTGACAAAGTTAAGAGACCTGACTAGGGTCACATAGCTAGTAAATGTCTGAATCCAGATTTGAACTCAGGGAAGTAAGTCTTCCTGACTCCAGGTCCATCACTTTATCCTTTGCTGTATAGCTGCCCCATAAAAGATATTATAAAAAACTAAATCAATAAATTTTGAATATGTAAAAAATTAATTTTTTTCACATTTAAAATTAATATAATTTTTGAGTGATAAGGAAGGGAGTTGCAACATTGGAATCTTTGTATCAAATATCTTTGATAAAAATTTGATTTTCAAATTCATAGGAAATATGAATTTGAATAAATATGAATTCATAGATATAAATCTAAAGATTTCTCATCAGATAAATAGTTATGTGATATAAAAATTTAAAAATGAAACAAAGCTTATCAATAATCATTTAAAATGCTTCAAATGCATTTTCTTAAATACTCTGTGTCACATACATTCCAAAAATATTCTGAATGCATGAAAAATATGAGAGAAAACAATTCTGTGGTATTATTTCACACCTACTAAATTGATAAAGATGATAGAAGATGAAAATAGATAATATTGGAGGAGCTGCTGGAAGAAAGAAATGTTACTAAGTTATTGTTAAAGAAATGATCCTACCATTTTGAAAAAATGTGATTAAGAAAATAACTAAGCTATTAATATTGTTTTATCTAGCAGTTTTTATTAGACATATACTGTCAGATGGATAATGATAGATATGTCATATATACCAAAGTATTCACAGTGGTACTTGTTGTAGAAACAAAAATTGGAAACAAAACCTATGCCCATAAATTGGGCAATGACTGAACAAAATTTGGCATATTAAATGAAATGGAATATTTTTGCTCTATATAGAAATATGAGAAATGCATTCAGCCAGTTAATCAATAAACATTATTAAGTACTTACCAACATGCCAAGCTGTATGCTAAGCACTGGGAATAAGAGGTCAAAGACAATCTTTTCCCTTAAGGAGCTCATAATCTAATGTAAGGACAATAAGCAAATAAATACATACAAAGAAGCTATATATATAGGACAAATAGGGAATAATAAAGAGAGGGAAGATACTGGAATTGAAAGATTGGAAAAGATTTTCTGTAGATGAGATTTTACTTGACATGGATATCAGTAGTTGGAGGGGAAGAAGAACATCCTAATCATGGGGGACAGTGAAAGAAAATTCTCTGTGTGAAGAGATGGAGTGTTTTTTTCATGGAATAACCATAAGGTCAATGTCACTGGACTGGAGAGAATGTGAAGAGGAAGGTGTAAAAAAGACTGCAAAAGTAGGAGGGAATTCGGTTATGAAGGGCTTTGAATGACAAAGGGAGATTTTGGATTTTTTTCTTGGAAGTCATAGGAAGTCACTAGGGTTTATTGAGTAGGGAGATGACATTAGGAAATTCTCTTTGATGGCTAAATGGAGGATGGATTGGAATGGGGAAAGATCGGGGGCAGGCAGACCCACCAGCAGGCTGTTGCAATAGTCCCCATGTGAGATGATGAAACAAGCTAGATGGCAAAGTGGATAGAGCACTGGACCTACAGTTAAGAAGACTCATCTTCCTGAATACAAATCTTTTCCTAGCTGTGTGACCCTGAGGAAGTCAGTTAACCCTGATTGCCTCAGTTTTCCATCTGTAAAATAAGTTAGAGAAAGAAAGGATAAACCATTCCAGTATCTTTGCCAAGAAAACTCCAAATTGGGTCAACTCAACAACACAATAAGGTGATGAGACCCTACAGTAAAATAATGGCAGCATCAGTGTAGGGGATGTAGTCGGAGGGATACTGCAAAAGTGAAACTGACAGGCTTTTCCAGCAGGTTAGATTTAGGAGGTGAGTATGACTCCTAGATTATAAGCCGGAGAGCTACCCTCTACAGTAATGGGGAAAATAGGAGGTAGGAGAGTGTTTAAGGGGAAAGAGAATGGGTTTTATTTTGAGGATGTTAAGTTTAAGATGTCTACCCTTCTTCTGGGTAGAAAGTTAGAGGACCATGGATATATGATGTTATAGACTCTGTCAGTTGCAATTCTTGTATAAAGAGATTAATAATATAATGTAAAAATCTAAATGTATTAATAAAACTTTTTTAATGAAATAAAACCTTCAAGGTAAAAATAAAGAAGAAAAAGAATCATAAAGGGCAAAGGAGAATTTTATCTATGTTAGGGAATTAAAAAGTAGAAGAGTGGACATGAAAGAAAAAAAACCCAAGTCTATAATAAAAAAGGAGTGTTCTAAAAAGCTTTAAAAAATTATTTATTTAAAATTTAAATGGAAAATAGAAAAAAAAGAAAAAAAACATTGTCATGTGCACAGCAGGACATAAAAGAACATTCAAAATGTGAAATAATAAATACTAGACAGTGTATTCAAAATGTCCATCTTTTCTTCACCTCCTTATAAAGGTGTTCTTTTGTTGTCCACTGTATACTTTTTATTTTATTCTTTTCTCCTCTCCATGTTCCCCACATAGGTTACAATTAAGCATGGATGTATTCACATATATACATATACCATGTAGATCTATACATATATGCATGCACATAGGTATATACAAATAGATACCTATCATCACACACATATATGCATTCATATACATCTATCTAAGGCCATACTATACTTGTTTGTTCTGTTTCTCTGAAGGTGGATAATCTCATCTTTCTTGGGTTCAAGTATTTCTGTGTTTTTCTAAATCCACCAACTAATCATTTCCTACACCACAGCAATATCCCAACTTTAGTCTATATATAGTCTACAATAATATTAATATGCCTGACATATATTATAATTTTCCTATTTTTCTCTTTTGATTGAAACTATTTTAACTTTGTCTGAGATCAACGATTACTACTTTTGCTTTTTTCTCTAATAAATTCTACTCCTGATTATTATTATGTCTGTGGGAATCTTTTGTTTCCTCTCCTTGCTGACTCTTCTACTTGGTATCTTGCCTTGCTATTATCTTAACTTACCCACCTCCAAGGAAGAGCCTTCCCTTATCTTTTCTCCCCACCCTTTCCTCCCACTTTTCCCCTTTCTCTTTATCCTATTACCATTAATCTATATTCTATACCCCCTCTTTTACTATTCCCTCCCTCTCTTATTTCTTAATATATTTAGAAGACCTCTCTCTCTCTCTCTCTCTCTCTCTCTCTCTCTCTCTCTCTCTCTCTGTCTCTGTCTCTCTGTCTCTGTCTCTCTCTCTCTCTAACTATTGTTCCTTCTGGTCTAATATCTATGTGAGTAGGATTGTAGAACTACCATCCTTCCTCCCTCATCTAATTTCTCTTGTGTCAGTTCTTGCTATAGTATGTCATTCATATAACCTGATTGCTTTTTTTTTTTTTACATTTTTCTACAGTTTTGCTTTTTTAAAAAATTTTTTAAAAAATTAAAAAAAATTTTATTTTTTATTATAGCTTTTTATTTACAATATATGTCAGGCATATTAATTATGAATTTTTCAGCATTGACAGTTGTAAATCCTTTTGTTCCAACTTTTTCCCTCCTTCCCCCCACCCCTTCCCCCAGATGGCAGGTTAACCAATACATGTTAAATATGTTCAAGTATAAGTTAAATACTATATATATATATATATATATATATATATATATATATATATATATATACATGTCCAAACAGTTATTTTGCTGTACAATAAGAGTCGGACTTTGAAATAGTATACAATTAGCCTGTGAAGAAAATCAAAAATGCAGGCAGACAAAAATAGAGGGATTGGGAATTCTATGTAGTGGTTCATAGTCATCTCCCAGAGTTCTTTCCCTGGGTGTAGCTGGTTCAGTTCATTACTGCTCTATTGGAACTGATTTGGTTCATCTCATTGTTGAAGAGGGACAGTTTTGCTTTTATAGAATCACATCATACTCAGCTCTGTCCTAATGTGTTTTTTTTTAACTACCCACTTCCTAATGACAGTATCTAGTGTTCTAAGACATGCAGTCATCAATGTAGCTGCTGTTAGGCTCTATGTAATTCTAATTGTAGCTCTATTGTACTTGAATTAATTTTTCGTGTTGCTCATAATATTTTCTCTTTGATCTGGGGAGTTTCAGAATTTAGCTATGATATTCTTTCAAATGGTGATTCATGGATTTTTTTCTACTTCTACTTTCCCTTCTTGTTTTAACATTTGGGACAATTTTCTTTAATTATTTCTTATATTATTATATCAAAATTCTTTTTGGTTGTTTTAAAGATAGTGTAATTATTCTTATGTTTTCTCTTCTTGATCTGTTATCCAGATCTGTTGTTTTTCTTATGGAATATCTCACATTTGCTTCTATTTTTTCATTCTTTATATTTTGTTTTATTATTTTTTGGTCTCATAACTTTACTGGCTTTCACTTGCCCAATTCTGTTTTTCAAAGAGTTATTTTCTTCCTTAAGATTCTGGATCTCCTGTTCTAGTTGGTTGACTTTCTTTACATAATCTTGTTTTTCTTGGATTGTCATTATTTATTTATCTATTTTTGTTTTTACTCGGTCTCTCTCATTTGATTTTTAAGTCTTTTTGAAGTTCTTCTATGAATTTTGTTTGAGGCAGGTGGCCAATTGACATTACTCTTTGAGGTAGGTGAGGTCTTTTTAAATTTCAGTATTCTCCGCTGAAGATGAACCCCAGTCTTCCTTATTCCTATAGGACCTTTCTAAGGTTGGGTTCTTTCTCAAAAAGGGGAAAATTTGAAGGAAAAAGGAAAAAGAAGGTACACTGATTATTTGTATTTAGGTAGTAGATATGAAGCTATCTTTCATATACTTGACCTGAGGAGGAATCAACTTCTTGAGCTGCAAGGAAAAATTATGTGGATACATGGTTGTTATCAGAAGACTTTTCATCCAGTAAGGATCAGGGGAAGAAGACAAGTAGTTGTAACTAGGTATTTCTGGTGACTTCCTGCTGAGAGGGGTACTAAAACAATGATTTGTCTACCTGAATTTAACAGAAGTTTGCTTGTTTTTTCCAGCACGTATTCAATACCTGATAGAGGACCAACCAACATTTGTTAAA
The DNA here is from genome assembly GCF_902635505.1 of Sarcophilus harrisii. Classification (NCBI taxonomy): domain Eukaryota; kingdom Metazoa; phylum Chordata; class Mammalia; order Dasyuromorphia; family Dasyuridae; genus Sarcophilus; species Sarcophilus harrisii. The sequence continues at coordinate 415,787,671 of NC_045427.1, read as the reverse complement.
TCTTATGACTACTATCTACTTCTTTCAGGGAAGCACAAATGATACTCCTAGAAGGAATCTAAAAGACTTTGCTGAAAATTATGAAGACAAAGTCTGTCAAGAACTTGAAGACTTTAGGGAATGCAGGAGGCATTTCCATCACTGCTGCCCATTAAAAGCAAGGACTTCAGATGTGGAAAATAGTTTAGAAAATAGTATCTGGTTTAAAAATAGTATCTGACAATGGGATTTAAAATTTTGAGCCATAGCTTAAAATATAAAAAAGGTTGAACTTTAGGTCAGAAATGGAATGTATTCAACAAGAGCTAGTGAAAATGCATTGTCTGAAATCTTGCAAGTCTAATCAAAAAGGCTTCAAAGTGAGAAAGAAGGAACAGGAAGAAAATTGTCTGTGAACATCTATTCATTTAGATATCATCAGTATTAACCACAATGGAGTAAGAATAATAGAAATATTAATGCCTGGAAACTCACCAAAGACAAAATTCAAGAAATAATATATCAATAAAATCAATACTCTTAGATTTCTATATATAATGTGTAAAATATGAATAATAAGCAAGGTTTTTATGTATATACACAGACATACACTTAAATGAGAAGTAGGGAGTTTTTTTGCTTTCTCCTGTCAACTGCTGCTGAGGAGTGGAAAAGATATACTTTGTTCTCTACTGCTACTTGTTGCTAAGAAGTGAAAAATAAAAGAGATAATAGAAGATATTTCTCTGGCTTACCATCTGTTGTTGCTAAGAGGTGGAGAAGAAAAATATTGTAAAGGAGCAGAGTTGGAGAGGCTTTTTGCCAGTATTAAGATAAGGGTCTCTGCTTTTTCCCAAAAGAGCATAACATTACTTCAGCTAAACCTAGTGATGGATACTATAGTTGCTTTTGAGGATCAAGTCAAGCAGAACAAAGAAATAGGATAGAAACAAATCATCAGAAAGACAGTAAAGTAGATTGACTCACCCAGCTGAGATACTAGTGAGGTATTATTCTACCAGAAGGATCCTCAGCTTAGCAGTATATACATTTGCTCAACCCAGAAGCTACACTGATCAAGGAACTTTTATGAATGGTTCCTGAGAAACAAAGAGGACATGAAAGTCGACAGTTCCAGAGTTGTGAGTTGTGTTTTACTACCTTGGGACTTCAGATGTTTACCTATTCTCCCCACAGACACTATATGCTTTGGCAAGAGAATGTGATCCAATTTTAGAGGTGGAATGTTATATAAGTGTTATGTATTTTGAATTTTAAATAAATGCTTTGGTTAATGTTAACTGAGTTTTAATGGCTGGTTTGTAAGTGGGAAATATACCAATTAGGGATGTATATGCTATGGTGTAATTAGGAATATTCTTCCATAACAGTTACCTGTAGTATCCTAAGAATTTTTAATGTAACAACATCTCTCTGAGGAAATCCTGATTTGTGATTACAGAGGCAGTCTGAGGGGAAACCACAGAGAGAACAAATAAATGGACCTGAGAAAGAAGGTCCAGGTGTGCCATTGAGGATTGGTCAGCTCTGGGCAAGCAGACATTTTAAAAACAAAGAAATTGTTTATAATGATTCATTTGTATTATTCATTTGGAATATTGACTGCCTGGTGGGGCTGGTAAGAGAGAATGAAATAGACTTCTCTATTCTTTACCGTTCTATTCTCTGGGAGACAAAGAAAACAGTTAGTGAATGCATAGACAGTAAACCGAGGACTATTTAATCTCCAGGGATCGGAGAGAGAAGAGCCAGGTGTCAGGGGCCCTGGTGTGAATGGCTCACCAGTCCACTCCACTGTCTCTAACTTCCGACCTTGTGAGACCCTCACCACTGCAGCCCTGGTCCTTATTGTGTCTGGGGCTCTCTGAGCCCCTTCTGTTTTTATCAGTGAAGTGCTGGCTCCAAACATCTTCCTTGACTTGTCATCCCTTGTAGTCTCTCTCCTTTTCAGAAGTCCTCTGAAGTTCAGCATCATTGATACAGAAACTTTGGGCAGAAATGTCTGCTCAGCTGCTGTAGAGACTTCCTGTATCTCATGTTCCCATGGCAATGCCATCAGAATAGAAGCCAGGAATAAGTACACATGAGGAGACAACTAGGATAAAAGGGAGTGGAAGCATGCTGAAAGGATGCAGCAAGGAGAGAATTATAAATGGGAGTGTGCAACAGATTACCTTCAGAAGATCAGAACGAGTAAAGAGATGAGTTTACCATACCAATATGACACATAGTAGGTACAGGGCACAGATTTCAATTACCTGGATATCTGCCATAGCTCCTTTTTCTGTTCAAAACCAAGGAATTTTTTTTGGCTTGCCTTAATAATAATTTAATCCTTCAGAAGGTTGAGAAAATAACAGCTGGAACTGATATTGTGGATATGATTCTGACCAACAAGGAGGAACTGGTTGCTATTGGAGACATGATGGGAACTTTGAAGGTACATGAGTGCTGCATCTTACAATATGAAATAGAAGAGAGAAAAGTCAGTAATAATCTGTACTATACCTTAAATTTTTTTGGAAGAACAGATTTCAAAATGATCAGAGAGAGAACAGATGGGGTTCTGTGACCTAAAAAAATTGCAGGGGGAGTCTGCCCCTGAAGGATGGAACATACTTCTTAGTGACATTCGGAAACACACAAAGAAAAACAATTACAGTGAAAAGTGAAGAGAATACACCATGGACCATTCTCCCAGAGTCAGGACTACTCTAACTGCCAGTAGTCCTTCCTGGTTCTACTCTAACTGCCTCTCAAAGTTCTAAGTATCCTCAGGGATTTGGGGTGTCTCTATTATTATTGTTTCAGCCACTATTTTTATGCTGTCTGAATTATTAGGTGCCAGTGATTAATGCTCCAGTTTCAGTGTTAATCCCACTTTGAAGTTATAGCAAGAACAAATGCTCAGATGTTTCTTCTAACACCTCAGGTCTCATTCTTAACTCAGTCTCTACATAACATCGTTCCTATCCAATTCCTGTGCACATGTGGTATGATTGTAGCATAAGTCCTCAGCTCAGCTTCTACTGGGTTATGTCCCAAGATTACTCCTGAAGGTCACTCCTTGTTCCTTGAGACTGACTAAAAATCCAGAAACTGGAATACTGGGTCACTGGGTGCTCTCCTGGCCTTCCAAAACTCTCAAAGGACACCTTCCCTTTACCTAGAGTGAAAAAAGGACAAAGGCAGTGGCCAAGGGCTGACATATATTCTTGGGGTCACATAGCTTCAATAGGGAGAAGGCCTTCCAGCATTGCTTCTCACTGGATGCCGTCATTGAAAATAGAAGAGAATGGAGTTTGTGAACAATAAGCAGTGAGTTTTGATTCTAGGAAGATTCTAGGGAGAATACGGTAACACATTAAGAAGTTTGTTATTGAATGTCTAGAAAAGGAAATTGTGATCACAAAGAGCTAATATGGCTACATCAAAGACAGATCATATCAGACTAACTTCATTTCCTTTTTTTAATATAGATTTTCTAGATTGATAAATCAGGGCAATGTGGTAGGTAGAGCTGAAACAGATTATAACAAAGTATTTGACAAAATCTCTCATGGTATTTATGTGGAAAATATGGAGAAATGTGGATTGCATGGTAGCTTAAAGCTGGTTGGATGAATGAACCCCCAAAGTAGTCATTAATAGTTCAATGTCAATTTAGGAGGAAATTCCTAGTAGAGTACCTCAGGGGTTTGAGCTTGACTCTGTGGTATTTAGCATGTTTATTAATGACTTGGTTGAAACAGTTAATGAAAAGCATTCATTAAGTACTTATTATGTGGTAGGCAGCAGAGATACAAGAAAAAAAGGAAATAATCTCTGTCTTCAAGGGACTTATATTCTATTAGATATGTGTCAGGGGACAACACCTACACACATAAGCAAATACAAAATATTTTCAAAGTAAACAGATGGGCTGCTTATCAAGTTTGTTGACAACAGAAAGTTAGGAGGAATATCTGACATGTTGGGTAACAGAGCTAAGATCCAAAAGGGGGAAGGGAATAAGCAATTATTAAGCACCTACTATGTGCCAGCCATTGTGCTAAATGCTTTATGAGTATTATATCTGTTGATCCTTACAACAAATTTGGGAAGAAGATCCTATTATTATCTCCATCTTACAGTTGAAGACACTGAGGTGAACAGAGATTAATTAATTTACAGCTGATTAAGTGTCTGATGGCTGGATTAGAACTTGGGTTTTCCTGACTCTGGGCATGGGGCTCTATTCAGAGTATCATCTCCATGTCTCATCTAATGATAGATGGAGATTACAAAGAGTAAATTAAGTCTTAATGTAAAGGAAACCACTTTGGAGCTGTCTAACAGCGGAAGGGGATCCCTTGAAAGAGAGGGGTTTTTCCCTTCCTGGATATCTTCAAGCAAAAGCCTTGTTCGATTAGGAGGTGAACTAGACATTGTCTGTAGTTTGTTTCAGTTCAGATGTTCTGCGATTCTGTGAGTAGAAAAAGAAAAACAATTAAAAGCTATATGAGTATGATGGGAAAATTAAGGTACAAGAAGACTGGAAGGATAAGAAAGGATATGAAAGATTTTAAAAGCCAACCAGAGAATTTTGTATTTGTTACAGAAGGTAATAGAATTTATTCAGTGGTGTGTGTGTGAGTGTGTGTGTGTGTGTGTGTGTGTGTGTGTGTAAAACACTATTTCCCATATAACCATATGAAATCTACTTCTGGAGATGTAATTTCCTCTCTGTTGCTCCTTAAGGACATATGTCCTTATCAATTGAGGAATGGCTTATATTCTTTTAAATTTTGACTGAGCTCTCTCTATATTTGAGAAATGAGATCTTTCTCAAAGAAATTTGCTATACATTTTTTCCAGTTTCCTTCTTTTCCTTCTAATCTTGACTGCATTGATTTTGTTTTGTACAAAATCTTTTAATAAAATGTAATAAAATATCCATTTTACATCTTGTAATAATCTCTATCTCATTTAGTCATAAAATCTTCCTTTATTCATAGATCTAACAGATAAATATTCCTTGCTCTTTTAATTTGTTTATGATATCACCCTTTATGCCTATATCATGTACCCATTTTGATCTTGCCTTAGTATATGGTAGGAGCTGTTGAGTTATACCTAGTTTCTATTGCATTGCTTTCCCAGAAGTCTTTGCTAAATAGTGAGTTCTTGTGCCAAAAGATTGGACCTTTGAATTTATCAAATACTTTATTTCTATGGTCATTACTACTGTATATTATGTACCTAATCTATTCCATTGATCCAACATTGTATCTCTTAACCAGTACCAGATTTTTTTGATGATTACTGGATTGTAATACAGCTTGAAATTGGTACTATGAAGTTGCCTTTCTTCACTCCCCCCTCCCCCCCCCCCATTGATTCCCTGGAAATTTTTAAACTTTTGTTCTTCCACATAAATTTTATTATTATTTTTTCATTCTATAAAGTAGGTTGTTGATTGTTTGATTGGTATGACATTGAATGAGTAAACTAATTTAGGTAGAGTTGTATTTTTTAATAGTAGAGTGGATATAATACTAGATATCAAGTCAGAAAGACCTAGGTTCAAACCCTAACTCTATTTTTTGGAGGGGATTATACATATACATTCAGTTTTTACATATTTCCATATGAATCTTGTTGGAAGAGAAAAATCAAAACAAAAGGGAAAAACCACAAGGAAAAAACAGAAGAAAAAATATATAGCATGTGTTGATTTATATTTATTCTCTCTGGGGGCATATGGAGTTTTCCATCCAAAGTTTATTGAGTTTAGCTTGGGTCACTGAGCCAATGAGAAGAACCGAATCTATCATAATTGATCATCACACAATCTTGATGTTGCTATGTACAATGTTTTCCTGGTTCTGCTGTTTCACTCAGCATTAGTTCCTGTAAATCTTTTCAGGTCTTTCTAAAATCAGCCTGTTCCTCATTTTTAGAAAACAATAATATTACATTACTTTCATATACCATAACTTATTCAGCCATTCCCCAATTGATGGGCTTCTATTCATTTTCCAATTTTTTTTGCCACCACAAAAAAGAGCTGGTGCATTTTTTTTTTTTTTTTTTTTGGTACATGTGGGTCCTTTCCCCTCTTTTATTATTTCTTTGAGACACAGACCCAGTAGTGGGATCAAAGGATATGCACAGTTTGATAGTCCATTGGGTGTGGTTCCAAATTACTCTCTAGAATGATTGGATCTTTTCATAATTCCACCAATAATGCATTAGTGTCTCAATTTTCTACATCCCTTTCAACATTTATCATAATAATTTTCTGTCATCTTAGCTATTCTGAGATGTGTGAGGTGGTACCTCAGAGTGTTTTAATTTGCATTTCTCTAATCAATAGTGATTTAGAGCATTTTGTCATAGGACTATATATGGCTTTAATTTCTTCACCTGAAGATTGTCCGTTTGTATCCTTTTGACCATTAATCAATTGTGGAATGACTTATAGAATTGTCATTTTCAATATATTGACTCATTCTACCCATGAATATTTCTCAAATTGTTGAAATCTGATTTTATTTACATGAAGTGTTAAATTGTGTTCATATAGTTCCTGGGTTTTGATCACTGCACAATCTTTTTGCTACTATAAACAATATTTCTGGTTCAACTTGTTCCATTCAGCATCAGTTCATGTAAATCTTTCCAGGCCTTTCTAAAATCAGCTTGTTCATCATTTTTTATAGAACTATAATATTCCATTACTTTCATATACCACAATTTATTCAGCCTTTCCCCAATTGATGGGCATCTACCCATTTTCCACCAATATCCCTTTCCATTGTACCATAGTACTTTAGTAGAATATAAATTTATTCTGAGTAAGGATTGTTTCATTCTTTTGTCTTTGTATCCCTAAGGCCTGCTATATAATAGATGCTTAATAAATACCATTTGTTTATGTGGAAGATTGATTAAACTTGCTGTACTTGACCTTCAAAATGAAATGCAATAAGTACAAGTTTCAGGGAGTATGATTTTGTTTCACTGTGCAAATCCTGCTTAAATAGCCCCCTTTGAAAGACATTTTGAACAATGATTTTTATACATTTCATAGGCTCTCAGGGAAGTGGGAAGGCATTCTAATACTGAGAACTGTCCTGAAGTGGAATAAGGAGAAGACTGCCTCATCATTAAGGCACTATTAAACAAAAGACAGTTTATCCTGATGTTAAAAAATGGATTTTCCAGTACTGGTTCCTCTTGTTCTGGAATGCTTTCTGAACTCTTTCCTGGCCTTGAGATTCCAGAATTTTCTTAATCCTGGGTTTTTTTCAGGCTTTATTGGACCTAAGATTTTATACATACTTCGGATCATCATTTAGAGCCAATTTGCTATTGCCCTTTGTGAGTCCCTGAGGATAGAGAAATCAAAGTGAAATAAAAAAATCTGTATTTGGAGGTAGAGGACTTGGGTTTGTATCCTGGACTTATTGCTTACTGCTTGTGTATCACTGAGCAAATTACTCTCTCTCTTTGGGTCTCAGTTTCCTCATCTATAAAATGAGAGTTGGACTCAGTTATCTGTAAGCTTCCTTCCAGCTCTAAAGCCTATGAAATTACGATGCACTCAGGAAAGCACCCAGGACACCTAGGCAGTGTTCAGAGATAGGCCTGAGCAATCCCAGCAGTCTCATTTCCTTGGGCTGAAACGCTGCAGGATCGGTGCATATTTTATTGTGCAGTGTGGGCTCAGTAAAGTCATTCAGAAGCTGAGTTAAGCAGAGTCAGGCAGGACATAATATATCCTGATGAATGAGAAAGGGCTCCAATGGGGAGTGAGAACACCTGGATCCAAGTCCCAGTTCTTCTTCTTACTTGTGGTATGATGTTGGCCCGGCTCATGTTCCCAATCTGGCTGTTGGTTAACTCCTCTCGTCCAATCCTTTCGATTGCTACCATTTCTTACTGAGAAAAGTCCCCGATATTCAAGATCCTTTCTTCCAGCCTTTTCTCATACTACCCTCCATGTACAGTATGAGCAGTTAAGGTGGTTATATTTTGTCTCCCCTACAAACTCCAGATTATAGGATTTTTGTCCCAGTCCATCGTTTGATAGATGACGTGACTTGCCCCAAATCACAGAGGTGGCAATGGGTAGATCTGAGATTCAAACCCAGGCCTTCTGCATCTAAAACTGGAGTGACTGGAGGTTATGTTACTTAAACAAAAAGGGCTACTCTTGGCTCTTGTAGATGGTGCAGTGGATAGAGTACCAGGCCTGCAATCAGAAAGACCCAACCTTATGGACTGAAATCTGGCCTCAGATACTTCCTAGCTGTGTGATCCTGGGCAAGTCACTTCACCCTGTTTGCCTCAGTTTCTTATCTGTAAAGTGAACTGGAGAAAAAAATGGCAAACAATTCTAATATCTTTGCCAAAAAAACTCTAATGGAGTCACAAAGACTTGGACACAACAGAAAAACAATTGAACAACGGATTACTAAGGCTATGATTCTGCACAGAGTAGGTGCTGGGTATATGCTTGTTGAATGAATGAATGAATGGGGTTATAGTTATTTAGTTTTGCCTCTGAAACTCTGAGTCAGAAGATTGGGGCTGAAAGGAAGAAGCTGAGGAATAAAGGAAACTGTGACTGAAAATTGAAAACTGAGAGATCTGGACATCTACTTGGCATTTCAGGGACATCTGAGTAATGAGAAACAGCAGGGAAACACTCAGGAATCTCCAGGTAACTATGTCTTTCTGGCTAAGAGGTGACAAATTTTAAGCATTTAATAGTTAAGTGTCAGAAGTCATAGGGCCACTATGCGGTACTCTCTAATGCTGGATTGATTTGAATTTCGGCAATAAGCCTTAATGAGTTCCAGCTGCTCCCATACTAAATCCTTGCCCTATCTTTGTATCCAGTTTTTCTTTTTGTCCCTCCTCTTTCTGCATTCCTTTCCTTCCTTTCTGTCTTGTCTTCCTTGGCAGTCAGGCTCAAGTGACTTATGCAGGATCACACAACTAGAAAGTGTCAAATGTCTAAGGTAGAATTTGAACTCAGGTCCTCCTGACTCCAGGGTTGATGCTCTAGTCATTGTGCTCCCTAGGTCCCCTTGTATCCAGTTTCTTACCTTATAACTTTATTGTGCCTGTACTTCTGTCTTCTTGAGAACAGGAACTGCTTACATCTCAGAGAACTTCTCCCTGTTACCAGGGAGCCTATGGATATTAGATGTGTTTATTGAGGAAGGGCATATGTAAAGCCCCAGCGCTTGCCTTGCTTTCTTGTTCTGTAACCCACGGGGACCGGACTAGGTGGTCTCTTGTCACTCTGGCATTTTGTATTCTCCAGCTCTGACAGGCTATTTTTTACCCTGTTCTGAGATGTTATGTTCTATAATTTAACTTCCTTCCCAGCTTTGACATTTTGTATTTTAAGGTTCCTTCCAGTTCTGATAGTCAGTGTTCTATGATCCCTTCTAGTCCTGATGGTACTTGTTCTAGGGACACTCCAAGTTCTTACAGCAAGGAGATCAAACCTTGATATTTAAAGAAATTGATTCAAGCTATTCACTGAAAGGTCAGTGAATACTTTGGCCACATAATGAGAAAATGGGACTCACTGGAAAAGACCCCAGGGTTGGGAAAGATTAAAGGCAAAAGGAAAAGGGGATGACAGGGTATGAGATGGATAGTGTCATGGAAGCAGTGACCGTAAGGTTGGACAGACTTTGAGAGAAAGTGGAGGATAGAAGGGCCTGGTGTGCTATGGTCCAGGGATTCACGAAGAGACAGACATAACTGAACAACTAACAAATTCTGATGGGATATATCACTCAGTAAGACTTGAATTCCAGTTTTACCTCAGTTACTGTCCTTGTGATCCTGGCCAAGTTATTTAACCACTCTCAGCCTCATTTTCCTCACTGTAAAAAGGGGACAATAATAGCAACTACCTTACAGTGTCATTGTGAGGATCAAATGAGATAATTTGTCTGCAAGAGCACTTTACAGACCTGAAAGTGTTATATAAATACCAGCCATTAATGTCCCTTCTAGCTCTGACATTCTGTGTTTCATGTTCCAACCTTACCTCCAGCTCATACATTTTATGTTCTGTATTCTAAGGTTGCAGCTTAATGTTTTGTTTTTTATTATGATGACCCTTCTCTAGCTGACAGTCTGTATTATAAGGTATCCCTGATATTCTTTATTCTATTTCCTTAATCTGTCTCCTAGTTTTGACACTTTATGTTCTATCTAAATAATAACAATAACAACAATAATAATTAATAATAATAGTTGATATTTATTTAGTGCTGACTATATGCCAAGTACTTTGCTATGTGCTTCGCAATGATCTCATTTGATCCTCACAACAACCTTTTTTTCTTTATTAAAGCTTTTTACTTTTCAAAACATATGTGTGGACAATTATTCAACATTAGCCCTTGTGTTCCAATTCCCCCCCTACCTCCACCCTCTTCCCTAGATGGCAAGTAATCCAATACATGTTAAACATGGTAGAAATACATACAACAATCTTTTTTAAAGATGAGGAAGATGAAGCAAACAGAGGTTAAATAATAGTTAAGTTACGTTTTAAAGTTCCTTTCAGTCTTGGGAGTCTTTGCTCTATTTCCTCAGTTTCTTCCTATCTCTAACATTCTGGGCTTCTAGGTCCCTTCGAGCTTTGACATTGTTTGGTCTTTCTGTCCCAGAGCAGAGTTGGAATTCGCTGGGGGAATCCTGGATTTTGCAGCATGCTTCCTCCTCCTGGAGTGTTAGCTGTGTTCCCTGTCCTGCATCATGGCCTTCTCTAGCCTTCAGTCTCAGGCTGTCATACTCTTTTTTTTTGGGCAGCCTTCTGCCCCATTTTTACCTCCTGCTCTGGGTAATACACCACAGATCAATACAACTGGGTAATACTCCCACAGTAGAGGGAGGAAGAGGAAAATGTTTCGAGAAGAGAATATTTATGAAGCTGTCTGCTGCCCTCCCATCCAAAAAAAAAAAAAGAAAGAAAGAAAGAAAAAGGAAAAATCTATTTATGAGGGGGATGGGTTCATCATGCAAGCATTATAAGCATTGTTATTACCTGTCTCAGAGTGTGGTTGGGAGGAAATGTGTGCCCATTGTGCCTCTTCTGGCACCCAAATGCTCACTGTCGTCTAAATGGATTTCACAGGCAGAAAGATAAAATTTATATGTTACTAGAGAAAGGCATGACCAGTTTTGTGAGTGACAGTTTACAGAGGGACCTTAGAGATTGTCTAGTTTAATGCTGAGAGATGACAAATCTAAGGCTCAGACAGGTGACCTTTCTGGTCTCCTTCACCAATGTACTCTGTGATCCGGTGATTCTGCTCTTTATTGTTCCTTTCACAAGATACTCTGTCTCCCAACTCGGGGCATTTTTAGTCTGTCTTCCATGCCTGCAACATTTCCTCCTCAGCTTCATCTTCTGTTTTCCCAGCATCCTTCAAGTTCCAGCTAAAAATTCCACCTTCTGTATAAAGCCTTTCCCACCCCCTACATTAAATCTAATTATTATCTCTCTGTTGATTATGTCAAATGTATTCTGTCTGTCTTGTTTGTCCTCCATTGTTTGCACGTTGCCTTTCTCATCAGACTCTCAGCTCCTGCAGAATAGGGATTATTTTTTGCCTTTCTTTGTATCCCTAATGCTTTAGTACAGTGCCTGGCACACAGTGGGCACTTAATAAAAGTTTATTGACTGACCATACTATGCATCTAGGTAGGCTGTAGGACATGTGAGTTCTAATAGGGCTTTGCCACTCTTATTGATCCCATTCCCAAACTAATATCCTAGTGAAACATCTATCATAGACTGCACTGTCCTTTGGTTGTTTTCATGCTTACCATCTTGACAGCTAAATGGAAACTAGAAGCCACAGACTTATAGGTAGTAGGTACTAAATAAATATTTATTTTATGAATGAAAGTAAATGAGTGCTCAAATATTGTGTGGGCAGAGAGTTACTCCTTAAGAGTCTGTAATAAAGACTCTTCTCCCACTATTACCTGGAGAGAAAGTGGAGCTGACACAGAAATGATTTATCTTAACCACACATCATGATATAGAATGGGACTGGTAATTCTTTATTGCATCTCTGACATAAATAAGGCAGAAAACACTCCTGGGCATAGGTACATTCTTCTTCATGTTGAGAGTTGAGCAGTCTCCTTTGGTCTAACTTGATGCATCTTCCTTTTCATTATTCCCATTTCCTTATAGGTTCATTCATTATAAAGATACTAGGATGTGATAATAGAATAATATACCTATGTCAGGGAATGAATGAAGGGCCTGTTAGTATAATAGGAGCTTTAGAGCATCCTCAGATTTCCTAAGACAGAGGTACTTTTTACCTCCTATCATATAGGTACCAGGTACAGCTCCTTTGATAGGCTGCATAACTGTAGACAGATGAGTCTTCAAAATGGGCAAGACTGAGATGGCAGGCTTCCCCTTACCCCCCTCTTTCTGGCTCACACTCTTTCTTCTTCCAGAGGGTGAACATGATCACAAGTTGGTCACCATGACCTAAAACTAGGGAGGGGAAAAGACTTTCCTTCTATTTTACCCCAAATAAAATAGAAGATGTTGGTAGTGATTCCCACCTAGGCAGGATGTCAAAGTCCAACTAACCTAGCAGGGAAGCATAGAGAAGCCAGGGTAGCTGAGACTCAAAGTTAAAGGGGAATTTTGAATTTGTAATTGGGATTGTGCTCTATGGGAACAGAGATAAACTATAAATTTAATTCCCTTCCCCTCCACAGCACCTGAAGTTGCAGAAGAAGTAAGGAAATAATGCTTCCCACATGTTGGGGGAATAAGTTTGTATGTTTGTGATTATACTTTTTGAACTACATATTCCTTTTAAAAATGAATCCAATGTTAGTAGCTAAATGTAATGGGGATATAAATTACCCCCTTCTAATTGAAGGGAATATCATCAGTAGTATCAGAAGCTGGAGTTAATCACAGCCTTAAGCACCCCTAAAACCTCTTAAGGAGGAACGGTAGGGTGTGGTGGAAGCTTTCATGTCTGACCTTCAGGAGATTGGGTTTAGTTAGTGTTATCTGAAAAGGAATATTTTTTCACCATTTCAGGGATCTGGGATTGAGTGATGAGACAATTCCCTCCTTTGATTTGATCCCTATCTTTCTATAACTTCCTGAATCAGGGGTTCTTAACCTTTTCTGTCTCATAGGCCCTTTTTGCAATCTGATGAAGCTAGGAACCTTTTCTCAGAATAATGTTTATAAATTAATAAAACCAGATACAAAGGATTTCAAAGGAAACTAATTATATTGAAATATAGTTATCAAAATATTTTAAAGCTTCATGATCTATCTTCAGGTTAAGAACCCTTGTTCTAGATTATTTTTGAGCATTATCAAGATACCAAGTTGAAGACAAATGTCTCTGGACTTTGTCAGGTTGGTCTTCAGACAGATACCTAATTCACCATTGGGCTTCTGAACTCATATTTTGTCATAATGTGGTAATGGTCCTGAGTTTGTAAAGGCTTTGACAGATATGTTGAAGCTTTAGCATGTGCTACCAATTTGGAAATGCTTCAGGTAGGGGCCCCATGATGATTAGAAGGAATAGTAGATTAAAAATTCTAGAGTTTCTGAAGTATATAGAACATCTGGAATTCATTACGTTTATTCTGTCGCTTCAAAGCAGAGCTCAATTCATTGTCCCATTCAGAAAGACATCTCTAAAGCTTTAAAAATCCCTAAGGAAACAGATACCACAGTTTCCCTTAGCAACCCATTCCCATTGCTACACAATCAACTGTAATTTAAGACAGTGTGCGATGCCATTGTAAGAGGAGTGGAGAGGGAGAGAGTAATTTGGTGTCTATGTTAGCAAAGGGAAATGTAGAACTGAAAGTAGAAAGGAAATACTGTAGTACATTTCCGTTTTTTTGTCATTTTTTCAGTAGTGTCTGACTCTCATAAAAATACTGGAATGCTTGGATATTTCCTTCTCCACTTCATTTTACAGATGAGGAAATTGAGGCAAACAGATGAAGTGACTTGCCCAGGCAGCAGGTGTCGAGATCAGATTTAAACTCAGAAATATGAATCTTCCTGTCTCAGGGTCCAGCACTATTTTTATTATGCTGCCTGGCTGAATATTGAAGTCCTTAAAAGCAGGGGCTGTTTTGGCTTTTCTTTCTAAGTAAGTGTTAAAAAGAATGCCTGGCTCAGAATAAATGCTTAACAAATGCTTGTTGACTTAATTTGATTAGGAAAGTGTAGAACTTAGGGCAGAAGGTTTCTTGGTGATACTTCAACTCATTCTATCCAGTCTATATACAGTATCCATGGCCATATGAGTCACTCCGTTCTCTTCAATAATTTCAAATTTTTTTCTGTTCCCCATCTCTACCCCCCTTGATTACCTTGGTTTCCTCAATGTCCTTAAATCATTTGACCTTTGTCATTATTTAGCCTCAACTATATAGAGAAATTATCATGTTTATCCCTCCTGTCTTCAACAAAATTTGCCAGAGGCACTGGAATTCCTAGTTTTCATCCTAGCCCTGACATTCTGCCTCTCAGTTCTAACAGTTTATATTCTCAAGTCCTTTCTAACTCTAATATTCATTCTATGTTCTAAAGTTCTTTCCACTCTGCTATTCTGTGGTTTTAAGGAAAAATCAGTCAATTTCTAGCTTCTCACCTTCCTACCCCAACCTCTTGTCCTCTCCTTCCCACCAGTGAAGTTGAGAAAACAAGAAAAACAAAACCCATTATAAATGTGTATAAATCAATCAAAACAAATTTTCACATTGGCCATGTCCAAAAATTATTAGTCTCATTCTGTTCTCTGAGTTTTTCCCCATTCTGTCAGGAAGTGGGTGGGTAGCAAATTTCCTCATCGAGTTCTCTGGAATTCTAGTTGGTCATTACAGTGATAAAATGAAAGAACCCATTCATTGCCACCCCCCCAAAGAGCTATAAATATTTTTAGTCATCCTTAGAGTTTAATTTATTTTGTTTAGGATTAACCTCTCCCTTAACCTTTGTTGTTGAGTCACTTGTACCTGTCTCTCTGTAACCTCAATTTGGAGTTTTCTTGGCAAAGATGCTGAAGTGGTTTTCTATCTCCTTCTCTAGCTCATATTACAGATGAGGAAACTGAGGCAAACAGAGTTAAGTGATTTACTCAGGTAAGTGTCTGAGGCTGGATTTGAACTCAAGCTCTCCTGACTTCAGGGCTATCTCTCCACTTCACCACCGGCCTGCTTTTCTTCTTAACTTATCCTCTCTCTGATTCTCTCCTTCTTCTCTCTTCTCCGCCCCCACCCTCGCCATTTCTCTGTTGAGTAAAATATATTTCTGTACCCAAGTCTGTGTATATGTGTATATACTCTTTTTTCTTTTGACTAGTTAAGAGAAGTTCCCCCCAAATCCTTGTTTGTATAGATGTATACTATTTATTCAGGCTGATTACATGAGATAATTTCCCCTTAATCTTTCTTTCCCTTTCTCAGTCCATTCCTGTTCTCCTCTCTTTCCATTCTTATTTTTAGATCCTTAAGACATAATAACACAACTACTCCAAGCTTTCTGTCTCATTAGACTCCCTCTATGACCCATGATGATGACAGGGCTCAGAAGGGACACATATATAATTTCCCCTTTTTTTTAATGTGAATTTATCCTCATTTAGTCCTTTATCATTGTTCATTTGTGTTTCCCTTTTTATGTTGCTTTCACTTCTGTACTTGAATTACAATTTTCATCAGGAATGCTTAGAAATCTTTTCTTTTATTAAAAGCCCATTCCCTCCTCTTCCCCCCTTCTCTTCCCCAGAACATTGTATTCAATTTGACTTGGTAAGTTATTCTTGGCTACAAGTCTATGTTATTTTCCTTTTGGAATATCATTTTCCAAGTTATCTGGTCCTTTTTAGTGGTAGCTGATAAATTGTATATGATACTGACTCTGACTTCTTGATACTTGAATTCTTTTTTTCTGGATGCTTGGAGGATTTTTTTCTTTGACAGAAGGCTCTGTATTTTTTTTTTCTTGCTATAATGTTTATGCGTGTTTTTATTTTGAAATTTCTTTCTTTTTTTCCTTTTTTTTTGCTGAGGCAATTGGAATTAAGTGACTTGTCTAGGGTCACACAGCTAGGCAGTATTAAGTGTCTGAGGTCAGATTTGAACTCAGGTCCTCCTGACTACAGGGCTGGCTCTCTATCCACTGTGCCATCCATCTGTCCCTATTTTGGAATTTCTTTTAGGAAGTGATTTATGGATTCTTTTTTTTACTTGGTCCTCTCTGAGCAGTTTTAATATTTCTTAATAGAATATCTTTCTGCTTCTTTTTTTGTTTGATCATGGCCTTCAATGATTCTTAATTAGCTTCTCCTTGATCTGTTTTCCAGTTCACTTTTTTTTTTTGCTGTGAGCTATATTACATTTTCTTCTATTTTTTCAGCCTTTCTACTTTGTTTTAATATTTTATGTTGCCTAATGGAGTCATTGGCTTCTATTTGATCTGTTCTAATTTTCAGTCTTGCTTGGTTAAGGTTTTGTGCCTCTTGTGCTAAGCTCTTAATTCCTTTTCCAATTCTGTCTTCCATAGGTCTCATTTCTTGTTCATTTTCCCTCCTCAAAGAATTTCGTTCCACTCATAAAAACATCTTTTAACTCTTTTTTCCTCTTTTTCATTTCTTTCAGGAATTCTAATTGAATTTGCACCCAAGTTATGTTTTCTTTGATGCTTTGCTTGTAGATACTTTAATCATTTTCTTCTTGTGCAATGTGCATCCTTGCCACCTCAATAGCTCATTACAATGGAGTTCTTTTTTTATTTGTTTCCAATATACTTCTTGACTTTAGACTTGTTGTTAGGATTGGGTTTTTTCCACATTTCTAGAGGAAAAGGCTGAGCTGATTCTGTTGATGCTTTCTTTTGGGGGTAGGGGGAATAGTATTGAGTATTGTGCTATTTCAGAATCTCAGACAGATTGTGGAGATTGCAAGCTTTCAGGGCTCCTAAAGTGGGCTGTTTGTTGCCTTCCTGGTCTGACCTCTGTAAGTTCCTCTCCTGGGTTTGGATCTGAGCAAGATTAGACTGCTGCTGAACTCAGCCCCTATCTGTCAGCCAGAAAGTTTTGTTGGCTCAGAATAATTAAATTATATGCTCTCCTTTGGTCTGGGATTCCTGACTTGGGTATTATGTTGTAGCCTGTGCTGGATCCTGGAACTGAGGCACTGCTTTGTTCTTGTGGTCTGAATCAATTCACTAATTTTTTTGCTTCTGAATATCTCTCTTTCTCTATATATCTCCCAAGGCCTCCCCACTTGGGAATGCCATAGCCATTATGCAAGGGTCTCCTCATTCTGCCCTGGATTTGTGACCTGGACCTGGGTAGTGAGGGACAAAGTTGATTTTTCACATCAGATGCTGTGCATCTATGACCTTTTCTTGTTCCAGTGCACATCTTCTCTCTGGACCCTGGATGCTCCACTTGTCATGTACTCTTGGTCCCTTCTTGTCCAAGACTTCTCTATTTCCTCATGCCAAGCTAGGCTGACAAAGGATTTACTGTGACTTTTACTGGATTTAACTGCCAGGATTCAGTCTGGTGCATTTTCTAGATGTATTTGGCAGAGCTGATGGATGGGAACTCCCCACACTACTTCCTACCACTCCCTATTCCATGTTTTTATCCCCTCCCCAATTTTGACATTATATTATAATGTATGCTATAGACATGATATTCTCTGTCCCCTCCAGTTCTGACACATTATATTTTTTTTCCTAGCTGATTTTTTAGTTTCTTTGATCTAAGATTTCTGGCTCGGTCATGCTATATCTTATGGTCCTTTCTAACGAGGACAGTCTACATTTAATATTCCAGGGGCCCTTGAAATTCTAACAGTATAGGCTCTTTACTAAAAGGTACCTTACATTCCTCATATTCCATAATTTGGTTGCAGTCAGATTGCAGAAAGCCCTAAATGTCAGGCTAAGGGACTCATATTTTATTCTAGATAACAGGGAAGCAAGGCCATGTATCAGTAGTAGGAAGTTTATTTAGCAAGCTGTGTAGATGATAAATTAGAGAAGATAGGATAGGAAACATGGAGACCAATCAAGAGGAACTGCCATGGGCCAGATGTGAGATGATGAAATACTATATATCTTCCAAGATTCCTTCCAATTATGTCGGTCTTTGTTCTCTGCTCTCTGTTCTCAGATCTCTTCCAATTTAGATAATCAGTGTTCTAGCATCCTGTAATTCTACCTACTAGGAAATTCCTTCATATTGCAGCAAGAATGATAGAATCACCAAATTTGAAAGTTGTAAGGTAGTTGAAAGTTGGTAGCAGCTACCAAGTCAAATTCATATATGAAAAGAATTCCTGATACAATATTTCCAGTAAGTGGTCATCCAGCATCTGCTTGAAGACCTTTAAGGAGAGAGCCCCACAACCTCTGGAGGTTAGCCAAACTCACCTTTTTTCAACTTCTACCCATTATTTCTCCAGCAAATTACAAGTCTTAAGTCTCTTGCATGTAATTGCCTTTCAAATACTTCATAAATAGATATCAAGTCCTCCCTAAGTCCTTGCTTTTCTAAATTAAACCCTCTAAGTATCTTCAACTTATGTGTGTAACTGAACTATATGAGTTTATCAAGACTTAACTGGAAAAGAAATAAATAGAATAATCCAAGGTGTGGTTTTTGGTCTGGTGGGGAAAAAAAGCAATTCTAAGATTCCTGTAGGAATTTGATTGTGAAACTATCTAGCTAGGTTTCTAGACTCCCAGGTATTTTGCTGTTCCATGGTTTAGAATTCTTGTTGCTAAGAGGTACAGCTGGTCAGACTGTCCTAGCCAGGGTTCATATAGCATCTCAGGATGCTGCTATGGGTTGAATTTGTTAGGATCAGATCTGGGGGTAATTGGAAACTTTCCTGAATGGTGTCCCCAGAAACTTCTGCCTCTGGATTCCTTATCAGAGATGTGCCCAATGTACTCTGAGTCAAAATTGTCCTGTCCTAGGTAAGCTTTGCTGGCCAAGGGACCAGAAAAGATAGATTCCCTATTCTAGTAAACATTATGGTGAAGTGGAAAGAGGAATGAATTTGGAGTCCAAGGGTCCAGAACAGTTTCTTCATGCAAGCCATCTGTGCATCAGGCCTCAGAAGCAGGGACATTTACCTGAAATCAGATGGGGAGTCATACCTGGTGTCTCCATTGCTAGCATGGACTTAGGTCAACCTGGAGAAGTCCAGAGAGCATGGGGGTGGAGTCCTGGGGAAAATGTTTATAGGGAGGAAGGTATGGAAACATGGGAATAACTTTTTGATTTTTTCTCCTTCCTTTCTCCTTTTTCTGAAGTGACAAATGAAATCCACTGGCTCCTGGAATGAGAATTAGAGAGCAGAAAGACTATTGGATGTATTTTGAATATCTGGATTTGAATTCTTTCATCCTGGGCAAATCCCATAGATTCCCTGAGTCTCAGATTACTTATCTATAAAATGGGCATATAATAATAGTATTCTATTGGGTTGTTGAGAGACAGTGCTTGGAAAATTTTAAGGTAGTATGAAAATAGAACCCACTGTTCTTAATGACTCGAAAGGCTTAGAAGAAATGGCTCTTTAGGGATTATGTGAATTTAGATGGAAATTACCTTCTTTTCTTGTCTTTACAGGGCTGAAGATAAGCCTTCCCGAATCTGTAAAGTTCTTCAGAAAAAGGTATTAAGGTCCTTAGCAATTAGTGACCCATTGTTGTCTAACTCCAGACAGATTGCTGAGTTGCTTTAAGATTTCATCCCTTTTTCTTCAGAAGTGGGAGAGAAAGCAGTCTGATGGGGATAGGGCAGCCAAATGGAGATCTTCCTGGCCGAGGTCTGTAGCTGAGCTAGGCCCTCCCATCACTTTGTTGCTGCATGAGACAATGGAGTGGCTGATATCACCACTTAGTGTGGTGCAGTTCTTTGTCCATATCCCCTTCCTCTAGCCTTTGGGAAAGCCTTTCCTATTCCTTTCTTGGCTCCCCGGCTTTGGTTGCCCCAGGGAGCTATGGTTTGCCCTGGGCTGCCTCCTGCTTCATCTTTTGGATTATAAATTGCACTCTGATCTCTTACCCCAGGAGGGTTTTTCTCTTCATGTTACTAGTCTTTTTTGTTAATAGCCTTTAACCTAGCAGCCTCAGATGGAGTGCTGGATTTAGAGTATTCACAACATTTATAGATGTGTGTGTCACTAGGCAAGTCATTTAATTTATTTGATCCTCCATTTTCCCTTTTGTAAAATGAGGGGTTGGAATTGAAGACCTCTAAGCCCTCCTTTCATCCCTAAAGCTATAATTCTATGATTCTAGGGATGATTTTTATTGCTGTTAAGTCATTTTCCAGTCATATCTGACTCTTATAACTCTTATATATATGGGGTTTTCTTGGCAAAGCTACTGGAGCAGTTTGCAATTTCATCTCTAGCTCATTTTATAAATAAGGAAACTGAGGCAAACAGGGATAAGTGACTTTCCCAGAGTCACACCGCTAGTAAGTATCTGAGGCTGGATTTGAACTCAGGAAGATGAGCCTTCCTGATTCCAAGCCCAGCCACTGTACCACCTAGCTGCCCTTGGAATGGAATTATCTCAAAATGGTTATTTTATGCTTTTATACCTCTTCTAAGCTCTTTTATTTTCTGTTACTTCTTCCCTGAATAAGCAAACCAACATTATTTTTCAACTCTGTTTTGCCATTATAGATAAGAGAGGAAAGGAGGGGTGGCTGAGTGAGATTTTAAGCAATTTCTGAAAGCTCAGAAGTCTCAGACTTTGGCTATCAGAGGATCATGGAATTCTAGGGTCTAGACATGAAAGGCACCTTAATGAGCATTTTTTAGACCCAAAGCCATGCAGGTGGTTAGGATTTGGGTCTCTGGCTTCTGTGCTCTTTGCATAATTACTTGCAACTGCTAAAATTACGATGAGGTCTCTGGGGGTGATTCTCACAAACTCCAGAAGAGGCAGGCAGTATGGCATAGTGGAAAGAACTCTGAATTTGGAATCAGAAGAGCTGGATTTCAATCTGAATTTTACCATTAATTAAAGTTGTATGGTCTGGGCCAAATCCCTTCTTCTGCTCTTCTTCTGAATCTTGGTTTCCTTCATTATATGAATTGTAATGGATGTCAGAAAAACTCAAGTTCAAATCTTGCCTAAGATACTTACTAGTTGTGCGACTTTAACACACTAGCTGTGTATATTTAACTTCTCTGGTTCTCAGTTTCATCCTCTGTAAAATAATAATACCACACAACAGGGTTGTTTTCAGGACTAAATAGTGGATAAAAGCACTTTGTAAAGCAGGGGTCCTCAAACTTTTTAAATAGGGGGCCAGTTCACTATCCCTCAGACTGTTAGAGGGCCGGACTATAGTAAAACCAAAAACTTTGTTTTGTGGGCCTTTAAATAAAGAAACTTCATAGCCCTGGGTGAGGGGGATAATCGTCCTCAGCTGCGAATCTGGCCTGCGGGCCATAGTTTGAGGACCCCTGTAACCTTATGGGGGCACTTTATAGATAGAGACTAATATTATTAGTACTACTATAACAATAATGAGAAAATTTAACTATATTGTACTATATTTAACTATATTGTATGTTGTAGAGGCACATTTTTGTTGAGATGCAGGTTGTACTGAATGGCCCTAACAGCAATGTGAGTCACATCTATGACAACCATTTGGTTTCAGATTTGATGGTCTATTACTCTTGCTGTCTTGGAGAATTTCTTTTTAACTTTTTAATCACTTCCTGAGGTTTCTTCCTTATCTGGGGAATATGTGCCCTCCTCCCTCACCACTTTCAATCTTGTCTTAAGTGACCATGCCCACCTCCCACCCCCATTTCCCATCATCAGAGAATAGACGGAGACAGTCAGATGGAGAGCTGTACAATGTCTTTTCTTGGTCGCAGTTGATTTTGTACATCCGTAGTTAGCTTTTTGCGTCATACAAAGTTGGGATTGGGGATGGGGGGAGCGGCAGCCATGGCTTTAGGTCAGATTCAGGGGGTGGGAGAGAGCCCTCCTCCCCCCAGGCACTGACACATTCAGGGTATGCGGGGCCACAAGGACACAATTACACACAAGAGGAGTGGGGATTGGATTGTCTCTGAGGTTGATGGAAAGCAAGATGGTCACTCGGCCTGGCCTAAGGGCCCCCCACCCCCCACTTCTTCCCCCCGGGATCAAGGCTATGGGGCCTCTGGGGAAGGTGGAGGTAGAGGGTCTAGATATGGAGGGATAGGTTCCTGCCCCCAGCTTCCAGATGGATCCAATGAATAGAGAGGCTATGCCTGCCTATAAAACTGTCTCCTGAGAGCTCCCTTTTTCTTCCCAGGTTCCTGGAGCCAGAGCCACTCACAAGCCACTTAGTCCTAGAGAAGTGAGTCTCCATCTGGATTAAGGGCAGGGTATGGTATCAGCCTAGCTGTTCTGTCTCTTGTCTCTCTGTATTGGATCTCACGAACCAGGTTGCCAGGGGCAGGTTTATTGCCTAAGGAAGTATGGCATTGGGATCCTGCATTTCCAGGATATGGCAACTTTCGGATAAGAACCCGTGGGAGGTCTGGGGGGTTGGAGCAAAGATGGCCTTTGTTTGTCCTTCTCAACTGACTGTTGTTGGCCTGGGAAGGAGGGTGGGCGAGGGCTTTCCCTCAGGTTCTGCCTTTGCACTGCTCTGAACACATCTCCTCCCTGCAAACATACTATCTCTACCTCCCCTTCTGCTAGCGCTTCTTGGTTCCTGAATCCCTGATGAGCTTTCCCAGATGGGGATTCTGCATATTGCACGTTCTCCATTATCAAGTGCCCACAGATTTCCATGGATGGCGGCACATCTTCTCTTTCTCTTTTCCCATTTACCTATACGATGCCCTGTCAGCAGATTCTGCCTCATTACTCATCTGTGCAGGGAAGCTACAATCAGTTTGTGTCAAGCTAGTCCCTGCCCCCCAACAGTGTGCCACGAACTCACCCCACCCCCGCTAGCCTGGGTCTCCCACCCCCTACCCATCAATCCTCTGGTCCCTGCACTGAATGAGAACCTCTCAGACCGCGCTCCATATATCACTCCCCTTCCACCGCATCACGGGCCTTCTCTAGGTAGTGCTACAATCAGCCGTGTGGTCGGAGAGAGTGACAGACACATACATCACATTTCTTATCTCATGCACCGAACAATGTCTCCTCACTGAGCTCCTACGCCCGGCACCCCTTCCCCAGTGGCCATTGCTGTGCACACGGTACATCATCTCCAGATCCCCCTCGATTTGCCCACTGGGGGAGCGAGGATCGGACAGAGCTTGACAGGAATTAGTTACACTTTTCTACCCTGTGGGAACAGTCCCCCAGAGTGTATCGTTCCCTTTTCTTCTGTTTCTCAGGAGTGGTCCCCAAGGAAGCCAGCACCTTGGGGGTGATGGGGCCTCCCAGAGCAGCTAGTGGTTAAGTCCTGAACTTGTAGGAGGTCTAGTATGTATGTGGAAAGGTCTTAGTGGAGAATGTTACCTTCAAGGGCCCAATTCCAGTTATCTCTGAGCAGTCTGGTGCCCTGGAGGGGAGAAGGGGAGTACTTTGGGAGTCTAGATAGTCCCCTCCAAAGTGGAAGGCCCTAGCAGCTAAAGGGCCTAGGGATCCCTTCCACTAAGCTTTTCTGAACCCAGAAATTCTTTACATATGTTTGCAGACCTTTTTTTTCTCTTCAAGTTCTTCTCTCCCTCCCCCCCCCCCCATTCTTATTTCAAACCCATTTGTACTCCTGGGAATCCCCATATATGTCAGTCAACTCCTTATGTGACTTGGATTCTCTTCACATGTACAACTGGGAATTCCTTTGTATTTCTACAGACCCCTTGTGTGTCTGGGAATTCCTTTGTGGGTCTTTAGACCTCTTGTAATTGGGCATCTCCCTGCATGTCTGTAGATCCTATGTTTGGCTGGGAATTCCCAATCCTCTTTCTTTTCCTGAAGATACATACATTGGGGTTGGTCCCCAGAAGTCAAAGGAACCTCTGATATTGCTCCCTGGAACTTGTGATGATGACAGATGACAAGAATCATTAGCTTTCTCTCAAGAGAGGTAAATGGCTCAAGGTCTATCCAGTTTCTGTTCAGCTCCCCTTTATCCCCAGCTTACCCTTCACCTCTTGGCCCCATAAGACCTTGCAGGGTAACCATCTTACTCTAATGACCATGGACAAGCAGAGACAACAATGGGGTGATACAGTAGTTGAGGGGGTTAGGTGTCCCCCATTACAGAGACATACATGGACACACTCACAAGTACATGACCCTAGGGGCCAGAGATTGGGGCACAAAGAGGCAGGGGGAAGATTCGGGAGTCGGGGGGAAGGAACACCTGGAGGCTGGAGAGACAGATCACCCCAGGATAGAGGGGATGAACAAAACTCCCTTTCTGGTTTTCTTAAATCTATGGTTTTTTCCCCCTCAGCTTTAAAGTATTGCAGTCTAACTGATATGGCTTTAACTATTGGAAACGGACAGAGAAGACACGACGTGAGCTGCTTTCTCTTTTGAAATTAAAAGAAAAATTCTCTAAAATGAAACACCCCAGTTTGTAAACTGGGGCGATGGTGAAAAGTGGTGGTGGTGGCGGTGGGGTGGTGAGGGGCGGGCGTAGCAACCCTCTTTGAGGCATCTCCCTCTCCCACCCCGTAACCAGCATGGCTTCTCTGATAGAGGGACAAAGGGCAGTCCTGTTCCTGAGGCTGCCCAGACCAGTCTGAGCCGCCCAGTGCTTCCCAGGACCCAAACAGGATTCTCCCCATCACATCCAGTGAGGGAGGAGGGCGGTCAAGGCTTGGCTCTGGGAGCCTAGGGGAAAGGAGGAGGGTCTTGGGCTGTAGGAAAAATGTCTCCTCTCACATCTGCTCCGGGTATGGCAGTGGGCAGGGGATGGCCGGTCTGAGAGGGGGGAGATATTTCCCAGTCCTGCTAGCACTCGAAGTCACCCAGGCAGCCTGCAGAGTGTCACACATGCGTTTACACACACACACACACACACACACACTCACACGCCTGTAATAACACACAAACATCCTCTAACAATACCCTTTTAACATATGATCTCTAACACACACATGTGTCCCTCTAATATAGATGGTCTGTGATACAGACACACAATTCCTAGCACACCCTTTCTAAAACACCCACCCACACAGTCTCTATATATACATATTCGGATCCCTAGCATTCTTGTAGTCTCTAAAGGCTTCTCTAATACACAAAGAATTGTCTCCCAAACACACAGGCCATCTTTGACACATCCATACACATCCATATTTATAACACGTACATTCACACCGCCCAACTAGAGACATATCCATCTTGTGCCCGCCCCCATTCGTCCACACTTTCCCGCTCCCAGCCTCCCTGCCCCGGGAGTCCTCAGAATGGTGGGTAAGGGCATGGGGGGGAATGTTAGGGAGGGGGTTTCCTCGGCGCATCTGAGAGGAGAAATTTTTCCTGGCCACAAGACAGACTGATAGATGGACGGACAGATGCCTGCTTTGGGGCTTAGCATATGGGCAGACAGATCCTCAGCCGGAATGAGAAGGCAGCAGTTCAGCTGGGGCTGATTTTCCTCACAGGACCAGGGCAAGACTAGGTGAGCTTGCCCTCGGTGCCTTAGCCTGAGCCCCGCTTATAGGGAGCCCTTCTGGGGGACATGGTTTCCGCTCAGGGCCCTGGAAGCGCCTGGATGGGCTGGGGGTGGGGGGAGGAATGGGAGCAGCATCTCCTCTCCACTGGGTATTCTCTGGCTGAGGATTGATGCTGCCCGATGGCTCCAGAGATTGATATAGATTTGGAAGGGGCTGCCCTATTGGGGGAGGACTGTGGGCTGGGACCCAGCATGTCTTTTTAGGAGAGAAGGGATCAGGCTCCACAGTGGCCATTAGGATGTGAGGGGAAGGCAGAGGCTTCCCGGGGTACAGTGATGTCACAGGGACAACCTTTTAGTGCCCTGTGGAAAGATCTGCTTCACTGACAGGGGAAAGGACAGGCTGCCATATTTGTGAGAATGGGAGTCAACCTTGCTGGTAAGACCCTGCGTGACCCTTCAACACTCCAGAATACCCCTTTGGTTAGGGCACAGGCCCTTCTGATACTCCTGTACTTCTGGGCCTATGCAGGTCAGTGATGACAGGGCTGGGGACTAAGAGACTCTAATGATACCTCCCACAACCAAATGATCTTCCTTGCGACTCCCAGGTCTAGCCAGGAACAGGGAGGGATGAGGCTGGGAGGGGCTGTTCTTACCATAGTGGGCTGAGTCCCTAATATTGAAGTGAGATTGGGGAGGCCTAGGAAGATATCAAGGAGCAGAAATCTGCTCCACTTTTTTCTGGAATTGGCTGATGGGCTCCCTATCGAAGGGTCCAGAGCTGGCCCTTGCCCCTCATCTTTGTGCTCTATTGGGCGGGGCTGGAATGTGTTGGGAGTTTTGACCCATTGGGGTTGGGGAACGGGGCTTAGAGCTCCAGTGATCTCTAGGGGAGTAGAGGAGGAAGAATAGGCAACCTGATCCTCCTCTCCTCTGAGTCCTTCCCCTAGGGCCCACTGGCCTGCCCTCCCCTCTCTGTGGCAGTGGAGATCATGCTCGAGGCATGAGGAATGTTCCTGGTAGGAAGAGGTTCGGGAGGAGTGTGTGCATGTGGGACTCAGTGGTCAGGCCTTTCCTCCCACTTCAGCACATCCCGGGCCTCTCCTGAGGTCATCAATGGTTTGGTCCTAGTTTCTGGCCCTCAGCCCAGGCCAGCAGCCTCCTTTCCCTAGGGCTTCTCAAGAGGCCCAGGGCACTGTGGGTCAGGGGACAGTACTGAACAGGGTGGGGAGCCCTGGGAGTTTCCGGCCAAAGATGAGGGGCTTGGGTCCCACAGTCCATGAGGGGTGGAGGTGGGGGGGTGAGGTCAAATGAGGTTTGCCCTTCAAAATTCATACTGAATGGAAAGTGGAAAAAAATGAATTAAAAACAAAAGTGGGACTGTTGAGAATGGGATGGAGTTGGGCCAGGGTTACTTCTTGAACATGTCCTGGAGAGGCCCAGGTAGGTACTTGAGAACGGTGTCCAGGATGCTCTCTTCCTCCTCCTCCTCCTCATCCCCACAACCGGCTGGAATGGCTTTCTTGGGGCGGGTCAGGCTGCCCTCACATGGCTGCTCCAAGGCAGCCTTCTCTTCAGCCTCCTTCTCTTCCTTCTTCTTCAGGCCATACTGTAGAGGGAGGAAGAAGAGGCAAAGGGGAAGCCCAGTGATGAGGGCCTCCATTCCCCACTGCGTGCTCATTTTCACCTCTTCCAATCACCTGTGTCTTTGCCCTTGGCAATCTGGCTTAGTTATTAGGATAATAGGGATTGGAAGGGAACTTAGAGACCATTTAGCTTCATCCTTTTGTTTTACAGTGGAGGGAACTGAGATCCAGACAAAGTCAGTGGCAGGGGTGGTAAGTGGTAGGGGCAGGATTCCCACTCAGGATCTTGCATCTCACAATCAAGAGGAAGCCTTAGCTTTGATGGGGGAAGGGGTGTGATGTTTTCCAGCCTAAGAGGTGTCTACAAGTCTCTGTCCTCTAGGGACCTGCTCTCCAAGGACCTTCCATAGGAGGCTATGTTGCCCCAGGAATAATCAGGCACAGGGGTGAGAAGGGAGTGGACCGTGCTGGGAGGATATATAATGTCCTCTTCCCAACAATCATGGAACCAGCCCAGTTTATGTAAAAGAGCAATGGAATATGATGCTAATCCTGTTCTGATAATTACTGCTAATAATATGACCTTGAAAAAATTTAATCCCCTCTGTGACCCTCAGTTTCTATATCTATAAAATGGGAATACTAATATTGACCCTGCATCAGTTTTTTTTTTTTTTTTTTTTTTTTTGGTGAAGATCAAACGAGCACTTTGCCAACTAAAAAGTGCTAGAACTGATATGAGGGATGGTGATTGTTATTAAAGACAATACCTGGGGAAGAGAAGGGAAAGGAAGTGGGAAGGACAGACTAACCTTGTCTCGAATTTGCTGCCGGACCTTTTCCCGCTCTGCCTCCATGCGAGCATGCTTGGCTTTGCGTTCCTCCTCCTGTTGTCTGAGGGCCTCCTGCCGTTCTTCTTCCTTCTTCTGGGCATCTGGATCCTTCTCCTCCTCACCCCCCAACATCTTTCCCATGTCTTTGGTGGCCCCTGTGGAGGAGCAGGAAAGAAGACTTAGAATTAATCCAAGGGAAGAGAGAGCAGGAGTGAACATGGGAGAGGAGAAAGGAAGAAGGAATGGAGGAACAACAAGTGAGAAGGACAACAAGAGAAGGACAGAAGGGCAATGAGAGGGATAGCTAGAAAGAGCAATGGAAGGGAAAAAGATTAGAAAGAAACGTGAAGGAAGGTATGGGAAAAGGTTTAAAGGGAAGGATGGACAAAAGAGGAACAAGGAATAGAGGAATGGAAGGATGAAAGAAGAAAGATAGGGAAAGAGGAAAAGGTCCAATGAAGGACAGAGGGAGGAATAGATGGAAGAAGGAAAGAAACAGAGAGAAGTTTCATAAAGCAGATCCAATAGAAGGAAGAGACATATACTGCATGTGTTAGGAAAAATTGTACATCTATATGAAAAAGATTCTTGAACCTGAAGGGAGAAGGCATTTTATTTCAGGAGAGGAAAAAGAGAGAAAACAGAAGTGATATCCTTGTGAACATGTATTATAGATTCCCCAGTCAGTTAGAAGATATCATAGTAGGTTCGGAGGGTGGAAGAGACAAAGAGAGGAGCAACTGTTATAGGAAAAAAAATTCTGACCCACAAAGAGAAATTGGCTGGAGGAGTGAGAATGATAGAAATTTGGAAGGGAATGACCCTGTCATTTTAGAATTTGTAAAAGTGAAGAGAATATTCTTCATAGCTGTACAGCATTTTTAAAAAGTCTGAGGAATGATAGATATGAGGCTGTATAAAGAAGGGTGAGAGATTTTCAGTAATTGGATTATAACAGTATAATCATGAATTATTCTAATGAGGGGAAAAAGAGGGAACTCTCTTAAGAATCAGACTATAGAGAGCTCTCAAACTTAGACAACTTTAGATTTATTAAATATAAGTACAAAAATAGAATCACAGAACCAAGTATTGCGATCAATCTAATAGTCATCTAATTCAATTTCCATCTGAACAGTAATATCTCTATTCCTGAAAATTTACCATCAAGACTTCACCAGAAGATCTTCCAATCATTATTCTATCCTTTACCACTTTCTAAGGCAGCTTATTCCATTTATGGACCAAAAAACATGTAATCAGTAGGAACTGAATATAAATATGACTGTTTCAGCATGTATGTGTACATGTGGGATTTTATTTAATTTTGTAAGAAATTTTCAGGTAGAGTGAGATAAATCATGACAAATCAGCTTTGGAGGACTGAATTGTGATAATTTTTAGATTTGGCTCTTGAAGGAAATGTGAACGACTAGGAAGGCATTAGCTTTGAATGGTAAATGGAACCTGAAAGTTGAATGATTGCTGGGATTAGGGGAAGAATGCTGAGGGTGGGAGGTAGGGATTCCCTTAAAATAAGATGGCAGATGGCCACGAATCAGGGACAGTTCCAAATTTGGAATGAATAGGAATGGTCTTATGTATGGAATTAGAGGAGGAGGGAATGGCAACCCACTGGAGTAGAGAGAATATTGAACTTGTCAGAAAACGTGGGTTCAATTACTGCCATTACTACCATTATACTATAGCCCTCAGTTTCATCATCTTTAAAGTGTTAAATAAGGTGATCTCTGAGTACTCTTCTATTTTGATATTTTATGTTCTAAGGTCCCTTAAAGCCCTGAAATGCTGTTATGCTGTGGTTACTGGGCTCAGTAAAATGGTAGTTCTGTGCTCAGCATTTTTGTTGTATTTTACCTTCTTGCTTTTAAAGGAAAAAAAAACCTGTCAAATTTCTGTTTTGGGTAAATTGAGGAGACATTCAGAACCGATCAGGCCAAGTCAGGTAAGGTTTGGTGGCAGGAGAAGAGAGAAAGAGAGAAGGGGCCATAGTTAAAAGCATCATGAGCCAGTCAATAAGGAAAATGGCTATCAAAATGACAGTAGTTACACATATTCTAATTCACAAAGAAATAGATTTAGAGAATTATTGACAGAGCTGGAAAGGTCTTTAGACATTATCCATACCAACTTTCTCATGAAGAAATTAAGGCACAGGAAAGGGACCAACCTGCCCAATGTCAAAGAACTTGGGGCTTGAATTCAATTATCCTGACTTGAATCTTTCTACAATTATATCACAAAGGGCTTGGTCCCTTTTCTTGCCCAGGTTTCCATTATTGCATGGGAATTGATAAAAAGAGGGTTAGGAAGATTCAAACCTAGAAAGTACTAACAATGATGAAAAAATGCTGTATTTAGGGATGTTTATAGAAGATGGCATAATGCTAATAAATTATAAGGAAATTGAACAAAGACTTCACCTTTTAACATCTTTTCCAGCAAGAAGCATGGTTTTCAAATTGGGAAGGAGAGAAAATAGTTCAACTCAATTTAACAAACATTAAGTGACTCTTTGCACGATACTATGCTAGGTTCTTTGAGTGGAAAGCCAAGAGTGAAACAATACCTGTTCTCAAGGAGTTTATATTCCGGTTGAGGTAGAGGAGGAATACAACATATCCATGGATAAGTAAATATGAAATTCCAGAGGACAGAGAGTATTAACAATCAGGTGGATCATGGGATAAAAAACTGGAAAGGACCTTTGAGATCAGCTCTTCCAACCTCTTCATTTTATAGATGAAGAAACTGAGGTCCAGTGGAAAGATGTGACTTACTCAAGATCACATAGGTAGTCAAATCTTCTGACTTCAAATCCACAACACAATGCTGCTTCCCAGTTTTGATCTATAAGCAAAATGGCTACTGATTGAGGATCCATGTTTGTCTTGATGCTGTATAACATTTTTGTCAGTGACTTGAATAAAAGCATAGATGTTATGCTCATCAAATTTGTAAAAGACACCAAGCTGAGCTGGGAGAAAGAGCTAACATAGTGAATGGCAGAGTCAGGATTCAAAGTTACCTTGTTGGGCTAGAGCATTGGGTTCAATCTAGTTGAGATGAAGTTCAATTAGGGACAAAAGTAAGGTTTTGCACCAGGGAACAACCTCACAATTACATAAGTATGAAGGAGGGAAACATGGATAGACAACAGATATTCTGAAAACACTCTGAGGGGTTTAGTGGATTGTAATCTCAATATGAATCAGCAGTGTAGTATGGCAATCAGAAAAGCTAATGTCACCTTGTTGAGCATGGAGAAGAGAAGACTCGAGAGTGGGGAGATGAGGTGGGGTGGAGATATGACAGCTGTCTTCTAGTATTTGAAAAGAAGTCTCTTATGTGGAGAAGGGACTATAGTTGTTCTATTTAACCCCAGAGGGCAGAACCAAAAGCACAGGAGGGAACTTACAAAGAAGTAAATTCTGCCTTGATTACCAGAAAACAAAAACAACTAAATGAAAACTGTCCAGGAATGAAATGAATTGACTAGAAAATTGGTAGGAGGTTCTTCCTTGAAAGTCTTTAAGCAAAGATTGGACAATCACTTGTTGAAGATTTTATACTAAGTAGTCCTTTGTGGATATGAATTTAACTAGATGGCCACTGAGGTCCATTCCAATTATCAAAATCTGTGACAGATCAAATTGTCCAATTTGTAACTAGTACCAAAAATATGACATCTTAATAGAGTCTCTCTCTTTTACACACACACACACACACACACACACACACACATTTTCCTATATCTCACAATTTATAAGTTCTATTCAATTAAGTATGCCCCACACTGGGCATTTCTGTTGGTCCCCTGGAATTCACAGAAGAGACATGTATATATAATTTTCATAGGTCATGGATGAAAGACCTTATAAAAAGGGAGCTATTCCTCATCCTTGAAATAGGAATGAGAATTGCTACCCTATAATATACAGGGTCCTTGAATATCACTTTTTATAGGGTATAGACTTTATAGGGAATAGTTTGGCAGAATCAATGAATATGGATACCAGGCCTTTTGTTAATGATAGCCATCCCTTGCCTCCTCTCCTCTCTGTATGGCATTCCCAATAGATCTAAGCCATGGGTAGTTCAAGAAGCATTATCGTTTCCAAAAAAGGCTTTGTATAAGGATTGTCATTTTAGCTGAACCTTGAAAAAAACTAGAGATACTCAGAGGAGAAGAAGAAGGAATACATGTCCAGCCAATCTGTTAAAAAACTTGGTAATAGGAGATAGAATGTTGAGTTTGTGAAGTAGCAAGCAGGCCTCCTTAGAGGGAATGCAGTCTTCCCTTTGCACCAGCTGTCCCCATTGATGTAATATGATTTTGTGGTCCCCTGACCTTGGTGATGGTGGGGGCGGTCTCTGTTCTGACAGTGAGTCAGGAAATCCTAAATTTTTTGGTATTAGAGTTTGCCTCAGGAAACTTCTCACCTAGTTTGTCTGATTCTGAATAGACTACTTCTTAGTTTACTGCTGACTGATGATCTGGTCAGTGATAATCAAATTTTGGAAACCACTATCACTTCATCTGAAGATTACTCCCTAACCCTACCCTCGAGTCACAGAATTATCATATCTATGATTGAAAGCTGTATAAATGTATCTCCTTGCTTCTGTTTCTTTACTGAATTCCTTACAATTCAGTCTACTTTGTAATGGTGTTATATTTCAATAAAACTTTGCCCCTTGACTAGGAGATGGGTTCAAGCCTGCAAATTCTTTTGAGACACCTTGTGACACTGGTGTGGGACTCCAGACTTTTGTTGTCCACCTTCCTAATCTCAACATTCCCACCTGGAATTCACTTTTTCCTTTCCTTTCCCTCATAGGAATGCCTAGTTTCATTCAAAACTCTCTCTCTCTCTCTCCTCCAATTGTTTTGTAATTGGGGTTAAGTGATTTGCCCAGCACACAGCTAGAAAGTGTTAAGTGTCTGAGACCAGATTTGAACTCCTGTGCTCCTGACTTCAGGACTGTGCTCTATTCACTGAGCATCTAGCTGCCCCTCCTCCCCTCTAGAGCTTGCTAGAGCCTCCATGCTAGAGTTTTTCTCACCAAAAAAAATTACCTGATATTTATTTTGTATATACCTATATATAGGTATGTTCTCACTTCAGCCAGAAATTAAGCTGTATAAAAGCAGGAACTATTTAATTTTTGTCTTTGCATTTAAATGATTGTAAATTATTGATTGAATAAATGTAAAATGAATTAAAAAGAGGGATAGTGAAATATTTGGAAAGATAGATTGTGAAAAGCTTTATATATAAATTTGAAGAGTTTGCATTTCAAGGCAAAAGGGAGCCATGGAAAATGTTTGAGTAGTGGAGGAAAATAACTTTGGTAACTATGTGGAG
This sequence comes from Sarcophilus harrisii, assembly GCF_902635505.1. NCBI lineage: Eukaryota > Metazoa > Chordata > Mammalia > Dasyuromorphia > Dasyuridae > Sarcophilus > Sarcophilus harrisii. Next base: position 415,754,180 of record NC_045427.1, on the reverse strand, counting down.
GATGAGGAAAGAGGAGTCTAGAAGAAGGGAGAACAGTTAAAAGGCTACTTAAGTATTTCAGACTAGAGATGATAAGAGCCTGAACAAAACAATCTAAGGAGGAAATTGTAGTCCAAGATAGAGGAGGACATAAGAAGAAAGCATTCAACAGTTCTGAATGTGTTGTAGCCTTCAGGCCCAGGTGAGTTATGTTGTAGAGGGCTGAAGGAATTTATAGATGTAAGGTAGCATTATTCATGAGCTTTGAGCAATCATGAAAAATGGGAGAGGTGCCAGTAGAGATGAGCAAATGTGGCCTTGCTTTATAATAATTGGAGAAAATGGTGGATTTCAGTAGCTACAGAACAATAAACCAGATGGTCATTTCAGGAAAAAAATCAAGTCTGGATTATTAAATAGATGGTTTGTGAACATTTAGAAAAGAATTCAATAATCACAAAGGGCCAACATAGATTTACTAAGAATAAGTCATGCCAAACTGTCCTCATTTACATGCAGTGTTCCTTTGTTCCCTGCCCCCATAAACTCCTTGAGTCAAAGATAGTGTTTCAACTCCAGCACCCAGAATAATGTCCAGTATATGATTTGTATTTAATACATGTTTATTGGATATACATATCCACATATCTCATATCTCTATATATTTTATGATAGCAAGTAGATAGATTAGGAGGACTAGAAGTCAGATAATGTGTGTTCTAATCTAGCTCTGCTACTAATTGCTTTATATTTCTTGGTCAAGTCACATTTGTTCTTTGGGCCTCAGTTTCCCCTCTATAAAGTGAGAGACCCTAAATGGGACCTTAACAGCTTCTAGATTCCTTGAAGCTTCAACAGGCTATATTGGAAGCTCCTCCCCGCTTTAACTCTTACAATCTATATTTTAAAGTCTTTTGCAACATTGTCATTTTGTGTTCTATAATTGTATGACTCACCCCCAAGGGCTTGCTTCATAACAAAGTCCATGGTAGTTACTTCAATTAATGCACTCTAACCAGCAGCAGAATTTGCATCCAAGGCTTGTAGTAGGACTGCCACCTAGAAAGGAAAAATTATCCTGGTTAGGTACAAATGTTTTTTTGGGGCAGGAGGAATAGATAGAGTAGCAAAAGACATTTTCCACAGAAATACACAGTTCAGAAATAATAATCACTTCCACCTCCAATTCTATAGTAATTTAAGATTTGCCAAAGTGCTTTCCTTAAATGACAATAACCTTGTGAGATAGGTAATATAAGGATTGTTATCTTCATTTCAAAAATGAGTAAACTGGTCCCCAAAGAAGTAAAATAACTTACCAAAGACTAAGTCTGACCCAGTCATGTACATGATCATGCAAACATGTACAAAGATAACTCACACAGATGTGTATTGCAAAACTGCACAGGCAGATACAGGAAATGGGTTCTAGAGATCTGATGGAGGGGGGAGGTAAGAACTGAGATCCAAACCTAAGCTGGACATTGCTGTCAGTCTTGGGATCCAAACCCAAATCTCTGGTATTCAAGTCTCATGCTTTTTAATAGTGTATCAAGCAATTGAGGGATTCAGATCAGCAATTGAGGACCCAAATGGTTCTTCCTACCTCAGACTATATACCATTTCCTGGGGTTCATGGAAACAGCTGTGTAGTAGAAAAGACCCTGGACTTGAAATTTAATTCTGACTTTGCTCTTTACTACCTGTATGACTCTTATCCAGTTGCTTCTTCTCAAATTCCTCATCTGCAAAATGGGGATAACAGTGCTTCTCCTTCCTAACTTACAAGGTTGTGATGAAGAGAAAGCTCTTTCTAGTGGTAAGTGCTACAGAAATATGATTTATTATTGGAATCCTCCCATATATACATCTCTTCTGCATGACATATGCCATTCCAGTCTTTTCCCTAGCTGAAGAGCTATCTTTACAGAAGAGTCTATTCATTTTGCTTAGATCCTGAAGGCATAGAGAAATTGGGAGAAGCCACAAGGAGACAGATCTAAACTAGGTATAAAGATACAATGTATTCCTTAACAATTAGATGTCTTATGGTAGAATGGGATCTTGGAGAGTCAGTGGACTCCATGTTCCTGGAAGTTTCTAAGAGGTTGGATGACCCCCATCTGGGTAACTAGAATTCCTATAAGAGGGGGGAGGTCTACAATGTGAGCTTTGAGGTCTCCTCATGTTCTGAAAATATGGAACAAGGTGTCCAAACCTTTTTTCTCTTTTCTGGGTCTTCAGAAGTCTTGTTTGCTTTCACTCTAGAGGGAGGACAGGAGAAAGAGAACTGTGCTCTGTCATGATTCATCTTGTGACTTTGGGCAGATCAGTTTCCCCTCTCTGGGTCACAGATTCCCCATCTGTAAAATAAGGGAACTGGACTAGATGATTTCTGGGGGCTCTTTTGACTCCAAAGTCCTGATATTATACTCTTATGGGGCAGAGTCACTGCAAGGGTGGCAAGGGAGAGGGGAAACTGCCAGGGTTTGAGTAGCAGCCTGAAGTCTGAAGGATATCTTTGAAATCACTGATGAGGGAGATCCTGGATCCTTACAGTAGGCTCTTGCTGTCTCTTTAGTAATTGCTGGCCACACCAAATACTATCTTTCTGATCAGGGACAGAGACTCAGGGCTGGGTAAAAATATTGATGCAGCATTCCACTCACATCTTTATACACATGTACATCCACAGAGTCATCTAAACATATGTGCTTGATATCTTCTCCCACAGATGCCCAGTCATGTACATGCTCATACAAACATACACATAGACACTCACACAAATGTGAGGATTACATAAAGGCATAGGCAGATACAGAAAAATGGGTTCTAGAGCTCTGATGGATATGGAGGAAAAGTAGGAAATTCTGCATTAATTATAAGATGGGGTACAGCAGCATTGAAGGAGTAAACCCTGAGGGGCTAGTGAACCAGTGACAAACATTCATTGTGGCAGCAGCAGTAGGAAGGGGGGGGGGAGGTTGGAGTAGGACATAAACATTCCTGACAGTCAAATACTCACTTTAAAGCTAAGCAAATGATAGTAAAGATCCAGCAGAATGACTATTACAATAGCTACATGTGTGTGTGCCTGTATTTAAGGGTCTTTGTGTATGTAAATATCAATATCTATCTATCTCTCTATATATATTTGTGTGTTTGTGTGCCTGAGAACATATATTATGTGTGAATCTATGTATGAATCCCTATAAATCTCTGGCCATGTTTGAGTCTGAGGGTTTTTGTATATATATATGTTTTCATAGAGCAATATATACACATTTATATTTGATGCCACCAGGGGGCCCCTCTCACTGTCTCTCCTGGGTTTTTTCGAACCTGTCAGGGTCAAGATCTGGACTTGATTCTCTCAATTTGAGCAACACAAGGCCATTCCACTAGGTCTCCCATGGCATTATCCTCTCATGTAGAGTTCTCATCCTATTATTCTCTCAAATAGAGCCCAGAAGCTAAGGGAGTTAGTGATGGTGATGGCAGCAGGATTAGGAGGTGTCCCTTCCTCTGTCACTTACTACCTTTGTGACCTTGGACAAATTAATTGTCCTCTTAAGACATGGCTTCCTCATATGTAAAATAATTGGCCTAGAATGATATTTCAATTGTTTTTAACTCTAAATTTTATAACCCTAGGTTAAATCATAGGATTGGAAATTGGAAATGATCTTAGAAATTATATCATTCAACAGAATTTTCATTCTGTAAAATGAAGATTTTACAGATGGGGAAGCCGAGGCCTGGAAAAGTTGCTCTGCTTTGGAGTGAGATTTCCTACATACTCCAAAACATGCACACAAATGCTCTTTACAACCTAGGATCACTAAGTATTTCATTGATACCTTTTTGCTAGGGGGCTCTTCAAATATTTATTTAAAAAAATAGCTCCAATTTCTAGTTTTTCTAAAAGCTTTCCTCACAACAATTCTATGAGATAAGTAGTGCAAGTGTTATCTTAATTTTTCAGATGTAAAGAGTGAAGCTCAGAGAAATTAAATGAGTTGCCTAAGATCACACAACTAGGAAGTGTGGAATTGGGACTTTAATCTAGATCTTCCAGATTCCACTATTGCTCATCATCCATAAGATACTAGTCCAAAGGCAAGAGCAGAGCCACCAAGAAGGGTATCTGTCCATGAATGCCCTCCCCTCCCACTCTAGGTCAATTTAGGATTCAGAGCTAAGGGTGGGGTTCCAAGGTAAAAATAGAGAGAAGAGGGGAGGGGAAAGTGGAATTTATCCTGGAGGTAAGAGTATGTCTTCAGGGTTGGGGAATATATCTTTACTGACTCTGGATTTTAGTACCCCCCCCCCCCAGCTTTAAGGGGCAAGTACATTTTCTTGTTCAGGATTTCCTCCCCTGTCTAGTATATCTAGATTGAAATCAGGTGTCCCAGTGGAATATGGCAGAGAAGTGTTCTGGAGGTTGAGAGGAATGGATTATCTTTGGAGGGAAGTAGAGAGGGGCTGTTTTATGGTGAAAGAAAATGGTGGGTGGGAAAGAGGGAAGGAGGGGGTGGACTTGAGAAATGAAGGAAGAATTTTGCAAGGGGTAGGATGAAAGGAGAGAGGGTGTGTCTTCTGAAGGTGGTTGGGATGGATTGCAGGGGGTATCCTGAGCAGGCAGGGAGCCATTATGCAGGCAGGCAGAATTTACTCTGTGTCAAGTGCAAGGAGGGGGGTAATGGGGAAAACGTGATAAATATATCTAGCTGAAAGGTGGAGGAGAGACAGATCTCCCCGGAGACAGACGCGGCAAGCCCAAAGATGAGGTTCTCTAGCCCTTGCAAGAGATGTCCAGATCTCAGGGACTCCTGCTCGGGTCCAACAGCAAAGTCGGTAGGAAACTTTGCAGTAGCTGGGGGAAGCCCCTCCATTACAGTAGCTCAGACTCATTCCTCGGTTGCTCCCACTCCTCTTTTCCTCCTACTCCTCCTCTCCCCGTCCCCTCACCCCCATCCCCCCCACCCGTTGCAGGTTCCCGCCGTCTTGCGGTCTTCAGTGGAGAGTGTGTGTGTGTGTGTGTGTGTGTGTGTGTGTGTGTGTTCGCGCGCGCGCTCCCGCTCATTCGTGTGTGTGCGTGTGTGTTTGTATGTGTGTATGTGTGACACTTTTCCCTCCTCGAGAAGGGGTGGCTCATAGAAAGACCCTCCCCTTCAGCTTTCCGGAGCTCCGGTCAAGGGCCAGAGATGCTATTCTGGTCCCTACCACCTTAAGTCTATTGGGTTTGGAGTTGGGGAACAGAGGCTGCTTAGAGAGAGACTCCTCATTTGGGCCCCTAACTCGGCCTCACAATCCGATGTCCTCACGTTTTTTTTCTGGGGTCCTCTGCCAGTCAGTCCTCTGAACCTTTCCTGGAGCTGTCCCATCAGCACCCCCAAGCCAAAACCTCTTTCCCTTCTGCAGCCCAGTCCCGCCAGCGGCGTGCACACTGACCTGGCTGCCCCTGACGCCCGCCAGTCACTGCAGAGATCCCGCCTGGCCCACAGACACCGCCGCCGCCTCCACTTCCCTCCTCCCGTTCCGGCTCCGGTCCCGGCCAAGTGCAACTCTGCTCCCCGAGCCCAGCCTGCTGCCGCCGCGGCTAAACACGCCCTCCTCCAAACCCTCCCATCACTCTGGCCCTGACGCGTTGCCTCTCCCCTTCCAAAAGGGAAATTCAAACCAATCTCTCTCTCTCTCTCTCTCTCTCTCTCTCTCTCTCTCTCTCTCTCTCTCTCTTTCTCTCTCTCTCTCTCCTTTCTTTCTTTCTCTCTCTCTTCTCCCCTCTTTCCCCCCCTTCTCTCCCCTTTCTCCTTTTCTCCCCTTCTCCTCTTTTCTTCCTTTCTTCCCCCTTCTCTCTAGATTTTTTTAATCTTTCTTTCGCACTCTCTCACTCACTTCTTTTTCATTCTCTTCACCCTTCCCTTCTGTAATGCCTGTTCTCTCGCATTTCTCTCACCTCATTCTATACCTCTCCTCTTTTTCTCTATGATTTTCCTCTCTTTGTCGCAAATTTCCATTTCTTTATTCCACTTCCCACATGCAGAATAAGTATCATTCCCTAACTCCACCCATGGTCTCACATCGACCCTTTTCCATTATGGTTATCATTATGGTGACCACTGGAAATGGATGAAAGTGCCTTTTGAGGAAAGAGTGTTTTACACTTGTGTGAGGAGAGGCAGGACAAGAAGACCAATTGTACATCTTTGTGGGTGTCTATTATATTTAGCATTTGCTTTCTGAGGATCTCAAAACACTAATCTCTTGCCTCTTGCCTATGTAAGGGCACAGAAACTCCGTGTATAACTGAAATGATTTTGACCTTACTTCTTCAAGGAGCTCATCTTCTACCCCACTCCTTCATTTCTCCAAACCAGGAATTCTTCCCTTGCCTGACCATTCTCAGGGATAGAATCTGAGATCATCATAGAAACAAGTGAGATAAATTTCTTTCTTTTTTTTCTTTCTTTTCTTTCTTTCTTTTTTTTTTAAGCAACATATTTTTATTGATAGAACCCATGCCTGGGTAATTTTTTTTACAATATTATCCCTTGCTCTCACTTCTGTTCCGACTTTTCCCCTCCCTCCCTCCATCCCCTCCCCCAGATGGCAAGCAGTCCTATACATGTTAAATATGACTGAGATAAATTTCTTCTTTCTCAAGTCTCCTATGAATCTAAAAACACCTATTATTGGCTTTCCCTCCTTTCCCCCATTCCAGTGAGTGATTGTATTTTATGCAGCATCTCTACTTTCAGCTTGCCTATATTAATCATGCCAGACTAAGAGGAAACAATCCCAGAGCTGCTGCCTGCACTGGGGCCTGGAAAGAGTTGCAAGCAGCTCATAAATAAGTCACAGCTGTGGCAAAACTGCAATGACTTAAGTTACATTCCTTCTTCAGCACTGCCTCAGTCCCGGATTATTGAAGCAGGAGAAACAGAGTGATGTAAGGGAACGAGCTTTGGATTCAGACTCAAAAGATCTGGGTTTTAGCTTTAGGGGTATCATAACTTCACCAAGTTGACTTTAGGGCCCTATCTGGACATCTGGACATCAGATCTCTTCTCTCTACAATGAAGATATTGAATTAGATGTTCTTTGAGGGTTTTTTTTTGACTGAGATAATTGGGGTTAGTTGACTTGCCCAAGGTCACACAGCCAGGAAGTGTTAAGTGTCTGAGGCCATATTTGAACTCAGATGCTCCTGATTTCAACTTTGAGGTGCTTTTAAGTAATAACTTCTGTATTCTAAGATCTCATCAAGCTCTGATATTTTATGTTCTATAGTTCCTCTCAGTTTTGATATTCTATGTTCTAAATTCTTTTACAAAGAATTTTACAAATTCTTTGACATTCTATGTTTTAAATTCTCTTGCATGTAGCTCTGACATTCTGTTCTGAGTTGTCTCACAGCTCTGAAATTCTATGTATCCAGTTCTTTCAGGTTCTGAAATTTTATGTTCTAAGGCCCTTTCCATGTTTTATATTCTGGGTTTTTCTACAAGATTCCTTCCAGTTCTAAAGTTCAGTGATTCTAGAATGAGAAAGTAGAAACTGGAGTTTAATTGCAGCATATTAGATATGTCATTGATGGCTGTCCTGAGGATTCAGTTCAAATGGGGAAGAAACCTCATTTTATATATGTTATGAAATACACCTATTCCTCTCTTTTCTGCAAGACACAGAAATTTGGTCAGTATTACTCTGGTCTTGATGAGATTCCCATTGAGAGGGACGTGGATAAATTTGAGATAATTATCCAGCATGGTTTTAAAGAAAATAGTGTATTCAGTTCTAGGTATCTCATTTTTAGGAGAGACATTGAAAAGCTGGAGCAAAGGAGACCAATGTAGGGAAAAGATTCAAAATTATATCATTCAAACATCACTGACTAGTAATATTTAACCTAGAGTTAAGAAAGAATAAATTAAAGGATCCCTATTTTCTAATATCTAAAGAGCTATTTTGGAGAAGAGGAATAAATCTTGTTCTGCTTGGCCCTAGAATATAGAATATAGCATTAGGGAAGCAGATTTCATTTTAACATAAAGAACTATCTACTCATCAGTGCTGTCCTAATAATGGAATAGGTTATCTTGGGGGACATTGAACATTTTGTCATTGGAGGTGTACAACCAGAGGTATTTCTGTACTGACTCAGAAGTTGTACCAATTGACAGTGCAGTACCATGAGAAAGACCATGAGACATGGGGTTAGAAACTGTGGAAATGAATCTTAGTTTTACTGTTCGCTATGTGACTAAACAGAAGTCATTTTATCTCTTTAGATCTCACTTTCTTCACCTGTAAAATGAGGAAGTTGGGCTAGCTGGATCCTGTGATCCTAGGATATCTGAGGTATCTTCTAATTCTCACATTCTATGATTAAATTTACCTGATTGTTTGATTTCCTGCCGGTGATGGGGGACCGAGGAGCTAAATCAGAGAATTTAAAGCTTGGGAAGGATCTTAAAGAACATATAATCCAGTTCTGTGATTTTACAGATCAGTACGTTGAAGCCAACAGATGTAAAATTACTTGCCCAAAGATATAGAGCAAGTAAGTTACAAAAACAGGATTTAACCTCAGGTCCTTTGACATTATTTGTTACTATTTCTATTACAACATACTACCTATGATCTTAGATCTGCCACACCTAGACTGAAGGGTGCCTGGAGATCCTTAGAAAGCAGGATGCTACCAACATCTCCACTGAGATATATCGACTGCAGACTTATGGAAATGTGACTTTTGCTCTATAGATATTTTTACAGTGACATTTACATTCTTGCCTGTCCCCCAGCTTCTCAACTGAAGAAATGGCAATTCACACTCCGACTAGTGTCCTCCTGTCACACAGGTTGTCTGAATTTGTCTAGAACTTTGGAATTCCTTATCTAAGTGGGAGCAAGAATCAGTCCTATTTCTACTGGTGGCCCTGCAGAGTCATCTCTGACAGCTACTTAGAGTCACCTGGTGAAATATAGATACTGCTCCCCTCATGCTATTCTAGAAGGCCTGTCTCTGCCTTTAATTTCTATTTACCAGCAGAGTCAGTGCACCCCAGGAAGCCCATCTTTGAACAGATTTTAATGATATATGGCTTGAATGCTCAGGCAAAGCTAATCCCTGAAGCTAATGATAGTACTTTGCAAGAAGCTCTGGGAACAATGTGGAGAGAATTAAGACAGTCAGATACAGCAAATATGTTGATAAAAGAGAATGGGCTCACTGGTCCAAGTGCCAATCCAGCTGGATTCCAGAATCACTGAATCATAGAATGTCAGAGCTGGCAGGGCTCGTGGGCGTGGGGACCATTTAGTTCAATCCCTTTATTTTGCAGAGGAACCAATTTAGTCCTTAGAGAGGTAATGACTTACTCAGGGTCATGTAGCTCATGGGTACTAAAAGTTGGGTGCTAAAGCTGACCTTCGAACTTGAAGTTGGGAATGATTTCTGTCTTGCCAGGAAGTTTTTTCTTTTTCTTTTTTTAGATTCCATAGGAGTGCATTGATCTTGTAAGGCTCCCTCCCCTATTCCCATCATTCTTTTAACTTCACTCTTGTCTCCCCTCATAACAATAATCTGGCAATGAAGACAAACTTGGGCAAGCTGTTATTCTTTCAGACATATCTTGGCACTGCTTAGTCACTGCCCTATAACTACCCTTCTCTAGAGTATTTAATTTTTTTTGGGGGGGTATTGTGGCTTTTAGAGGAAAGAGTAGATTCCTTGGAACTGAGAGATCTGAAACTTCAGTCTCAGGCTCTTCCATTAACTTGCTGGGTGAACTTGGATGAGTTGCTTTACTTCTTTGAGCATCAGTTTACTTGTCTGTAAAATGGGGGTAGTAATTCTTACACTCGACTTTATAAAGACTCAATGGAATGATAGATCATTTGTGAAGATTTGTAATACAATAAGTGCTAAGTGCCAGACTCTAGCCTAGGCTTCTAACATCCTTCTCAATTTCTCAAATTCTTTTAATATTCTTCAAGTTTGACTACCCTTCTATTCCCACACTGCAATTGCCCCCAGAGAGCTATTAGCATATCAGAAATTCTCACTCAGTCCACCTGTTGTCCGGGGTTATGCTTGCTCTTTTCATACATCTGCATTTGATATCATTTGTCTGATCAGTCAATTATATGTGTGCAGAATCCCATGTTACATTGGGATATGGCTGAGAAGAAAGGTTATACAGTTTAGAAAAGCCACTGTCTGTACTTTCAGGGAGCTCATAGAATGGTGACAGACTATAGAAAAATAGGATATAGCATAGATAACATGATAATTATTTGAGAGACATGGATGAAAAACTAAAATGTGAGGGGGAAAATTCTTTAATGACTGGTAGCATCCAAGAAAATGTTGTAAATGATTGGATTCTAAAAGAAGGAGGAGTTCCATGAGAAAATTGCTTTCAATTCTATGGACCTTAGTTTTCTCATCTGTAAAATGGGGTTACTGATACTTTTACTAGCCATCTTAGCCTTTTTCCCACAGAGTTGTGAGAATAGTGCTTTGAAACTGGAAACTATTAATAATAAACTACTAAGTTAATTAATAAACTACTAATTAATATTAAACCAATGGAGAGGGGGAGAGATGACATTTCTGGGATAAAGAACTGTATAAACAAAGGTATGGAGGTTAAAAAAAAACAGAACTTTAGCAGAGTGGAGAGGGGGGGAGGGAGAGAGAATAGGAATGTTTGGCTGGTATGTAGGATATGATAGAAATAGTAAATTCACATTAAGCTAGGGTAGTTAGGATCTAGAATGCCAGACAAATGAGTTTGAACTTTACTAAGTAAGAAGGAGTAACTATAAGGCAAACAGGGGTGAAATGGGGGTCTGTGGGCACTTTATCTTGCCTTCTGCTCCTTACTGAAACTGTATTCTATGCTTATTGTTTCCCTTCAGACAATCATGGTCCCAAATCCAAATTCTTCAGGAAGGTTTCCTGGGTTAACTCACAATCACTTGCCATTCAGTCTTTATCCTTTCACTTCTCTTGTTACAGGAAAGAACTGGAAGTTTTCAAAATTTGTCTCCAGAACCTCAACCTCTGCTTGACTGGGGTTTTTTAGGCACTGAGGAGATAATCTTCCTCTCTGTTTTCAGATACCCAAAGCCTTGTGTTCTTTCTCTCTTCCTGATATCAAAGCCTTCTGTTAAGAAAGGATGACATAACATTCATTCATATACCATGAATCACAAAATTTCAGATCTGAAAGGGAATTTAAAGTCCACGTAGTCCAGCCTATTCTTAAGCAAGAGTCCCTGGTGTAGTTGGTCATCTAATTTCCATTTGAAGTTTCCCAATGATGAGGAACTCTCTTCTTAGGCAGAACATTCCTCCTAATTGTTATGAAAAATTTTGAGTCAAAATCGGTTTCTGTGCAACCTCTACACATTGTTCCTACAATAGTTCTCCCCTCTGGGACTGAAGAGAACAGACCCAACTCCTCTTTCAAATGACAACTGTTGAATAATTGAAACTTAGAATCATAGAACTTTAGAATTATAGAATTTTTGGCTTAGTATATATCCCCGGACCTTAGAGTTGTAGTCTCATAAACTTTTAGGATCAGTATATCAAAGAACTTTAAAAGTTCTGCAATCAGAATAGCAGAATCTTAGTATCTTAGGTTAATGGATCAGAAAAGAGTTAAAATAGATCTTCCTGGGTAAATTTGTCCCAGTGTTCCCTCTCTCAGGACTGTTTAAATTCTAAGTATGACTAAGCCTTATCTCTGGGTGTTGATTGAAAGGCTCTGTTCTCTGTGAACTGGGTTTCAAGAATGAGGAAGCAAGAGAGGGAAAGATTGGGGTGCCAGGGAGTAGCCTTCAGGGTGTCCCTGAAATCACACTTTTTCATCCAATCTGACACAAGGCCAACTCTGCATATGTTAACATGATATTTACATATTGTTGTATAGCAACCATCAGAGGCCAATTATGAATGCTTGAACTGGAGGGGATTTCTCTTTTCCATTTCATAACGGACCACCCCCCTCCTTTCCAGCAAGACAGATATTGATCTTAGATAAAACCAGAGAATGAAAAGGGCCTTATTGCTTGTTCTCATATCTGAAGCAGTCTGTATCTGAGGAACAGGAACAAAGGAGACTAATCAGCCCCAGTACCTCTGGCCAAGGAAATGAAATAGGCCCAGAGGTAATTTTATGCTTTGGAAATCTACCATCTTCTCTCTGCTCCATCCCTCTCCCTCCCCTAATAATTCTGCTGCCTGCATCTTGACTTGATAACCAGCTCTTTTCTTATCACACTGGCTTCTTCCCTGAATGAAAAACCTGCCAGGATGCTAGAAAGAATGCTGCATTTAGGGCCCCTATATCTAAATAATCTTCTCTTTTCCCTAGTTCCCACATCTGTAAAATAGAGATTAATAATACTGATGTTGCCTAACTGACTGAGTTGGTGTGAGGAAAGCATTTGGCAAACTTAGAAGAACTATATGAAAGTGATTTATCATCATCATCATCATCATCATCATCATCATCATCAGGAAGTGAAGATGTGTTGCTTGTGGATCTTTGGCTTTATAAAGAAAGCACCTGTCATATATCTGAGTGATGATAATACATTTGGGCAATGTTCAGATGCTAATGGGGAGAGCTCTGACAAATCTGAGTGATAGAAAACTTACCCAGAGCTATTGTAAGTAGATTGATTTGATTTGAAGGACAATGGAAAATTGCCATAATATATGTATGCCAGTTTGATTTGGCAAGGGCTCAGAGTCAGAAGACTTTGGGCAAACCTTCTCTTTTTTCTGGGTCTCATTTTCCACATCTGTAAAATGAAGGGGTTGGCCTAAAATATCTAAAAGTCCTTTCATGATTCTGGCATTCTGTTTTATGTTCTAGAATTTTGAATATTAAGATATCTTCTAGCTCTAATGTTTGAAAATCCTACTTAATCATCTGTCTGAAAAATATTCATTTATAAATTATTTTAAAAATAAATTTTATTGATATATTTTATAGCACTCATATTTATCACTATATTTCTCCTATAACTTCTCAGAGAATCGTCTTTTATAACAACAGAATTTTAAAAAGAGAAAGAAAGAAAAAAACTTCCACAAAACTAAATAATATTATAAAAAAAAGTCTGATTAGAATATTCCCCACCTGTACAAAGAAGCATGGGGAGGTATCATCTCATGTCTATTCTTTGATGCCACAGTTGTTATAATTTCATAGCATTTAGTTTTAGCTTTGTTGTTAATTTGTCCTCTTACATTATAAGAGTGGTATATACAACTTTATTGTTTTTGCTTACATCATTTTGTATCAATTCATGTAAAGTCTTTATATACTTATGTGTAGTTTTTGTGTACATTGTTTTCATACATTGCTACTTCATTATGTTGTCACATTTTTTTACCCCCAGAGGCAATTGGGGTTAAGTGACTTGCCCAGGATCACACAACTAGGACCACAATTTCTCTAGCCATTCCTCAATGAGCATCTATTTTTGTTTTCATTTTTTTAGTTCCATAAAAAAGGTTGTTTTAAACATTTTGGTATTTATAAGGACTTGTTTTTTGTCCCTATTTTAATTCTAGACAGTATTTTAATGGGATTAGTCTGATGAAAACAACCCTCTACTAAAATGGTAGAAGATGTGGGTCTTAGTACCAGGTCCATTATTAAGTCATCTATAGGTGACTGTGTATAAATCATTACCCTTCATTGGACATCAGTTTCTCTGTGGAAACAAAGAACTTGAATGATTTCAAGGTCTGTAAGTGTTAACACTCTATGTTCTATGTTTATAAAGTCCCAGCTGATTCAATATTTTAACATTCTATATTCTAAAAACCTTTCCAACTATAGCAATCTGTGTTTTATGTTCCAATATTCTATAATCTAAAGACTCTTTTAATTCTGGCATTCAGTGTTCTAAGATTTTTCCCAACTTTGATTGTGCTTAAAAACCTTCTAGCTGTGACAGTAAAAAAAAAAAAAAAAAAAAAAAAAAAAAAAAAAAATTCAGAGTTGTATTAAAGCTCAGAAGTCATCTAATTCAACTTGTATCTGAATAAGAATATTTGCTATAATATATT